>NW_019154129.1:633433-966391 GCF_002288905.1 Enhydra lutris kenyoni | reverse complement strand
TTTTTTTTTTTTTTTTTTTTTTTTTTTTTTTTTTTTGTAATGATAGTGAATTTTTAGAGACCAGACCAGTTATCTTAATAGAATGCCTTATTTTGGGTTTGTCTAATTGTTTTTCCATGGTGATATTTTACTTGTCCTCTAGTCCCTGTAGTTCCTATAAACTGGAAATTAAGTCTAAAGGTTTGATTAGGAAAAAAAACCAAAAGTTGGGTCAGAGTCCGGTTAAACATTTTTGGCAAGAATTCTTTAGAGCTGATGCCCTGTGCTCCATATTAAATTAGAAGTTACATAATCTAGTTGTCCCTCTGTTGGCGATGTTTAGTTTGAACACTTGCTTTTATAGGTGGTGACTGCCAGATAACTCTCGAAAGTATACATTTTCCCCTTTTTGATTAGCAAGTAAATTGTGGAATGATTCTTTGGTACCATGCAAATAATAATTTTATAACAGGGATGCCTGGGTGGCTCAGTTGGTTAAGTGTCTGCCTTTGGCTCAAGTCATAGAGAGCCTGCTTCTCCCTCTGCCTGCCCCTCCGCCTGCTTGTGTGTGCGCTTTCTCTCTCTCTCTGACAAATAAATAAATAAAAACTTTAAAAACAATTTGTTTAAAACATTTTTATCAGCCAGTTGATAACATATTGCTTGATTAGTTTAATATGGACCAAAATATCTGAGCCTTGTTGTTTAGGGTCTATGACTCCATCAGTTACGTATTTATCAGCAAAATCTGTTGCTTATGGACCTTAATCCATAATTTTATGTTGTATGTGATAGGTGAATAGCATAATTTTGGAATAATTTTTTATGATATGTTTTCCATTTGCATTATTCTAAAATAAGTCTTGACTCCTTCATGCAGTGACTAAGCTTCTTAGAACTTAATAATTAAGATTTAAATTCATTAAAAAGATGTAATGCTTAGAAACTTCAATTTTTTAGGTGAATTTTATTTTTACTAGAAGGTACAATGAATCGAGACCAAATGTGTTCTGATTTTGTAGGCAAATAAAACATTATCTGTTTCTTTTGTCATTAAGCCTTTAGACATTTTCTTGAAATAGCAAAGAGATAAAATGTACACTGATTAGAAGATTAGAAATTGAAGAATCTCACCTTGTGGGGTAAGATACTGTCAAATGAAAAGCTCAGCAGTGGCCAGAAGGGCTTATTTTACCTCTCATTTTATTTTATTTTTTTAAAAGATTTTATTTATTTATTTGACAGAGAGAGATCACAAGTAGGCAGAGAGGCAGGCAGAGAGAGAGGAAGGGAAGCAGGCTCCCTGCTGAGCAGAGAGCCCGATGCGATGCGGGGCTCCATCCCAGGTCCCTGGGATCGTGACCTGAGCCGAAGGCAGAGGCTTTAACCCACTGAGCCACCCAGGCGCCCTTTACCTCTCATTTTAGAGCATTTGAAAAGTGAACAGGTTTTTTTCTTTCTTTTAACTTTTTATTCAGTTGAGAATAATTTACATGCAGTAGAACGCACAGAGCTTAAGTTCTAAAGTTCCAGGAGGTTTTTTTTTTTTTTTTTTTTTAAAGATTTTATTTATTTATTTGACAGACAGAGATCACAAGTAGGCAGAGAGGCAGGCAGAGAGAGAGGGGGAAGCAGGCTCCCTGCGGAGCAGAGAAGCCCGATGCGGGGCTCGATCCCAGGACCTTGGGATCATGACCTGAGCTGAAGGCAGAGGCTTTAACCCACTGAGCCACCCAGGTGCCCCTAAAGTTCCAGGAGTTTTGATATATGGCATACACTTGTGTAACTCACACCCATACAGAACATTTTCATACCTGCAGAAAGATCTCCCATGTCCATTCTGCTCATTGCCCCCACCCACCGTTAAGATTTCTTTCCCTGTAGTTTTACGTGTTGTACATTTTAATCATTTTGATTCAAGGCTTCCCGATTTTAAGATGTTTTTATATTTATGAGAAATAATTACATATTTCTGATGTTTTGCAGCTTAACATTGAGAAAAGAAAGGAAATGCAACAAGAAAAGCAGAAAGCACTTGATATAGAAACAAGAAAGCATGCTGATAGGAAGAAAGCTCTATTGACTCGGGTCCAAGAGATTCTTGAAAATGTTCAGGTGTGTGTAATGTAGGCTTTTTAAAGTTATAATTAAGAAATCATGAGGTACACATTAATAATAACTTTTCAGAAATAGGTTTGCACTTTCTAGTTAGTTACCAATATATTTCACTGTTATGTTTCAGAATCTTTGTGGTTTGTGATATTTCATTGCAGTTACTCCGAAGAACATTCACTTGCTTGTTAGTAATGCACCCAGTACTTGAATCAGAGGGTACTTAGACAATGGAGCCCTTCCCTGAATATAATTGCTTATTGTCTGTGTCTTATGACTCTAAAAACATGGAATTCTCAGTGACAAAATGATGGGATTGACCATTGTAGTTTCCCTCTGAACTATTCAGACTATTGAGTCAATGACCTTATTCTCATTCTCTTCTAAAGTAAATAACTGCCCCCCATTTTTTTTTTTTTTTTAGGTGACATTCTCTTAAGTACACAAATGTAATTTAGATTACATAAGTAGAATTGTCTAGATGCATCTTAGATCTAAACTGAAACCATTTAAACAGTACATTCATGCCTTTTACAATTATTTTTATTTAGCTGAATTTAAATTTGTAAACAATTCGTTTTAAGGTCTGGATTATTTCATACTAAAAAAAAAACCATGAAGTACATTGAACAAATAATTTCTGCCATATACAGCTCTGTTTTGCTAGTTACATCTTAACATTTTTTCATAATCTTAGGGGTTTGTAGTTTGTATAATTCACCCTAGATGACACTCGTACAGTGAACTTTAGGCTGTTTCCCACTAACTGCTACCTTCATTTGTCTGTGGGTAGTGGAGTTTAATTTGCACATTACAATGGCTGTCCATTTTAACTTTAAAAAATATAATATGTAGCACAATAATAAGGGTAAGTGTTTAATTTACTAGGTGTTTCCTATTATTGAAACAAAAATGGCATGTCATTGTTGGTCTAGTGAGGGATTATATCAAATATACTACTAATGAGATTGTTGAGTCTTAAAGCTTCCAACATTTAATAGAGCATGTACATTGTTAAACTAGAGAGTAATGAATTAATTATGCAGATAGAGACATTTTATATTGTACAAATGGATGTCTCCAGTCTCTTTTACCTGTAAAACCTATCATTCTTTGATACATTTTTGTTTATTTCTATTCTCTAACCAAAGGCTCATTTTGGTTAGAAAAAAACATAGCTGTAGCTGCTGTACATGTAAATGTGAAATGTGAAGTATTTTAAGGAAACAGTTTATTTTTCTTAAGCCTATGAACATGTTTATGGATTCGGTGAATGTGTTTCCCTTTTGTTTTATTTTGGTGCTGAGGTTGTGACTAAGTATATTTTGTTGTGTTGTTTATTGCATACTACCTGGAAACCATTATATGTCTTGGGATTTGTAAGGTATAACGGGAGTGCCATATGGTCTAGGAAAAAAAAAAACACATAACAACCTAAAAATTTCTTAATATTCAGGATTCTGGAGTCTGTATTTATATGATAATATGATAATTTCTGTCAGTTTAATATATGCTTGTATAATCTTTAAAAGCCATCCAGTTCACTTTTTATTCTTTTGCTAAGTCAAATTATTTAGATAGAAAATGTAATTTTATTTTTTCTGTTGTATCTCTTGTGTGTTAGTTGTTCTCGTCTTAATTTATAAAATTTTTATTTATTTTGCTTGTTCTAAAACTCATTAATGGGTTGCTGTTTAACATGTCAGTTAATCAAATAGAAATTTGCTTTGGTGAATTAGATTTTAAGGTGAAAATCTTTAACTTCAGCTACATGGCTGAGCTATCATTTAATACAAATTTACCTCATCATATAGAAGGATTTTAGTTCAAATCTGGTGTAAGCATGTGGAAGGCAGGAGTCTTGTTACTGAATTATTTTTGCTTAATATCCTAGACAAGTTAGCTTTTAGAGTCACTCAAGTAAGAAATTTCATTACTTGCTATTTATCTCATACATTGGTATTCTTAGCTTTCATGGGAGGACCCAGTTGGTGACTTTAATAACATATAATACAGGAGAAAGTTAAGATCCATCTATTCCAAGATTAAGTTGTGCATGGATATGTGCATATAGATGTGTGTATGTACCCATTCACATGTGTGCATATTTGTATCAGATTAGATAATTTCCTTTTTTTCGTATACTCTTTTAATAAATAGGCCAGGATGGCCAATAGATGTTTTTATTTTTTTAAATTATTTTATTTAATTTTTTATCAGTAGATATTTTTAGTAGTAATTTGAGCCCCATGTGATACATGATACAATAGAAAAAGGTTATCTTAGTTTTTGTCTGTGTTTTCAAATATTAGAATATTTGAATTTTCTATTTCAATTTTATTTTAGAAAATAATGAAATCAAAGGCCTTTCTTTGCAATGAGGAAATAAAAATTTTTAAATTTCCTTTTCCAGGTTAGAAAAGCACCTAATCCCAGTGATTTTGATCCATGGGAGACTGAAACAGTTTATTCTGATTCAGAAGTCAGAAACTTGAATGTCCCTTCCACATTTCCAAATATCTTGCCAAGCCCTACTGAACACTCTACTTTAGGAAAGTTTGAAAAGACAACTGGAATTTTGCCATTGAATCATGAGGACCAATTTAAATCTAATGGGACAGATTCAGCTAGGGACTCAGAATTTAATTCTCTGAAGCACTGTGATAGTTCAGATGTTACCCCTGTGGAAAAGGAAGCTTCCGCAAAGATCCCCTCAGCAGCCCCTCAGGAAACTCTTCTGTCCGATGGTCTCTTCCCATCCAGTGAAGAACTGGACCCAACACTTTTGGAGGAAGTTACTCCAGATCCCTACATAATGAGTCTTCAGAACCTGATGAAAAAGTCAAAGGAATATATAGAAAGAGAACAATCTAGACGCAGTCTGAGAACTAGTGCGAAGAGGAGTGTTCACGAGTGTCACTCAGATAAGGAAAACGAGGCTTTGAAAGTGACCGACTATGGGAAGGAGAAGGCGCAGTGGCCTGGCAGACCCTGTGCTTCAGTGATTCTGGACAAACCAAGCCTTAATAAATCAAATGTTCTTCTCCAAGGTGCTTCCACTCAAGCAAGCAGCACGAATGAGTCCGTGTTAGGTAGCTTTTCTAAAGTGGACATACCTGTACGAACTGGCCATCGCACTGTTTTAGACCCTGAATCTGATTTTAAAGTCATTCCCACTTTTGTTCCCGAGAATAACATTATCAAAAGTCTTACTGGTTCATATGCCAAATTACCTAGTCCAGAGCCAAGCCTGAGTCCTAAAATGCATCGAAGGCATTCGAGGCCATCATCAGCATGTCATATCCTTATAAATAACCCGATAAATGCCTGTGAGTTAAGTCCTAAAGGAAAAGAGCAGACAGTAGACTTAGTTGTTCAAGATACTGATGAAAAAACAAACATACCTGAAACTGTGCCAAAGTTACCAGTTGATTTAGTAGGAGTTTGTCCAAGCAAGGTTTATGTCACCAAAAATACATCTGAAACCATACAGGAAGTGGTTGTAGGTAAATCAAATCAGGTATGCCAGTCTTCAGGAAATCAGTTAGAAAACAAGGTCATTCATGGACTTGCCATCATGGAAGGTCAGTTAATGTCTGATGGGAGAGGACCACCCAAGATGGACAGTACGTGTCCTACAATGCCAAGATTGCATGAGCCATGTGCCACCAGTCAGTGTATAGTGAGTCAAAACTTTGGAACTGGGAGCGCCCTCAAGTCAGCCAATGTGCTGGAGAAAAACACCTGCAATTTACAAATGGAACTGAATAAGTCTTACGATGTAAAAAACCCATCTCCTTTACTGATGCAAAACCAGAATGCCAGACAGCAGATGGACACCCCTACAGTGGCCTGTGGCAATGAACCGTTTTTGGATAACAGTTTTGAGAAAGTTAAACGGAGACTTGATTTAGATATTGATAGTTTGCAAAAAGAAAACTGCCCTTATGTCTTAGCCACTGGAATAGCTGAACAGGAAAGGCAGCATTTGCCAGAAAAAAGATACCCCAAGGGATCTGTCTATATGAACAAGAATAAAATGTCAGAAAGTAGTTCCAAAGGTAAGGAAACTTTCAAGTGTTTGATACCTGCCAAGCAGATGGCACCTTTATCGAATACTTTTAATTGACATTTTGAAAAACAATAATAATTGTCCTCATCTGTTTATCAGGGTTTTTCATTTAATTTCTCTTATTGGAGAACCTATAATTAGCTATTGTTTATTGCCATTGATAGGCTTTCTTAAAGCCTTCTCTTGTTTCAAATACGAATCTTTCACAGTTCACTTTGTATCACAGAGAAAATTGTTAGTGACTGGAGGAAAAAGTTCTTGGATGAAACATCGCTCATAGTCTTAATCTAGTGTATTAATACGATATCTTCCTTTTAGATGGACAGTGGTTTCTAATATTTTCATCAGTCTGTTGTTTCATTTGTAATCAGATCTTCATGTAGTTGGTCTTCATGTAGTTGACATTAGCTTATTAGAGAAAAATCATAAATAAGGCTCTGAGTAGTGTTTTAAGAATGACATCTTTATTGATAAAAATTATTTCAAATTTCCTTCATACCTAATGTCATATTAACAGCAACTTGTTAAAATATGTCTTCTTAACTCCTTACTTTGTTGTTGTGGTTCATAATTCTTCATTATGGATATGGAAGAAATGAGTCAAGTCAATGAAGTTTTTGGACATAAACATTTCAGCTCCAGTGTGATCTATACCTTCCTGAAAAAACCTTCACATTCTGTAAAATTGCACACTAAAAATAACGGGGTTTATGGAAAAATAGGGTTGGGACAGACCGTTGAAAATCTGTGTAACTTTATAAGAACTCTAATAAAAACATCAGTGGGTCCCTGGGGACCTATCCAGATGGATAGGGCGGTGTGACTGGTGGCCGTGTCTGTGAATACCAGAGGCCCATACAGCTAACTAAGGGTCAGACCTGGCAGAGCTTTTGAAAGGAGCACAGCCAGTGCGAGGGAGGTGAGGCCAACTGTGGAGGCAGCCAGCTTGCTCTCAGAGGAGCCACTGGGCAGTGCTCAGTTATGACGTTCTTAAGATGGAGCTGAAAGCTGAGTGGACTCTTGCTGTTGGTTGAGTGGTTGAGCTGAGGAGCTTTGTCCTTTTTTTGTCCTTTTGTCCTTTTTTGCTGAAAGTTGTAATTTTTTTTGAAAGATTTTATTTATTTATTTGACACACAGAGAGAGAGATCACAAGTAGGCAGAGAGGCAGGCAGAGAGAAGGGGGGCAGCAGTCTCCCAGCCAAGCAGAGAGCCTGGTGTGGGGCTAGATCACCAGGACCCTGAGATCATGACCTGAGCCGAAGGCAGAGGCCCAACCCACTGAGCCAACCCCTGAAAGTTGTATTTCTACTGCTTTTTGGTTCCCCTTTGCCTGTGGAAAATTGTACACAAATGCAAATTGTTGTAGCTGAATAAAATGTATTTGGGAACAAATGATGGGAATACCATAGCAGATAGATAATATAATTTTTTAAAAGATTTTATTTATTTATTTGACAGAGATCACAAGTAGGCAGAGAGGCAGGCAGAGAGAGGGGGCAGGGGAAGCAGGCTCCCTGCTGAGCAGAGAGCCCGATGCGGGGCTCCATCCCAGGACCCTGGGATCATGACCTGAGCCGAAGGCAGAGGCTTTAACCCACTGAGCCACCCAGGAGCCCCAACAGATAGATAATATAATATACTTATCTTCAGTGAAAATCATTGACTGTATACTTGGAAAGAATGATTCTTTGAATTCAGTTGAATTGCGATGTGTCCATGAATAGGTACTGCATTGATGTAATACTTGGAATTTCAACATCTGAGAGTGTCTTATCTCTTTCTGTTCAGTAAGTTGCATAGTCACAATGGTTGAATGAATTTTTTAGTTTGCAATTTAAATATCTGAAATTTTAATATCCAGTGTTATTTGGAAACTGAAGCTGAGAAGCTTGACATTATCAGAGGAACATTTATTTAAAAAACCAAAACTAGGGGCGCCTGGGTGGCTCAGTGGGTTAAAGCCTCTGCCTTTGGCTCAGGTCATGATCCCAGGGTTCTGGGATCGAGTCCCACATCGGGCTCTTTGCTCAGCAGGGAGCCTGCTTCCTCCTGTCTCTCTGCTTGCCTCTCTGCCTACTTGTGATCTCTCTGTCAAATAAATAAATAAAATCTTAAAAAAAATAAAAAGTAAAAAACCAAAACTAAACAAAACTAGAAACTACAATACCGGAGATCTTGGAGAAGGGCCAGAGTCAGAAGAGAGGTGAGATGCAGATGAGAATCACATCTTGAAGTTAATTTGAGTAAGGAGAGTTGATTTGAGTGAGGAAAATCTTTTTTTTTTTTTAAGATTTTATTTATTTGACAGAGAATGAGAGTACAATCAGGGGGTGTGGCAGGCAAAAGGAGAGGGAGAAGTAGGCTCCCCTGCAAAGCTGGTAGCTCGATGTGGGGCTTGATTCCACAACCCTGGGATCATGACCCTAGCCGAAGTTAGTCACCTAACCAACTGAGCCACTCAGGTACCCTGAGTAAGGAGATTCTTGACTGAACAGATAGTCTTGGCTCCATCGGTTCAGATCATGGTGGGATCTGTTGAGTGAGTGGGGATGGTGGCCACAAGCAGGCCTCTGTTGGTAGCATGAAATGAAGGGCGTGGCAGAAGAGAATGTGCCTCAGAGTGGGGACTGGCTCTACCTTGATTGTGTTACATCGGACCCAGGAATGTATCTTCGGTCAGATATTAGTAAATCTTCTAAATTTGAGGGGTTGTGTTTCTTTTCAGAAAGCGAGGAGATATTAAAAAGCAGGATGTTAGCTTTTGAAGAAATGCGGAAGAGGCTAGAAGAACAGCATGCCCAGCAGTTATCACTACTCATAGCTGAGCAGGAAAGGGAACAGGAAAGGTTGCAGAAGGTGAGGAATTAAAACGTAGGAATATGGGTCTGGTAAGTGGAATTTCACTGGGGGTAATATGAATTTTGGTCACCTAAAGGATACTTGTAATTTCTTCCCCTGTATATCTTAATCTATGGAGGTGATTGATTTTGATACGTGGATATTGCCAAAATGTGAGGTTTAATATTTAATTCCTTATCGAAAAATAAATGCATAATTCATCAAAAGGATACTTTATTGAATCCTTGATTCAAAACGTTTAGTATTTTTCAAAGATTTTATATATTAATGCTGAACTACGCATTCTGCAAGAATGTATTGTAAGAACAAGGATACTTGTTTTAAGATTTCATTGGAGGTAGGAAAACTTGAAATTAATCATTTGCTGATAATTACCCATTACTTTTAGCTAAGCCTAAAGTGATGGTATTTTGGTACATAATTCAACAGAAGATGTAGCACGTTATATAATACACTGCTAACCTACAGGAAATAGAAGAACAGGAGAAAATGTTAAAAGAGAAGAAGGTGATTGCAGCTGAAGCGTCTGAATCGGGCAGCAACAACGTGGCGGACTTAGAATGGAGAAAAATAAATGAGTCTGGTTTGCTGGAAACAATGCTGTCTCAGGTGGACTCGCTCCGTCCTTCAAACTCAAATAGCTCTGGTAAATATTTTCAAAATTCTCTTCTTTTGGAAAAAATGATCCTATAGTAAGATATTTTACTTTCAAACTCTAGCTCCATCCTTCAAGTAATCCCATTTGCCAGCTGCCCAGTAAGTAGTGAAAAATGAAGTGAGAGCAGATCAAAGACTGGTGAGCAGGTGTTCATGAGAAAAGCCACCTCAGCCAGGAAACTGTCAAGAAATTTGACTCAGAGCCCAGGCTTTGTTAATTCATGCAGCAGGAGATGTGCTTCAACTGAAAACACAGTTTGCCGTCTCCCCAGTGATCTTGAATTACATCTAATTCTTCAGACCCAGCAAGAGCTTATCTCCACATCTACAATTATCCTGAGACGCTGTTTGTGTTGAAAAGATCCATCTGGGGCGCCTGGGTGGCTCAGTGGGTTAAAGCCTCTGCCTTCGGCTCAGGTCATGGTCCCAGTGTCCTGGGATCGAGCCCCACATCGGGCTCTCTGCTCAGCAGGGAACCTGCCTCCTCCTCTCTCGCTCTGCCTGCTTCTCTGCCTACTTGTGATCTCTGTCTGTCAAATAAATAAATAAAATCTTTAAAAAAAAAAGAAAAGAAAAGATCCATCTGGTGCAGAAGCGTAAAGCCCATAAATATTTCACGTCTGCACGTGGACTAGTTTCAGAGGCAGTTGTTATTCTTAGTAAGTCATAAGTGTTTATTTGGATGTTCTGCATATTCTGATTATATGACGTCAAGTATAACACTGTACATGTATTTCTCTAGGTTTCACAAGTTCTGCCCTGCAGCACAGCTTTGCTTCTGCAAACGAAGCACCCTTCTACCTCTGGGGCTCATCAACTAGTGGCTTGACCAAGCTGTCAGTAACAAGGCCTTTTGGAAGGGCCAAACCTAAATGGTCTCAGGTGGGCGAACTTAATGATATTTGCGTGTCTATCTAGCTATCTTTTTTAAAGAGGTACATTATCGGGGCGTCTGGGTGGCTCAGTGGGTTAAAGCCTCTGTCTTCGGCTCACATTGTGATCCCAGAGTCCTGGGATCGAAGCCCCATGTTGGGCTCTCTGCTCGGCAAGGAGCCTGCTTCCCCATCTCTCTCTGCCTGCCTCTCTGCCTACTTGTGATCTCTGTCTGTCAAATAAATAAATAAAATCTTAAAAAAAAAAAAGAGCTACGTTATCTTAGGTTGTACAGATGAGGACAGATGTTTGTGCCCTACATCAAATAGCGTGGCCCTTCTCGGAGATGACCGCACACAGAGCATACATGTGTAGAATTCAGCTCATTGTAATAGATTAAGGATTATAAGGCTCAGATTCTTAACTCATGGTGTCTGTCTGATTTCTTCTAGGTTTTCAGTCCGGAATTACAAACAAAATTTAATAAGATAACTGCAGTGGCAAAAGGATTTCTTACTCGAAGGCTTATGCAGACAGATAAGCTGAAACAACTTCGCCAAACTGTAAAAGTAAGGAGCTGGTCTGTTGTTCCTGTTTCACTTCTGGCTCAGTTTCTCAGTCCAGCGATGGCTAGTCACTAGCTAGAGGTGACTCATTAGTTCAGAACTTAGGCAGATCAAACATTTCTTAGTCACTGCAATGTCGGCGATTATAGAAATCTGATTAATCTCATTTAAATGGCTTTTTAAAGTGCATAAATGAAGTAGTTTGTATATGTCTCACCTCAAAGGGAGTACTGTTTGACTTCTGGGAAGTAATAGTTTTATGTTCTTAGTGATTTTGAATTGGCTGAGAAAAAAATCAGAAGGAAATTCCAGTGATCATGAATCTTTCTAGGAAAGTGGTTTTTGAAGGAGTATTTCATCTTCCAGGACACTATGGAATTCATAAGGAGTTTTCAGTCAGAAGCGCCATTGAAGAGAGGAGTTGTTTCAGCACAAGATGCTTCTCTTCAGGAAAGAGTGTTAGCTCAGGTAAATGCACGTGTCCTGAAGGCTTTTAAATGGAAATTTCTATCTCTCCCCTCATTTAACCACTGAAAAGAGGTTTTAATTAAAACTTTAACCCTTTTGGGGCACCTGGGTGGCTCAGTCAGTTGGGCGTCTGCCTTTAGGCCGGGTCATGGTTCCAGGATTCTGGGATCCAGCCCTACATCAGGCTCCCTGCTCAGTGAGGAGCCTGCTTCTCCCTCTCCCTCTGCCATTCTCTCCGATTGTGCTCTCAGGCACTCTTTATCTCTCTGTCAAATAAATAAAATCTTAAAAAAAAAAAAGAACAAACTTTTTAACCCTTTTCCCTTAAAAGTGTAAGTGCACATAACATTACTAAACTCTAACCTCCTCTTTTTAAATGGGGACAATGTTTTCTTCTTTTGAATCTAGTTGCGAGCTGCCCTGTATGGTATTCATGACATATTCTTTGTAATGGATGCAGCTGAAAGAATGTCTATTCTCCATCATGATCGAGAAGTTCGCAAAGAGAAAATGCTCAGGCAAATGGTATGTTACATGATTTTTTAATGAATGAAGAGTGGAAAAGAAAAACTATTTCTTCTACACTCCTAGAACTTCTGGTACTTCTGATACCAGATGTATGTTTTTCCGCACGCCAATCACTTCTCCCGCACTAGCGGGGAGGTCCTACAATTCACTTCAGTTCTGGTAGTATCTAGTTGGAGTTAAGAGTCAGATACTACAAGATAAGGAGGAAGTTAAGACTTCCTCCCATCCAAAGTCTCAGGTGTCACTTGTATTTCTGACTGACCAGCTATAAAACAGGATTCCCATAACCCTGCCTTTGGGTTTGATAATTTCCTTGAATGGCTCACAGTAGTTAGGGGATTTGCTGGTTTACTGTATAAGGACACAAGTGAGGATACAGATGAAGAGATGCATAGAGCAGGGCCTGGAAGGGTCCTGAGGGCAGGAGCTTCTGTCCCTCCGTGGAGTTGGAGTGTGCCATCTTCCCGGCACATGGATGTGTTCATGGAAGCTCTCTGAACCCCATCCTTTAGGTATTGCTGTGGAGGATTTATCATGTAGGCATGATCAGTGATTAACTCAATCTCTAGCCCCTCTCTTATTTCTGGACAAGGGGGTAAGCTTCTACTCCTGCTTGGTCTTTCTGATGACTAGCCTGTACCTGGGAGCCCCTTCTAAAGTTGTCTTATTGGAACAAAAGATGCTTATATCACCCAGAAAATTCCAAGGGATTTATGAGCTCTGTGTCAGGAACTGAGGTCAAGACCAAATATTAGAGCAGAAGATGCTTCTACCATCAGTATCTCAGCTTCCTAGGGTTTTAGGAGCTCTGTCTTAGGAACAGGGGTCAAAGATCAAATATCAACAGGAACGAGGGGTGGAGACCAATATATTTATTTCTTCTTATTTCACATTGAGGTTCTTCTGGGTTGGGGGTAATTGATACCAAATCTCATTCTCTATTTTGACTTTAGCATGTTCCCTACAATTTTAAGCATAGACCCGTTCCCAGGATTACCAGCAACACTTAACTCTAAAGACAGATTTAAAAGAATTGGGTATTGTTTTGTGATTAGATTTTGGAGTTGAAGCATTCACTGTTGTTTGGATGACTTCTAAAAAACTATCATGGCTCCTGATTGAATTTCCTTTGAGTTATCAGGTGGATTTTGTCTTTTTGGAAACCAGAGTTTTTTGAAATCTGTCAGAGTGTTGGAGGTGTGTGGTTTGAATCAGTGATTTTAAATGGGTCGACAAAAGAAAAAGAAGCTAAATTTATATTATTTCATTGGGAAAAATAATTATAATTATATAAGAAGTTGGACTGTTTTAGTACTAAAGACAGATTAAGTTAAAGTTTCAAATACTAGTAAGAGAAGCTTTTCCATACAGTCTGAGATCATCCCTGTATTATTTTAGTGGTATTACTGGTACCACTCAAGCTTTTTGGTTTGTATTTTCAAGGACAAAATGAAAAGTCCACGAGTGGCCCTGTCGGCTGCAACACAGAAGTCTCTCGATAGGAGGAAGTACATGAAGTAAGTTTTCTTTGTTTCATGTCACCTTAATTCAGTTCCTAGCAAAGCAATTAATTTTAGTCATCCGTTGGTCTGTTTGTGTATTCAAATTAGATAAAAGTTCACTTTTCTACAGCTCAGTTGATAGAAATCCCTTTTTTTTTATGTGAAGTTTTATTATTCAGGTGGTAAAATCTGATTTCATCTTTAGGTTAAATGTATCAATTACTGAAGGAGACTAAGTGTTCACTTGTGTCATCATAGCCACTCAGCCTTAAAAATAGTTAAATTTTATATTCAGTATTAATTTTACATCTTTTGAATATATTCTTTGTCTAATATGCAAAATACTTCATGGGAGGAAAACCTAATGCCAAGAACCAGGATTGGTAACTGTCTTAGTAAGCTGCTTTTTTCTGGAAAGTAATCTCTAGTGTGCTGAGTACAGTTGAGTAGTATAGCAACCTGTAAATGATTTGTTTCTGTCATCCTGCATCACATCCAGAAGTGTTTCTCTCCTTTTCTAAATACAATGTTTGTGTGTCCTTATTTTCATGTTGTATTAGAGCTGCTGAAATGGGAATGCCAAATAAGAAATTTCTGGTTAAGCAAAATCCTTCCGAAACAAGGTGAGAAAAACCACTTCGTCTCTGTGAGAAACTATTTATTAAAAAAAAATTATAAATCCCAAGCTTACTTTCTGTTCATTTAGTTCTAACTTTAGATCAGCAGGACAGTCTCTGCTGGCTAGAGGATTGAAGAGGCGCCGAGATCCATGTTAACACTGGGTCATGTACCTGGTTACATGTCAGACCAGGTGTTTCTGGACCTTTTTTTAGAATATGCCATCTCAGGTAGAAATTTCAGCACCCTATGTCCCAAGCTCAGCTCATAGCCCAGGACTTACTTAGGTTACTTACTAAAAAACCTTAGTGGCTTCTGGGTGGCTCAGTCAGTTAAGTGTCTACCTTAGGCTCAGGTCATGATGCTGGGTCCTGGTATTGAGCCCCATGTGGGACTCCCTGCTCAGTGGGGATCCTGCTTCTCTCTCTCCCTCTGCCTGCCCCGCCCCCAGGCCACTTGTGCTGTCTGTCTCTCTTGTTCTCTATCTCAAATAAATAAATGAAATGTTTAAAAAAATAAATAAAAACCTTAGAAAGCTAGCTTAATATTTCTGATCTTATTTCTACTTTTACAAGAGTGATGCTAGTTGGATGTTTGAAAGGAAAAGTTGGTTTTTGTAAAGTATATAAATAAATTACCTAAAAACACAAGAGTTAAACACATACATTGGACATCCTGATAAAAACCTAAGATTTGGGCTCTCAGTGAGCAAAATATAAGTACCATATTAATATGCTTCTATCAGCTTGATTTGCTGTGTGGTATTATTATATTGGCCTATCTGCATAGATGACTTCCATCTCACGGTTAATCATCTTTCATCTATTAAAAGAAAAAGCGGGGAGGGAATGAATTTATGTCATTCTCTTTTGAATTAATTTTTTACTTTGTCAACAGAGTCCTTCAGCCAAACCAAGGACAGAATGCGCCCGTTCACAGGCTCCTTAGTAGACAAGGGTAAGAATGCCACCGCAGGGTATTTAAAAACATCCAAATCAAAATTAGCTTTGAGCGGGAAACATAATTTAGTGCTGTTTACTTAAAGGGTAACTATTTTACAAATGTGATTTGTTCATAGCATTATGAAGATCTTTTAAAGTTTTGTGTTCAATGATAACCCTTTGGTGTACCGTTGTGTATTATATTTTAATTATCATCTTACGTTGGCATGTTTTTACTTTTCATTTCATACCATTTTACTCATTAAGAGTTGTAAGCATCCATATAGTTAAGCTCAGCATCACCAAAGTGATTCTCCAGCAAAGTCTTCTAGTCCCTGCTGAAGCAGAGCGTAGCTTCCTTGCTGTGCGCATGCGTGAGACTTTCGTCCTTTTTCGAGCTTATTTGTACTTTGAACCGTTGATGCGCTATGGTTGCTTTCTTTGAATGTTGAACATTTAGACCTTAATGCAAGTGACTTATTAATTTTTTTATATTCAATTAGAACCCCTAAGACATCAGTGAAGGGGGTTGTGCAAAATAGACAGAAGTCTTCACAGAGCAGAGTGCCTAACAGAGCGCCTGTTTCAGGTGTGTAGCAAATGAGTTCCCGAAGCCCGTTCAGTGGAAGGACGTGCGCGAGCTGCCCCGTGATGCAGGCCACCCTAGTGCAATACCTTGTCTTTCCTTGCCACCATAATTTGGGCATATTCACCCTCATTCCTGTGAGTGGTCGTCTGTGTTAGTATGCTGTGGCAGTCAGGAGATCGTAGTAAACCTGTGGTTCCAATCTCGATTTCTGTAATGAAATGCTATACATTTTTTTAATCTGAAAAATTTATAGAATTACACATGCTTAATTCAGAAAACTTTTTTATACGTGAGTAAAGTGTAATAACCGATGCTTAAATCTACGTGTTTGTTCAGCTTTGGGGAAGTGTATCACCCGGGAATATTTGTATCTGCACATAAAGCCATGAAAAATTTCTCCCTCTGGCCACAAGATCACATGTGAATATGCCAGGTGGGAGGGGGTAAGTTTTGTTTTGTTGTTTTATGGATTTTAAATTATTTATGGTGGCAAGAAGACAAATTCAGTATTAAGCTAATGCAAAGCTGTTAAGCTACTGTTTTAATATTTTGTGGGTATCTTTGTTAAGACACATTGATAAGCTCACCAGAAATTATGTGATCCATTAAAAAATACTTTCAAAGTGCTTTGCTTTAACTACACTGCTTTCTAAACATTTAAAAGAAACCTAAATTAATCGCTAGAAAATGAAGATTAAATCTCTAATCAATTCTAATCTCCCCATTAATATGCGATTAGGCATATTTCAGAGCTTTTATTTCTAAGTGATTTCCTCCAAATTCGGAGGGAATGAACAACATAAATTTTTTCGTGTTATTGCTATTTGTTCACATAAGTTTGAAGAGGGAATGAGATATACTGATCATAACTTTGAAGTGATTGCTGACTTTTTGCACGTATATGGTGAATTTAATTCATTATGTTGCATATGTAGAGTATAATATGAAAGGTCATCTTTTGGAAGTTGCTGTGAGTGACAGTGGAGTTGTTTTAAAGGAGACTGTGTAGCTGAAGATCCTGCTTATTCCAGAGGTGGTCAGAATCAGCTGGTTTGAAAGGTTTCTGAAGAACTCAGACCAAGCACCAGATCTTGTGAAGTTGTGTGGAATTTTAAGACCTTGGCAATTTTTTCCCATATTAGAGTTATATATTGTGATAAATCCTGGCCAGTTGGTGATTCATTGAGGAATTAGTATTGTTTTGTGTGATATTCTCCACTTGCCACGGTGATGACTATCCACATTCTTGTCTCATGCATTTCATCTCCACTGTTTGTCCCTCGTGAATCTGTAAGAAAAAGAACAAGTAACGCTCAACAGTATGGAGGATGAATAGGAGATCATTGCCGTTAGTAACGTACTGAAGTTCAGTATCTAGAACTAGTGTGGTTTAATTGAACTGCTTCGTAATTATTAATACAAAGGAACTTATCACGTATATTATATATCTAAACAAGTACAAAATTTCCTGTTTTTTCTAAAGATTTATTTGTACATGAGTGCCTTATTTATACAAATGAAAAAGACTAAGATTTTATCATTTTACATAAATTGGAAATTTGAGATATGCCTGGCTAATATTCTAACTGAATTTAGTTGGAAAGATCATTCTTTCTTGCTTAGATTTTTAATGGCCTGGATTATGTTTCAGACAAACTTGAACTTCATGCTTTATTTTGATGTGCATGGAGAATGAACCCTTCATTTAGCAATTTATAGGAAGCTCATTTTTGTTGTGATGATAGACTTTCATACTCTTAGACCGAAGTAGGATGCTAAGGGCTTACAGTTTGCTGCAAAGCAGTTAAAGTTGTTTATAGTTCTTAAAAACTAAATTGCAATCTCTGATCTCATGTTTTAAAACATTTGCTCATTTGATGTCTTGTGCTTGACTCAGGAGTTTATAGTGACATTCAGAAGCCACTAATTAAAGCAAAGTAGAAGCAGTAATGCGAAATGGTTGTTAAGTAAAATAACAAATCAGGTGTAACTGGGTTCTCAGAGTCTGTTTCTGGCTGCTTCTTAGGCACGTGACCTACTCTCCCATGTCTTGGTTTTATTATCCTTAAGATAGTAGTAACAGTTTCTACCTCGGGATTATTTATGTAAGGATTAAGTATGATCTTGTATATCGCTTAGCTCGGTGCCTGGTTTATAGTGAACACTCATTAATTGGAATTATAGAAAAATTGACACTGAGAAATAATATTAATTTTGCTCTATTTTTAGGAGTATATGCAGGAAAAATCCAAAGAAAGCGGCCAAATGTTGCGACAATTTAAGAAGACAGCATTCGTTAGGATGAACAAGGGGCGGGTGGGTGGGGGGGCTACACGCTTATGATTTTTTCCTGCGCAGGACTCTTTAGTTAACCCTGGACTGTTTACACAGGCAAAGTGACATCAAAGGGCTGAGCAGTTATCTGCAAACTTGATCAGTCCGGCTGTTTCCTTCTCTACACCCTCAGTATCCTCTTAAGATTAGGTTTGGGTGAAGACACAGTAGTATTTAGTAATCGACCATCTCTGCTTAACCTGTACAAACATAAGTTTGTTTTCTGTACCCAGATGTCTGCTGAGAATGTTTTTTTGTAAATTTCAAGGACATTTGGATTTATTTCTATAAAATGTCGAAAAGGTGTGGTAAATTACAAATATATTTGGAAACACAAATTTCATTTACCTCTTCTTACTGATTGCTAAATTTGATAAATTAGATACTGTTCTGTTCAAGGGAGGATTACCGCAGAAGAATGTTTTTCTTTGGTTTTATAAAACTTAAACACTGGTTAATCTCTCAGTCTTCATATTCTTGGACTTAGAGGATAATCTCATAGGAGAAAACACTTGCCTGCTGATTGTGGTCCCTCCAGAATTTACCACAGAAGGAGCTGGGGGCCACCGTTTTGGTCACCAGTGTACATTTGTCTTAACCACTAGTTGTCTTGTGCAGAAATGTTAGGTTTAATGTAGGTTACCCCAGTACTCTTGGAAACACTCCTCCTAAATCATAAAATCTTTCTGTGGAGGGTAACAAATTAGGGAGATAGCACAATCTTGAAGGTAGTAGCACTTAGGAGTGAATCCATGCGTCCATTCTGTAAAATTGAGTCACCCTGCATGCACTTCTGTTTTCTTGGTGGTTTGCGTATTTTGTTCCTTCATAGTCTGTTTTTTCTAGCTTGCCTGATTTAGGAGACACTAAAGGGCTATACAATAAGTTCAGACTTTCCAGTGGGATAGCAATATTGTCGAGTTGAAATTCTGCATTACTGATATATAAGGTTTTCATCACTAATGTATTCATTTAAAATAGAAACCAAAAAATGTTACCAAGGGAACATGATTTTATGGAAGAGAATGTCACTGTTAATTTAGCATGCCATTTCCAAAAAGGGCTTTGTGCTTCTCACATAAAATTGGGACTGTGTACACTTACTCTTTCTAACTTGAATTTTAAATAATACTGGTATTTTGAAAATGCAGACTATATATATTCTTAATATCCTTTTAAGAAGGTGGAGATAAAGATTGTTTTCTCCAGTTTTCTGTCCTATTTAAAATTTAGCTGTTACATCCAGCTGTAGATAGGCAATAATAATCTACTCTGGGTGTAAACTTGATTTTCTTTATGAGATATGTATCATTTATGATTTATTAAATGAGTGAGGCAGGAAATCAGAAGACAGACAAAAATGTCTGAGTTACCAATTTTTTTATTTGTAGGCAAAGTGTATCAAAATATCTTAATATGATAAATTGTGCTTTATCATTCTGAAAACTCAGGATACACCTTACTCATAACATTGTGGGTCTTTACAGAAAGAAAAGAGATGCTACAAGTTTTGTGCACAATAATGCAAATTAGCTAAAACAAATAGTATGTTTTGGAGAAAGTTAAAAGTAGCTTTAGATGAAGGTTGAGAAATGGGAGTGTTTTTTGTTTGTTTGTTTGTTTGTTTTTAAGGTAAAAGCATGTGTGTTTTACACCTATTTTAATGTTCACAGCTTCTTCTCATAAAAGTGCCAGAAATTGTTTTGTGCTTTTAATGGATTTTTTATTTATATACATTATTTTTGTTATTTTTACTTTGAGTGGAATGTTCATTAACGTAAATTGTATTTATTTTTATACTTTAATTTTCACTAGTTTTGTTTGTAGGCAAAAGGCAAAATAAACTTTTCATCTTAAAAAAAATCTAGTTTGATCTTTATTTACCAACAAAAGGACCACTGAGGGATAGATAACGGAAAAATCTCTGGGCAAAACATTAATACTGTAATGATCTTTTTTATAATTAAAAATCCCATGAAAAGTGTGTCTCCTATTTAATGTGTAACCTATACCAGTGCTTTGTCCAGCATTTGATTTTGCACCAATCGGACTTTTCAGGAAGGGAAAGTTCACGGGAGCTGGAGCTCACTCAGGTGAGTAGGAGCTGGCAGCCTCCTGGGGGCCAAGGGGAGGGAATGCTGAGGTTGAAGCTCCCATCAAAGCTGCGGATTGTAATTCGCACGCTTCAAGGGCCAGGTCTTGCTGCTGCCACTGCCTCATGGTCCAAGGTGAGCGCCCTGAACGCGCCTCACTTTCCCCTCTTCCGGAGGAGAGCCTGCACTGTATAATCGGAAAGAGCCCATCACTTTTCCTGGGGCCTCCCTTCCACTGTGGTTCGTTTCATCTGCGGGAATGGTGCACACGAGGATATGACTGGGGGGGCCTCTCTACTCATACGGACTCACACGGAGCTGAAAACAAGCCCCCCCCCAGCCCCCAATGAAAAGTAGCAGTATACAAAAATCAGCAAATGGAGGTGGATTGCTTTACCACTGAGGGACCACAGCGGGCACACGCGTGGGTTATAAAAATAATTTAAAAGAAACAAGAAAGAATCACTGTGTTGTATGCTTGAAACTAATACCACACTCTATGTTAAGTGGAATTAAAATAAAAACAAAAAAACCGCAACCCAATCTAAAACAAAACAAAACAAACCCCCCAAAACAACAACAGAACGGAGACTTGCTGAATACAGCAAATCAAACTGGAATGTGGTCCGCGCGAGCGCGCGCGGGTGAGCACGCGCAGGTGACAGCAGCTGGCCCCGCAGACCAAAGCTCTCAAGGTGTAACGCGACCCGGGGCGGGTCTGAGGGTGCGCGGCTTTGGGTAAGCGCCGAGCGCGCGCCGGGCGCTGTAGAGCCGTCTCCCCACACCTGAGTGCCCGCGTCAGTCTCGTGTCCCGGGTGACCGCGCCGGATCCGGCGCGCGGAACTCCCCGGTGCCGTGGGAGGGCCGGGAGTGCGGTATTCGGCTGTTTCCCCGAGAATGTGGTTCCCGCGCTGTCAGAAGACGCAAGCGAGCCCAAGGGGGCGAAGCGGGGACGAGATGCAGCCCGGCGATGCGGCGCGTCTCCCTACCAGATCGGTCACCCGCAGCCGCTGCCGCCCAGGGCACTCAGGCGCCTCAGGCCGGCCACCTGCAGGGGCTCCCGAACCGGGGCGCTGATGTCAGAGGTTTGCTGGGAGGGGACCGTCAAGCGGCTGCACAGCGCCTGACACAGTAAGCAGGCAGTACACAGCAGCTCTTAGGAAAACATCGGATTTTTTTTAATCCGAGGAAACACCGCAACACCTAAATTCTGTGGTCGAAACGGGGATCCACCTTTACGGAAACGTACAGCTTTGCCAAATTAGGTGACAAGCTATAACCCTAACTTCCCTATGCGGTTTAGCTCCAGCGGAAGGCGGTCATCTCGGATCCACGGCAGCCCTTAGAGACCCGGGATATTACTCCCGGGACGGGGGACAGCAGGGGAAAGCAGCGGCGGGGAAAGAACGGCTCCAATCCCAGGCCAACAGCGAATTCGCTGTAAATCCGCGCGAACCCCAGAGACCCTCTCCTCATCCCTAGGCACGGTTAAGGTCTTCGCTGCGTCCGTGTCCTCCTCCTTCTCCGCCCCCAGAGGGCGCTGGTGGGCTAGGCAGCCGGCTGTCCCTTCCCACACCTGGCGCACGTCCACGCTGCGGCACGCCTCGGGGGAGGGGGGGCGGGGAGGCTTCGATTGCCCTTCACAATCATGGCGTCGCGGATACCGCGGTGGATATGAGTCCGCTCCTTACTATCATGGCATCTAGATCGGCGCTCCGCAAGTGTGCCTGGCCCGTCACCGTTGTGGAATGACGGGCCTTCCGGGGAAGAAGGCCCACCCCTCACGATCATGGCATCTGACACGAGCTTCGGTAGTGTATTTGCCTTTCGCAGTCACGGACCATTCACCGGAAGTGTGCCTGCCCCTTACAATCACGGCGCCCACGAGCGGCCCAACCTCGGGTCTTCGATGCTGGTGCCCATCCCAATAATAATGATGCCGGTGGACGTGGCAGCCTGGGGTGTAAGGGAGAGCCCCTGTCCTTTACAGTCATGTCACTGGCAGCACAGCCTGGATTTTGCAACACTGGCGTCCTCCTCAACTATAACGCTCGCAGACGGTATAGCCTAGGCTTTGAAGGAACTGTGCCCCTCACAATCATGGCGCCAGTGACCAGCACAACGGAAGTCATGTGCCCCTCACAATCATGGCGCTCCCAAGGGTCAGCGGGGGAGCATCTGCCCGTTACAATCATGGCGGCCAGAGCGGGGCGGGGCGAGGCGGTGTCTGGAAAAGAGAAAAGGGCCGGCTGCCCGGGTGCTAGTGCTCATGTGACTGGGAAGATGGCCGTCTTTCCCTGGTAAGGAAGAAGCGGCGGGTGGTCTTTGGAGAGGGGCTGTTTTTGCTGTCTCTGGGTCTGTCTCTGCGAGTGTGAGCGTGTGCGTGCGAGTGACTGAGAATTGCTCTCTTCCGCCGGTGCTGGTGGAGTCTCCCGTCGCATCCGCGGTGGTTTTGACCGCAGAATCCACGGCCACTGAGACAGGACGGGTGGAATCTTGGTTCCCTCCCGGGTACTCCTTCCCTGCACCTTTCAGGCCCCTCTCTCCATTCATTCGGTAAAGAAGACTCCAGTTCCCCGGCTGCCTGTCCCCCAGGTTCTGGGGCGCTGCATGCTGGAAAGAGAATGGTGGACTCAGCTCTGAGTCTGGATGATACGGGACGCCTGGCTGTTTGCTCTGCTACTCAGCTCACCTAGAGCACTCTTGATTTTCTCATCCGTGGAATGGCTTCCGTTCGTCCCACTGCGTGCAGTGCCCTGCGCCTGGGCACGGCGGATGTAAAGCCTTCACACATACGCCTTGGCCTCAAGGAGTTGACAGTTGAAGGAGCAGACACACAGAACAGAAGGGTCTCCAAAGCAGGCATTGGGATGAGGCATAACCCCACCTGGGGGCTCGGGGAAGGCTTAGCAGGGGTAGAGTCTTAAATTGGGTTTTGGAGGATGAATAGGAGCTCCTAACACGCAGGACCAGCATGTGCTTTGGCTGACCGACCTGTCAGGGCTCTCCTGACTGGAGTGGTTGGGAGTGATTGGTGCTGTGTGCCCGCGGGAAGTGAGCAAAATGTGACGGGCACAGTGCGATTATTGATTTGGGGATGTGCGTTCTACCATGCATCTCAGAAAGGGAGATCGTCTTCTCATCTTTCTTTCCAAATGATGTGAAGTGGTTTACCTTGAGTGAGTGAGTGAGCAAATGAAAGAATATACAGCCTGGCCTTTAAAATAAATACAACCTTCTGATTTTATGCTCGATAAAAGCTGCCTTCCGTATTCCCTGCAGCTAGCTAACATGCTGCGATTTCCTTCCAAGCTCTTGGTACACTCGATCGAAATTGGATGCCACTGATTTTCCTTGGATCTCATCATGTGAAGCACATTTTAGGGTATCATTAAGGCTTAAAAACCAAAACCAATGAGAAACACCTGGCCTCAATTAACTTGTCTGGAATTTTCGAATGAGAAAATCCAGGAAGACACTGTGCATCCCAGTACATTTTTACCTGCAACTTTAAATCACAAACAGAGGTGCCATAAACCTCTTAACATCTGGGGTCTGCACAGCTCCTGATCTGGCCAATTCCAGACGCTTGGTGCTCTTTAAAAGGAACTAAGGGGCACCTGGGTGGCTCAGTCCATTAAGTGCCCAACTCTTGATTTCGGCTCAGTGCATGATCTCAGGGTCGTGACCTGGAGTCCTACATCCAGCCGGGTACTCAGCACAGAGTTGACCTCTGTCCCTGCCCCTTCCTGGTGTGCCTCCACCCTCTCTCTCTCTCAGTCGGTCAATTTTTTTTCAAATAAAGGGACCAAGTTTTAACCTTTTCGTGGCTCGCGTGGAGCTTGGCAGATAGTAGGTGCTCAGTAATATTCTGTGGCACGAATGAGGAAACAGAGAAGTTCTGCAGAGAAGGAAGGGGTCTCTTTCGTTAAATTTGACATTTACGGGGTCTTTTTTGTGTGCACCAGGCTCTGTGTTAAGTGCTTAGTGTGCAGCATCTCATTTAGTCCTCAAAACAGCCCCAGTTTTCAGGTGAGGAAGTGGAGGCAGAGAGGCGAAGCAGTTAGTTTGCCTAAAATCGAGCAGCCTGTGAGGAGCCTGAGGGTTGGAGCCCAGTGGCTGTGCTGAGCTCTTAACCATTCCCTGGAGCTGGACCTCCAATCCAGGCCCTGGGCTGTGGGTTCTGGGGTGCAGGGTTCCCCAAACCCTGCTATGTTGTTATGGGTCTCCCCGGAATGCCTCTTTCCACCCACACTTTAATATCTCTGATATATTTTGTCCGGGGCTAACATCTGTGATGTCCAGCACACCGTGGGTCACCTTCCCTGTTTAATCCTGTGGTAATCCCCTAAAAACACCTGCTTTTTAGTCAAGAATTTCAACACCCCTTTGAGATTTTTTTGGACCACCTTTGAGTAGCCAGCGGCTCGGCACAGCCAGGAGTAGAGGTGGGAAAAGTTGGCATC
Source organism: Enhydra lutris kenyoni (assembly GCF_002288905.1). Lineage (NCBI taxonomy): Eukaryota > Metazoa > Chordata > Mammalia > Carnivora > Mustelidae > Enhydra > Enhydra lutris. The sequence continues at coordinate 941,734 of NW_019154129.1, read as the reverse complement.
TGTGGCAGCCGCCAAGGACCCACACGAGGCTTTAGCGTCGCTGGGACCTGGGGCCATGGGGGATTTTTATCAGGTCCGTCTGCTCTGTTCTGAGTGGAAAAAGCAAAGTAGGGATGTTGGGAAAATGCCCGCTGGGGGGCGCTGTTGGCCTTATCAAAGACCCAGGCCTGGAAGACCAGGCTTCAGCATCTCAGGTTGTGGGGAAACGATTTAGGAGTCAAGAACAAAATTGAGGAAAAACAATGGAAGTGATAGAAAAATCAACAGATCGCTGTTTGACATGGAATTTCTAAAAGGATAAATGTTTCCTTTTTCCCCCCCCAGAAGATGTATTTTTTCCTCCTCCCCTCAAACTTAAAAAATTTATTTCAGAGCTTGGTCCTTTAAAAAAAAAAAAAAATAGGGCGCCTGGGTGGCTCAGTGGTTTAAAGCCTCTGCCTTCAGCTCAGGTCATGATCCCGGGGTCCTGGGATGGAGCCCCACATGGGGCTCTCTGCTCGGCAGGGAGCCTGCTGCACCCCCCCCCCCTGCCCGTCCTGCCGCCTGCCTCTTTGTGATCTCCGTCTGTCAGATAAATAAAATCTTTAAAAAAAAATAAAAAAAAGTTTTTAAAAAATAGACAAAAGCAGACAATTGTTTGAGATTCTCAAGAGGACCCACAGGTGGTCTACAGAGCTCCTGCACCCGAAAATCGGGCTGCCTCAGTTTGCTTGTGTCCCTAAGCTCTCTCTGCTGTCAACTTTATAAGCCTCAGCTTCTCTGTCTCCAAAACGAGCGTAATAAGAGCGCCTGCATCAGGGGGTTTGTTAAATGAAAGAGGGCAGGGAAAGGGCTTGGACTGGATCTCAGTATACAGTCAGCACATAATAAATGAGAACTATTGCTTTATTCTGCATATCAAGTTACCCTACTCTTTTGAGACTGTGCTTTTCTCAGTTGTTGATTGATTTGTTGACGATTATGACAGGGATGAAAAAAATAGCAACCAAATTTCAGGTCTGATTACATTTCCACTCATTCTATTAAACCTTTCAAAATTCCATTGATGAAGTTAAGAATGATCTGAAAGGAGGAAAAGCATCATTTGACTTTTAAATTCCGTTATGGCTGCTGATGGGTGTTACTCCAGTTTATTTATTCTGGACGTCTTTGTTTATTTTATAAATCAAGGATTGGCTGGCCGCGTGTCACAGGGAGTTTGGAAGAGCGTTTTATATTTTTGGAGACGAAGACCGGGTGTGTTTGGTGTGACGCAGAGACATTAGGCAATATATCATGATAGGGTTTTTCTTTTCAAAACATCAAAATAAAAAGTAGAGCTCTACCTGTGTTGTTGACCGGCCTTCCTCTGTTCCTTCTCTCAGAGCCACAGTTAATTTAGAAAGGGATAGTCATGAAATGACCTGGGATCTCCGTTCTCTTGTACTGAGTTAGGTTTCTGGGTTAGTGGAGCTCAGTAAGGCTGACAGGTTGCACAGTGCAGCTGGATTTGGGGTTCCTGCAAGGACTAATGAATCCCCGGGGTTGGGAATGGGGGGGGGTCCGAGTGGGAGGGATGGAGGCTGAGGAACGTCATGACTGGCTCTGTGTTCTTTGAGACCCTGAGTATTTTCCAAGTTTTTAAAACCTGTTTCCCGGGACGCCTGGGTGGCTCAGTTGTTAAGTGTCTGCCTTCGGCTCAGGCCATGGTCCCAGGGTCCTGGGATCGAGCCCTGCATCGGGCTCCGTGCTCTGAGGGAAGTCTGTTTCTCCCTCTGCCTCTCCCTACAACTGTGCTCCCTCTCTCTCAAATAAATAAAATCTTAGAACAAAACAAAAACGGTTTCCCTTTTGATGAGCCCTTCTGGCTTTCAGCCATTTCTCTCTTCTTGATTTTTACCGAAGTTATTCAAGAGCAGCCAAGCTACCCCTGCAACACTGGGCTTAGAAATGTCCGCACCCACATACCGCATTTCATGGCTCCCAAGTTCTGCTTTCCGCAGAACACCAGGACATGAGCGCAGTCTGGCCAAGCTCCCTGCCATATTATGATAGGAATCACCTTTCTTGTCCAGTAACCTGGTCCTGTTTCCATCTGAGGCCTTGCTAGACTGACGTTCACCGTCTAAACTTCTAGCAGCTTGTGTTCGCAGTCAGTGGTGTGTTCTGGAGGAGGGTCAAGGCTTTCTCTGCAGCTCTCCTGACTCTCTGCCAGCCCTTGTGACAGTTGCCCGTGGGGCTTTTCTAGTCTGTCTTGCAAAACCCTTCCAGCCTGTACCCCTTCTGGTTCTTGAGCTGCTTTCTCATTTTTAGGTATTTTCGGTATACCCCCACTTCTCAGTCCCTGTTATCTGTCTTAGTCCATTTGGGCTACTGTTAAAAAAAAAAAATCACAGGGTAAACTTATAAACAAAAGTATTTGTTTCTCCTGGGGGCTGAAAGTCTGGGATCCTGACACCTGCACCGTGTGTCTTCACAGGATGGGGGGCTCCCTGGGGTCCCTGTTCTCAGGGCTCTGATCCCCCTCATGAGTTCTCCCTTGTGACCTCATCATGTCCTGAAGGTCCATCTCCTCTAACACGATCATCTTTGGGGGTAAAGATTTCAGACCTTAGCACCTCTTTTCTGCTAGTTGTCGTGCCTTTTAATTTTACACGTATTTTAAATACCATAAGTTATCATTTTTGGCTGTCACTAATCTAGTTTTACCCACACCTTTATCTTTTATTACTGTAAAGTAGGTATGGGTATATATGAGTGTGTACATATTACATATGTTTTGTTTTCAGTTGGGATCACTTTGTTTCTACATGTAGCTTTTTTTTTTAAAGCATAGTTTGCTGTATCTTCTGGTCTCCATTTTTCTTTGACTGGAAACCCTTTAGCCCTTATGACTCAGGGGTAGTTTCCGTAGGTACAGAATTATTGGTTGGCAGGTCATTTCCTTGAGACCACCCCTTTGTCTGCTGGCTGTCATCTCTGCTGAGACAGCAGTTATTCTTTGAAAATAGGGTCTCTTTTTTCCCTTCTAAGAAATCCTCTCTTTAGTTTTTAGCCATTTTACTACAAAAGCCCCAAGTTTGTTTTTAGTTGTGCTTTTGTATGGGTCCTGCTTGGGGCACAGGTGTTTCTTGAGTCTGTAGCTTGATGTCTTTCATTTCAGCGTCATCCCTTCAAACACTGCTTCTGCCCTTTCTTTCTCTATTCCCCTTTAGGGTTCCAGTTGTATGTGTGTTAGACCTTCCCTTCCCGCCCCTTAGCGCCTTTCCTGCTGTTTGCTGTCCTTCCCATCTCTCTGCCCCGCGTGCATCAGTTTGGATACTCTTTGCCCTCTTCCATCTCATGATCTCAGACGGATGAAAACTGTGTTCTCTTTGTCTGCTTCCTGCTTGGCTTCCTTCTCTGGCTTCATACAGCTTTTGTGAACCTTTTGCGGGGAAACCCAGGGCCCAATCTCTCCGTTTCCTGCACCCACTTCTCTTGAGGAGCTCTTCCTTCAAGCCTCTGTGGTCTTGGGGGTGAGGCCGGGGAGGGGAGTTGACTTGACGTCACTGAGCGCCCTTGGTTCTGGTGTCTGGATACAGGTCCCGGATGCCTTCGCAGCTACTTAGATCTTGAATTAAGTGTTAGAATTCTATTTAGCGTTTCTTGGTCTCGGTAGAAGTACCATGCTGCTGTAAACTGCCGTATCCTTGAGGAAGTCTGAGCAAACGGTTCGAGTGTGTTCTGTGTGTCCCTCAGCTGATCCTTGTGTGGGTTTTGCTATCTTCCAGGCATTCCAGGAGCAGGAACTACAAGGCTGAGTTTGCGTCATGCCGGCTGGAGGCTGTGCCGTTGGAGTTTGGGGACTCTCACCCACTGAAGCCCATAACTGTAAGTTTGTCAAGGGCTCCCTACCTGATACTCTCACTCCACAAAATTACAGGCCCGGTCTAGGGTCTTTCCCATTTGCCCGCAGTAGCTGGTTTTGCATATTTATTTCTGCTAGTTTTTTATTTCCGTTTTTTTTGTGACGTTGACCTCACCTACCATCATGTGCATTCTGCCCTTTCTCGTCTTCGCGAGACTGACACAGCACGGGATGCCTTTGTTCCTGATGTGGACCTTCTTAATTTGCCCGTGTGGAACATTAAGCATCCCTCTGATTTTCCCGTAGAGGATGCTGCCCTGAATAGCATCTTGGTCTACTTGTGAGTGATTAAAAAAAAAAAAAGAAAAGCAGGCAAGGGGTGTAGACGGTCCCCGTCTTTGGGGATCGCACTATTTGATCGGCAAGGAGTAGAAGCTGTGTGTGTGTGTGTGTGTGTGTGTGTGTGTCACCGTGGTTGGGGATAAGGGCGACAGACACAGACTGGTGGTTACCGAGGACGTGAAGTTTCCTAACGGCCGAGAATCTGACAATGCACAGAGGCCCTAGATCCTAGATGGAGCTTCTGCCCCCCCAGTGCCCCTCCAGGCCCCTTGGGCTTGTGTGACCATGACTGACCCACTGGTGGGTCGGTTCTGTTCTCAGGAACTCACTCGCATGGAGACCGAGCTCTGGGCTGGCACCGCACGGCTTAATGACACAGCATCTGGGAGACTCTCTGCCAGCAGGGCTGCGTGTCCCTCCCTGACCCACTCTGGTGACTGACTGGGTTGGGGTAGTGCCTAGCCTAGGAGCTGGTAGCAGTGCCCACCCCACCAGCCCTGCAGGGGCTAAGAGTCAGGGAGGGCTGCTTTCCCAAAGAGAACATGGACTGTGAGCCTGGGGGATGGAGGGACAGATGCTAGGCAGACGGAGTGACAGATATGCACCAGCAACAGGTGCTTGACCAAATCACCCGAGGTTGGTGTCATGGCATCAGACCCTATGGGTTTAGGCCGAGGTCTCCAATAAGCCTGGCCTTGCTTGAGACACCCACCGCAAATATGAGGCACCCCCAGGCCACCTGTGCTTCTGAGCAGCTGGCTGCATATCCAGATGTTCCCTGAGATCTCCCTTGGGCTCAACACTGGGCTAGAAAGACTCACAGAACTCTGGAAACTACTCTCCCTACAGTTTTATATAAAGGATACAAGTGAGAAGCAGCCAGCTGAGAGACACTTAGGTTGAGGTCCGGGAAGGTTCCACAGGGAGCTCCGTGCCCTCTGCCTGTGGACACGTTGTGTCCGACCAGGAAGCTCCCCTGAGCTTTGGTGCATCCACACTTCCTATTGGGGATTTTATTATATTGGCTTGGAGGAGTGATTCCTTGGCCACGTGATCAAACCCCCTCTGCATCTCCCTCCCCTGAGGTCAAGCTGATAGCACCTGGCTGTGCTCACAGGCTGGGTCTCCGTCGTGAGCAGCCCCCATGCTGCAGCATCTCCTTAGCTAAACTCCAGTATGACCCAGAGGCTTGTGAGTGACCAACACTCCGAGGAGGCGAGCCCCCTTTCCCAGAACCAGGGACAAAGGCCAGTCAGCTTGTCTTTTATCCAGCCCTCTTTGTCATTCTGTTACATCCCATCCTCATCCTCTCTCTCTCTCTCGGGACAGGTTTCCTCTGCTCCTTGTGGATACCGGCCCAAAGTGTCCATTACTGTCCCTCTGCCCCTGACCCCTGGGTTTTCATAGCTTCCTCATTTCAAGAGGGGAGTGGAGGGCAACTAGCCCTTCTGGAATGTGGTCCTATTTTCAGCAGAGAGACTGGTTGGATTCTCTTGGCTCAAGGATTCACTTTTGGTCCGGTCATCTGGAGTTGGGGACAGTTGGAGGCGAGTGGAACAAAGACATGGCTTCATACCCCAACACCTGCCCCCCACCCCTCAGGACCACCAGCAGGTGGCATTGGGAATTTCTCCAAAAAGGAACCTTTTCATCATCGTCACCACTGCTTTGTGGTGATGACACAGCTCGCCCCACCTCTGAGACTACGTGCAGAGCGTGACAACCCTGGGATCTCGCGGTCCCCGGTTCATGACCCTTCCTAGACCCTTGTCACCTCGTGGATGATCTGACAGTCTTGTGAAGATGAGGTTTCTGATGCAGTAGGTCCCGGGGGAGCCCGAGAGTCCATGTTTTCGAGCTGCTCCCTGGTGTTATAGATGCTGCCTGTCCAGGGACACACTTTGGGTAAGAGGGCTCAACAGGCGTGCAGTTAGAGCTCAGCTCCTGGGTCCTGACGGCCCTGTCTCTTCCTCACCCCCTACTCTGCGCCTTCCCATCCTCCATAGCTAGGGTTCTGAGTCATGTCCATTTGTCACAAAAGATAAGCCTCTCTGCTCCAAGCAAGGGTCCCTTTGACGAAGGGAATGAGTGAAAGCACATGTGAGTATTTTTCTGGGAAAAGTCTTGGGAAACTTGCACTTGACCTCTCGGGTTCCCCCCCACAGGTCACAGAGTCAAAGACCAAGAAAGTGAGCCGGAAAGGCAGCTCTTCTTCCACGTCCTCGTCATCCTCCAGCTCCGTGGTGGACCCGCTGAGCAGTGTGCTGGATGGGACTGACCCCCTCTCCATGTTCGCAGCCACGGCGGACCCCGCAGCCACGGTAACACGGCCAACGGTGGGGGTTCTGCGGGGGCGGCAGCTTCTCATCTTTTTGTTTTCAATCTGCAGGGGTCCCGAAGGGGGTAGAGGGGCGTTTTGTTTGTAACAGTTCAGCTGACCCAGCCGCCCACAGGGTCCGGCTCTTGGAGGCCGCTGGGCCTGGGGAGAGGCTAGAGCCGATCCTGGAAGCTTCTTCCTTTCTTTATGGAGGCACTTCAAAACTCATTTGTGGTTTTAATTTCACCCTTATAATTCCTTTATTTATTTATTTATTCTTAGTTATGTAGGTAAATTGCTGATTTTTCTCGTAAGAGAGTTAAGCACTGCCAATGAAGCCGGTGTCCTCTTGGCCACCTGTGAGGTCATCCGTGATCAGTGTTTTCAGTGTCTCTTCAGTCACTTTGTATCACTTTGTATTTTCTTTTTTTTTTTTTTTTTTTTTTTAAAGATTTTTATTTATTTGATGGGGTACCTGGGTGGCTCAGTCGTTAAGCGTCTGCCTTCCGCTTAGATCGTGATCCCAGGGTCCTGGGATCGAGCCCTGCATCGGGCTCCCTGCTCAGCGGGGAGCCTGCTTTTCCCTCCCCCACTCCCCCTGCTTATGTTCCCTCTCTTGCTGTCTCTCTCTCTGTCAAATAAGTCTTTGGAAAAAAAAATTTTTTTATTTATTAGAGAGGGAGCGCACACACACACAAGCAAGGAAGCAGCAGGCAGAGGGAGAAGCAGGCTTCCCGACGAGCAGGGAGCCCGATGTGGGACTCCATCCCAGGACCCTGGAATCCTGACCTGAGCCGAAGACAGACGCTTAACCTACTGAGCCACCCAGGCACCCCTTCTTTGTATTTTCTTAGGGCTCTATCTACAATAACAGTTTCTGAGTATTTATACACATATTCCCGTAGGAGTAACATGTACAACAGCAACCAGGTTTGCTGACCGCATGGCAGGCATTTTCTCAGTGTGTCCCTGGTGCTCATACTGCCGTGTGACAGGTGTTCTAAAGGGGCCCCCGGTGAGGAGGATTGTGGATGCACTGACTTCAAGCCCAGCCAGGCTGACTTCAGAATCCACACTCTGAACCATTGTTCTGGGCTGGCATTGCCCACTTTATTTTCTTTTTTTAATTTGACAGGGTGTCTTGGAGAGCTTTCTGTGTTCATACTTAGGGAACAATCTTCTTTTCTTTCTTTTTTTTTTTTTTTAAAGATTTTATTTATTTATTTGAGAGAGAGAGAGAGTGAAAGAGAACATGAGAGGGGAGAAGGTCAGAGGGAGAAGCAGACTCCCCATGGAGCTGGGAGCCCGATGCAGGACTCGATCCTGGAACTCTAGGATCATGACCTGAGCTGAAGGCAGTTGCTTAATCAACTGAGCCACCCAGGTGCCCCTTAGGGGGCAATCTTCTTATTTTGAATGGCTGCCTTGCATCCTAAAAAAGGAGTACTTACTTAATGCTGGACACATGGACTGTTCTGGTGTTCGCTCGTGTTGGCTGTGGCATGCTGTGCCTTGAAGAGACCCATGTCTCGTGCACGTGGATTTCTGTGGGATACCTACTACTACTTTTTCTTCTTCTTCTTTTTTTTTTTATTTGACAGAGAGAGAGATCACAAGTAGGCAGAGAGAGAGGGGGAAGCAGGCTCCCCACTGAGCAGAGAGACCGATGCGGGACTTGATCCCTGGGCCGAAGGCAGAGGCTTAACCCACTGAGCCACCCAGGCGCCCCTCTTTTTTTTTTTTTTTTTTTTTTAAAGGTTTTATGTTTAAGCAATCTCTACACCCAACATGGAGCTCAAACTCACAACCCCGGGATCAAGAGTCACACACTCCACCCACTGAGCCAGTCAGGCACCGCCCCCCCCCCCCCCCCCCCCCCCCCCCCCCCCCCCGCCCGCAGGGTAACTTCTTAGAAGTTTAATACTGGGCTACGGCAGTGGGTTCACGGTTTTGACAGCTGCCGCCAAGTCACTGTCCAGCGTTCTAGCACCGCTGGCGGTGCCTGTCTTCCCAGAGCCTTGTCGCCCAGGATATTCTCTGCAGTTGAACTCTGCTGTTGCGGTGGTTGAAAAATGATCATTTGCTGTGCCTTGATTCTTTCTTTCTTTTTTTTTTTTAAAGATTGCTTTTATTTATTTGAGAGAGAGACAGAAAGTGAGCACGAGCAGGGTGAGGGGCAGAGGGAGAAGCAGACTCCCAGCTGAGCAAGGAGCCCAATGTGGGGCTCGATCCCAGGACCCTGGGATCATGACCTGAACCGAAGGCAGAGGCTTCACCCACTGAGCCACCCAGGCGCCCTTGTCTTTTTTTCCTAAAAAAAGATTTATTTATTTTAGAGCATGAGTGGGGGGAGGGGATAATGGAGATGGGGAGGGAGAATCCTCAAAGAGACTCCCGCTGAGCATGGAGTCTTTCTCGGGGCTCGATCCCACGACCGCCGTGAGGTCATGACCTGAGCTGAAACCAAGAGATGGGCGCATGATGGTCTGAGCCGCCGAGGTGCCCTGAGTATTTGCTGTTTGTATACAGTGTGAAAGCACGTCCCCCATGCATCATCTCACGTATTTACCTTTTTGTTTGTTTGTTTGTTTAAATTGGTGAGAGCATTTACGTTGGACTCTTCCTAGCAAATCTCAGTTTTGCAATACCTTATGGTCAACTGCAGTCACCGTGTTGGCTTATGCTTTGTTTTTGTTTTTTTCTTTTTTTTAAGCAATCTCTACCCAGCATGGGTTATGCTTTGTTTTTAAAGACTGAAACGGAGGGCGCCTGGGTGGCTCAGTGGGTTAAGCCTCTGCCTTCAGCTCAGGTCATGATCCCAGAGTTCTGGGATCAAGCCCCACATCAGGCTCCCTGCTCAGCAGGGAGCCTGCTCCCCTCCCCTCTCTCTCTCTCTCTACCTGCCTCTCCACCTATTTGTGATCTCTGTCTGTCAAATAAATAAATAAAACCTTAAAAAAAAAATAAAGACTAAAACGGTACTGTGGCTGATGGCCTGTCTTGCCTTTCCTCAGGACAGCTCTAGAAAGAGACGAGACAGAGACGAGAACGCCATCGTAGGATCTGACTTCGAGCCCTGGGCCAGCAAACGGGGAGAAATCCTCGCCCGCTACACCACCACAGAAAAGCTCTCCATCGTGAGTACCAGTGTTCTCTCAGCCAGGGCCCGCTGCGGACTTGGCAGTAATCGTTTTGTCCCTGCGGTTCTGCCCCCGGTGGCGTGTGTAGGATTTTCCCTCACACCAGGTAATTCTCTGACTCCCTCCGGGTTTCCTACAGCTCCGTGCGTTCTGACACAGAGATACCCGGAGATGGCGTCACTTCCCACGGGTTAGGGGCCTGGTCCCTCGATGCCCTCTCCCACTTCAGCCGCAGGTCACGAGTCCAGGTTGTCCGCTGTGCTTCCGGCCATCTGGCAGTGTGTCCGATCCCACCACCCCCTCCTCGGGTTCGGCTCGTTTGCTAGGTGGCTCACAGATCTCGGGAAACCGGGTCGCTCACTAGATTGCAAGGCTATTGAAGGTGGTAAATCAGTGTCCGTTGGGAGAGAGACCTAGGGCAAGGTTCTGTACAAAGGACCTTCTGTCCCCATGACGTTTGGTGTCCTGCCTGGTGACAAGTGGGTGCATTCTCTTCACCAACCTGGAAACTCTTGGAGCCCAATCCTTTGGGGTTTTTAAGGAGATTTCATTGCATAGACACGGATGGATTAAATCATTAGCCATTTGTGATGGATTCAACCTGCAGTCCCTCTCCCTTCCCTGGAGGTCGGGGGTAGGACTGATAGTTCTAATCCTTTGATCGCCTGTTTGCTTCCCGTGGAAACCAGTCCCCATCCGTAAGGTGGGTCCAAAAGTCAATGAACAGAAGACCCCTTTACCGCTCTCATCTCTTGGTTTCCAAGGGTAGTAGGAGCTTCTGTGCCAGGAACAGGATTTCTTATAGATTGCAACATCACAGTTAACGTTGCCCCAACTCCTGGGCTCCGTAATTTCCCCTCATCGTGTCCGTGTTAGTTGGGAGAAAACTGTGCTGATTGATGTCTCAAAAAATGTGTCAAGAATCTGGGCTCTGGCACAGTTCAGAGGAAGAACTGGAACCGCGGAGCCCTGTGTCTGGGGAGGTCCCAGTTAGGGGGTGAGGAGCCCCCTCCCCACCCCCAAGAAGGTGTACTTTTTGCCGTGGCTCTGGTTTTCTTCCAGAACTGGAAGTTTGGTTTCTTTGGGTGGCCACAAGGCAGAGTGGTTGACACTGAGCTGAGACCCGAGACTGGCCAGGGAAAGCAGGGCCATGGCTGGGTTACTGGTATCACTGAGAAGAACAGGTTCAGGAACTTAAACCAAAACCCTCATTGGTGACGTAGGCGGGACTGACGTTTCTCTCTTGACCCTGAAAAGCAGCCGGGAGGTGGGTGGTCTGGGGCTGGAACGGCAGCTCTTTCTGTCATGCCCTGTCCAGTGTCCCCTCATGACCAAGTTGTTGGAAGAAGGCAGAGGGAAAGTAGGACGGACCCTCGCTCATTTGAGGATCCCTCCCAGAGTCCTGCATTGACATACCCCATTGAATTTGTCCTTTTTTTTTTTTTTCCCTAAGATTTTATTTATTTATTTGACAGAGAGAGAGATCACAAGTAGGCAGAGAGGTAGGCAGAGGGGGAGGGGGAAGCAGGCTCCCTGCTGAGCAGAGAGCCCGATTTGGGGCTCGATCCCAGGGCCCTGAGATCATGACCTGAGCTGAAGGCAGACACTTAACCCACTGAGCTACCCAGGCGCCCCTGTTGAATTTGTCTTGAAGGTCATCACAGGCCAGACACAGGTAGAAGGACGCTGGGAAGTGGGGGCCAGTGTGCCCGTCAGAAATCGGGGCTATGAGTAGGAAGGGAGCGGTGGACGGTGGCTGGTGGGCGGTGGAAAGCTCTGCCCCAATTCCTCTCCTCCCGGCTTCCTCTCAGGGCTCACATCGGGTGAGGGGCTGCGGGCAGAATCGTTGGACTAGGCATTTTGTTCTGATTCTCTGAAAGCATTGAGTTACTTGAGAGCGGTGATTTTCCAAGCATGAGTAATTTTACCCTCCAGGGGACACACAGCAATGTCTGGAGGCATTTCTGGTTGTCACAGCTGTGAGGGTGTGACTGGCATCTAGTGGGTAGAGACCAGGGATGCTGCTAGATGTCCTGCAGTGCCTACCACCCCCCACCCCCGCCCCGGCTTTTCCAGTCCAGAATGTCAGTGGTGTCAAGGCCGTGAAACCCTCATCGACAGTAAAAGCCAAAGGCCACCCCCAACACCAGTGCCCCCAAAACTATGCCACTTGTTGGCTCACTTTGAATGTCCTGAATTGTGTGGAAATTTGAATCTGCCGTCGTTTTTAGTGAGCTGCGTTTTCCTCCTTTGATTAAAGAGTTCTGTTCTTCATGTGGGTAAGTAAGTAGCCTTTGTCAGAAAACGCCGAGTTGTGTTATCTTTGTGCCCCTTGAGTGATTAAGTACCTTCCAGGTTTTTTGTTGTTGTTGTTGAAGAAACTAGTCAATTTAAAATACTCACAAATTATTTTTGCCTCTGCAGAATCTGTTTATGGGATCTGAAAAAGGTGAGTTTTTGTTGCTGTTACTGGCTCGACGGGGAATTCTCCCATAAGCTTTTGTATAATTTCACAGAGGAAAACAGTCTGTGGTGTCCTGTCTGGTGTTGAATTCCAGTAAGGCTGTTCTTTCCTCGGTCATGCACGGACTTCGTAGAATTGGAATACAGACTTCGGAGATGAATGGGGCGGGGGGGAGAGAAAGACCGAAGGAGTTTCTAGGAGTAAAACAGGAGCTCCCTGTCTGGTGTTACAGAGCAGCGGCAGTCTTCTCTTGGTGCCTCCTCACCCACTGGGGAATCATAAAATTCTCCTTTCTGGAGATCCCGTTACTTTGCCTTAGGTCTTGACCCCCCCAGCACGCCCCCCATGTGCGCTGGGGACGGAAGTCACAGTCTTAGTGGCCACTGGTCCCTAAACACTGTAGTCCTCCTTTTCCTCTGCCACGACACACAGTCAGATTCTTTGGACTAGTGCGCCTCAAACTAGCTTTGCAGCAGGCTCACCTGAGCGACTTTCAAACAAAAACACACTGTGGGGGGCGCCCCTGGGTGGCTCAATGGGTTAAAGCCTCTGCCTTTGGCTCAGGTCATGGTCTCAGGGTCCTGGGATCAAGCCCTGCATCAGGCTCTCTGCTCAGCAGGGAGCCTGCTTCCTCCCTCTCTCTGCCTGCCTCTCTGCCTACTTGTGATCTCTGTCTGTCAAATAAGTAAAAACTTTAAAAAATAAAAAAACAAACGCACTGTGGGCCACACTTCACTTACTGAATTTATCTTGAGGAGTGGGACCCAGGTATTGCCTTTTTTTTTTTTTTTAGTAAGTTTGTTTATTTGAGAGAGCGTGAGCACGGGGTGGGGAGGGGGAGAGGGAGAGAGTCGTAAGCGGACTCCGTGCTGAGTGCGGAGCCCAACGAGGGGCTCATTCTCATGATCCTGAGACCACAACCTGAGCTAAAACCAAGAATTGGACGCTTAACCGATTGTGCCAGCAGGACACCCCTGCAAAGTGCTTTTTTTGGAGCTCCCAAGTGATTCTGAGGCAGCTGACACAGCTCATGAACCCCCGGGGTGCAGATGAGCACAGCTGTGGTTTCTCTGCAGATCACTAGTATGGCAGCTGCAACCCTCCCTCATCCTCTGCAGGTGGGAGCAGCACTTTGGTCATCAGGAAAGCGGGGGCGCCTTTGTTAGGGCTGTAACTTTGACCCCAAACTGTGAAAAAGTAAGTTCTACCGTTGGATATCTTCCAGTTTGCAAACATCAGAAGGACTGACGAGGTCACTCGCTGGTGAGAATGTATAGCAGGAGGGCTCTCATGCTGCCAGTGGGAGTGTAAAGCACTCTTGTGGTGTTTATTAAAATTGAAGTTGGGCCAACCTTGTAACTCAGCAGTTCTATTAGGATATGCTCTAGATCAGAAATGAGCAAACTATGTCCTGTAGGCCAGATCTGGCCCCCTGTTTAAGCTTGTAAATAAAGTTTTATTGGAACCCAGCCATGCCTGGTTGTTCCCATATTGCCTGTAGCTGCTTTTGTGCTGTCGTGGCAGAGATGAGTACCTGGGACAGACTATGACTCAACAAAACCTAAAATACATCTGGCCCTTTACAGAAAGTGTTTTCCAACTCTACCCAAATTCCATGTTTTTCTTTTCTTTTTTTTTTTTTTTTTTTTTTAAGATTTTATTTATTTGACAGAGACACAGTGAGAGAAGGAACACAAGCAGGGGCAGTGAGAGAGGGAGAAGCAGGCCTCCCCCCAGGCAGGGAGCCCAATGCGGGGCTCACTCCCAGGACCCTGGGATCATGCCCTGAGCTGAAGGCAGACACTTAACAACTGAGCTACCCCAAATTCTGTGTTTTTCTTAAAGTGTGGTCCAGGGGCCAGTAGCAATGACATCATTTGGGAGTCATTAGAAATGCAGAGTCTCAGGCCCTGCTGTGCCTATTGTGGTGTATTCACACAGTGTAAAATAATAAACAGCAGGGCAACAGCTCTGTGTAATGATGTGGGTGAATTTCATCAAGTAAAGATAATGGTGACCAGGAAGCAAGACCATATCCGGGCTGGGTGGTGGGCACAGGGTTTTATAATTACCTGTTAAAATGTGCGTGTGTGCCCATTCTATATATTTCAAATTGAAAGGAACATTAGAAATGAGGTTTTTTTTAAAAAAAAAAACATTATTTGGAAACTTAAGTAGTCGTTTGTTAGTAATTAAGTAATGCACTGTGCTCTCGGCCTGTTCCCAGACAAATCTTTGAGTTAATACCAGATCGAAGAAACCAGTGCCTTCAAAGAATGAACTTCCCTTCCTGAGAGTGGGTTTGGGGGGCGGGAGCAGGGGGACCTCATATCTAGAACAGAAGCCCCTTTCAGATGGGGAAAGGTTTCTGAGATGAGGTCTGCTAGACAGAAGAGCCAGCTGGACAGACAGCCTCACCCTGTGGCTGGCTCGCGGCCTGGAGGACATTCCTTTGCCTCTGTCCGGCCACCCGTGGATGGGATGGTGGGAATCAGCTGAAAGGTGATGGGAGGAGGCAACCTTGGAAGCCCTGGTGCTGGGCAGATGGTGAGGTGGTGGTTTTAGTGTCAGACATGACGATCTTGCACCGAGTCCGAGCCTGAGGGGCCTTTTGTTGGTGGGAGACAATTGTGTGATGGAGTTTTGGCGTCCTTCTGTGGTCTGCCTTTCTTTAGAAAACAAACGATTTGGGGAGAAGTTTATAAAGACCGAATGGAGTGTGGGCCCATTTTGAGGCTGGCCTGCTGAACTCTGGGGGCAGCTTCTAGGCAAAAATGTTTCCAGTGGCACTTTGGTTCCATAAGGACACGGTTTTCCAGATCTCGGAATTGTCTGTAATGAAGTTGGTCCCTGGCCCCCTTATTCACGTTGAAGCAGAGAGTCAGAGGTGCCTTCCTTTGGGGTGTTGGGGACAGAGAAAGCCACCTGTGTGACGGGAATCCATTCTGTTCAGGCAAAGCCGGGACTACCACGTCTGCGATGTCGGAGAAGGTTCGGACGAGGCTGGAGGAGCTGGATGACTTTGAGGAGGTGAGTGGGCGAGTCGTCGGCTGAGCGCGGGCAGGGTCAGTGCTTCTGTTTCTCCTGCCAAGTGCGATGCATTTCAGGGGCCGCTCTGTGATGCATTCCCACACCATGCATTGTGCTCGTCCCTGCCAAGCCACCAGCCGACCCAGGGAAAGCGCCAGCAGTGGTGCAGGGGACTGAGCGCGCAGGAGCTGCCTTGGGCTGGTTTTCCGAAGGCGTCTTCTCACTGTGCTGCCCGTGCAGACCTGGGTTGTGCGGGGACAGGGTCTGCCTGGAAGAGTCAGCTGCAGCCACCTTCCCCGGGAAGTGCTACACGCGGTGTAAAGATCATACCTTGTGCAGAGGTTGCACGGGGCTGTGCCGCTGGCTTGCTGTACCTCCCACGAACCTGTCAGAAAACATAGTTTTGGAGAACACGACTCATTGTCCAACTCTTAAAAGTTGATGAATTTCACATACAAATCTAATTTTTTTTTTTTTTTTAATTCCACCTGATACCTGAGGGTTCACATTCCTGCATTTAACCAGGGCGTGCGCCATCCAGGTTCAGCAGTGCTTTCTGTCCCGGTTCACTCATAAGCACCACATGCCTGGCCCCTGGAGGTGGGGGAGTTTGTGTCCCCTGGGATGTCCTTTAGAGAGGTCGCCTAGCATCCTGAGTAAGCAACTCTGGAGTCAGACTGCCTGAGTTTGAATCTCGGCTCTACCATTGGGCAGTTCAGGATTTGGGGCGAGGGGCTTAACCGCTCTGTGCCTCGGTTTGCTTATCTCTAAAATGGGGGACGCTGCCTAGTACCTACCTTTTAGGGTTGTTCAGGAATGAAATAAGTTAACATGTACAAGGTGCTTGGACCAACACCCAGCGCATGCTGGGTGCTCCTGCCTGTTGTCGTCAGCATGGGCTGAACCTGAGTCCGGAGGCCTGAGGCGCGGTGCCCTTGGGCAATCCCCTTCCCTTTACCTGCATCCTGAACAAAACATGGACATGAAGAATATAGCTGTGTGGACCCAGTGGAACCCACAGAGGGCCGTGTGATGGCAGGGGCCGTCGCTCTGTGCTGCTGCTTGCCCCTCGGTTCAGCTCTGAGAGCGGAGCCCTCAGGTCCTCGGAAAAGTCTCTTAGTCCACTCTCTCATTGCTCAGTTTTGAATCCGGGGGCCCGGGAGACTCGGTCCGCATATCCTCAGCCAACCTGGGCTGGCAGAAGGGGACTCGCTGAGTGTTTGCATCAAAGCTCTTTAGTCCGGTGTCACTTGAGCTGGCTTCAGCTGCAAATGAGGAGTCTATTGAAGGGTGCGGGGCCACTACCTGAGCTGGAGGTCATGGTGGTCTGGAACCAGGAGTTAAAGAATCACCCAGATACCTAGCCAGCTGTCCTCTGCCTCTCTTGGTTCTCTGTAGCCTCCTGTCACTGACTCTATACGTGTCAGTCTCTCTCTCCCCGCCCCCCCCCCCCCGATTGATTTTCTTGCTGTCCTCCGCTCACAGCCGCAGATGGCTGCCCCCTGGCTTCTAGGCGAGCATCGCTTATGAGTCAGGGCAAGGCTGGATTATATGGTGCTAACAGGTGAGCCTCTGATACCATAACACGGGCTTATTTCTTCCTCACATGACTCAGCCTGTGAGGTGACAAATGCACCACCGTCTTGAGATGCTGCCGTGTCCACAGATAGCTTCCGGGGTCATCACTGCCGGGCTGAAAAGATTATTTCTCACCACCTCAGCCTGGAAGGACACGTGCCGCTGTGCGCACAGCAAAAATGTTTGCTGGCCCAAATAAGTCACGTGGCTCTTCCTTCTGCACAGGGACAAGGAGGGCCCTATCTTGCAGTTCAGGGGGCCCGTTGGAATCAGTCCAAATTTCCTGAACCTTCTGCTTGTATTTCTTTAATGAAGAGGTCTTCCCTTTGGATTCCAGGGAACATTGATAGAAAAAAGATTTTTGGTTCGTGGTCTCGTGTGGGTTCCCTCAGTGCTGGGAGCTTTGTAAATAAATAACACCTTAACAATAGCCCAGGGTTAGTAAGCAGGGCCACGTGCCAGAGGCTGTGCTAAATCTTTACATTCATTGTTTATTCTATTAGATGAGCTTGCTTTCCTTCTACCACAGCTTTTTGTTGTCTTCTGCTCTCTGTCCTCAAGGCACTTCCTCTGGTCTGGTTAACAGCCCCCACCCCCACTTTCCCCATTGTCCAGTAACACTTGTACACCCTTGCGTGTTTGTCTCCAGCATCCCTTCCTCCCGGAAACTTTTTTTTTTTTTTAAAGCTTTTTTTTTTAATTTTACCGAGAGAATGAGAGCAAAAGCAGGGAGAGCTGCAGAGGGAGAGGGAGAAGCAAGCTCCCCACTGAGCAGGGAGCCTGATGCAGGACTCAGTTGATCTCAGGACCCTGAGATCATGACCTGAGCGGAAGGCAAATGCTTAACTGACTAAGAGGGAGCCACCCACGCGCCCCCAGGAAACCATTCTCGACTACCAGTCTAGAGTCCGTTCCTTTGTTACTGTATTTCTTCCATTCTGAGATAAACCTTTTCCCCACATTTGGAATATCCCTGAAATTGGGCTGTGTCTCTCAATTAGGCATGTCTGTGATTGGCATGTTTTTTTTTTCCTTAGTGGTACACAAAGAATTGTGCTTCCTCTTGGGGCACCTGGGTGGCTCAGTGGGTTAAAGCCTCTGCCTTCAGCTCAGGTCATGGTCTCAGGGTCCTGGGATCGAGGCCCACATCAGGCTCTCTCCTCAGCAGGAAACCTGCTTCCCTCTCTCTCTCTGCCTGCCTCTCTGCCTACTTGTGATCTCTGTCTGTGAAATAAATAAGTAAAATCTTAAAAAAAAAAAAAAAAAGAATTGTGCTTCCTACGATGGGCACCTTCGATTAAGTGACGTATGGTGTAGGTTTTCATAAAATTGTTTCCTCTGGAGCATGTATCTCCGTTTATATTAATATCTGTCTCCTCTATACATGAAACTCCGTTAGTGCAGAAGTAATGTTTTTTTGCTCATCTTTGCATCTCAGGTCTCCAGTGGCCCACGCCAGGCACACAGTGGTTCCCAATGATTACCTGAGTCACTGAGCTGAGGGTTGACTTAGGTCTGACTTGCTCCAAGGTCAGTCTGAGTGACTGCCCTCTGCCTCTTTGCAGAAAACTCAACCTCTTCAGTCACAAGACGAAACTATCAGTCCTGGTTGGGCGTATGAGAAAAACTTAGAGACAGAAGCTCAGCCAGTACTCAGTATTGTTCTCAGAGTGGTGGCCAAGTGATGTTTTTCTTTTTGTGCTGACACCTTCCTACTTTCTGCCCACAGGGATCCCAAAAGGAACTGTTGAATTTGACTCAACAGGATTATGTGAACCGCATTGAGGAGCTCAACCAGTCGCTGAAGGACGCCTGGGCCTCGGACCAGAAAGTGAAGGCTCTAAAAATAGTCATCCAGGTCAGGTCTAGTGACTTTTTTTTTTCTTTCCCCAGAATTTCCTGTGTAAAACTCCTTTATAGATAATTGAGGTTTTTCACAGGCCTGCCTTCAGGGTCTTACCCTACTTTTTTTCATCTGTTCCATTTTCACATACTTCCTTTGAAAGGCCATGATGATGAATCTGTGTTTTTATGAGATGACCATTTCCAGGGCCACCATGTACAGCTGCACAGGTTGTGTACTGCACAATTCCAGGACCTTCAGCTTGAATTACAGAATTAATTATTTCCCCTGGATTGTGCAGTTCCTTGGCCCTGATACATCTGCTGATGCATTTGTGATTTGTACAAACCAAAGATTGACCAACTGTCATGGGTTTCTTTGATCAGATTTCCTTTGTATTTTTGGGACTCATGGTTGTGTGTCCCTGGTATGTGCATTTTTGGCTCATATCCTGCATAATTATGTGATAAAACATATTGATGGTGTTAGGAGAGGTACATTTGTTGAATCCTTTTTTTTTTTTTTTTTTGACGAATTTGTTGATCCATGACAGCTCT
The DNA here is from genome assembly GCF_002288905.1 of Enhydra lutris kenyoni. NCBI lineage: Eukaryota > Metazoa > Chordata > Mammalia > Carnivora > Mustelidae > Enhydra > Enhydra lutris. The sequence continues at coordinate 922,634 of NW_019154129.1, read as the reverse complement.
TGGATAACAAGATCAAGTTCTGTAAGGAAAAGAGCTTATTCAGTTTCTTGACCCTTCAGGTCATCGTCTCTTGGCAAAGGATGCTCAGAAGTACACGGTAAAAGGACTCATGTGTGCATTACAATTTTCAGAGCAGAGTTCAGTTTCTGAACCGCCATTTCAGTTCAAAGGACAGTCCTGTCCTTGTTCAGCGTCATGGCAACGTGACATTTGTTTTCTCACCTGTTGATTTGGAGAGAGGGATAGAGCCTGGAAGTCTTGACACCGGGTGGTTGAAGTCTTTTAAGATGACACTTTGGAGAGCAGGTGGAATTTTTTTTTTTTTTTTTTTTTGGTATTTAATGATAAAGGCAAACCTGAGCTCATTTCCCTTCGATCACTGTTGTTAGTTTATAAAGTAAATACTCCCAAAGAAGAGTCCTCTCATCCTTGGTACACGTGATGGGGGTTGCTTGCTGAGTGGCTCAAGTAAGAAAATATTAAACTAACAAGCACTTCTTCAAAGTATTTTTATTGGCAACATCTCCCCATAAAGGGCTGGGGTGTAGAGAACTTGATGTCCAAGAGTTTTTAACATCTGGAGAAGATTTAATCCATGTCTTCTCAGAGAAGAGAACCATGGAAGTGTTTCATTAACTCCATATCTGGTTAATAGTAACTATTTTACTTCCAATACTTGAAAGGCTGCTTCTTTAGCCAAATAAGATAATCCAGGGTGGGGGAGCAGCGTACAGAGACGTGAGCACAGTTCACTTTATTTGCTGTGTAGTAAGGTATTCTGTTGTGTGGTGGTTTTATTGAAATGTATTTCAGTGATTTTTAGGAAGTTACTTAATTATTATACATTTCAGTTTTAAGGCATGTCCTTAACCCCTCCCCCAAATTCCCTCAAGTCTGTTTCCAGTCAGACCCTGACACTTCCAGCCCCAGAAAACCACCGATCTGCTTTCTGACCACAAATTCACCTTCCCCGGAATTTCCTGGGATCATTCAGTATGTAATCTTTTGCCTCTGGATTCTTTAACTTGGCATCATGTGTGTGAGGTCTGGCCATGCTATAGTATCAATACTTTGTACCCTTTTACTGCGGAGTAGTATTCTGTTTTATAAAGAACCACATTTTACTTACGCATTAACAAGTTGCTGGCCACCGAAGTCATTTCCACTCTGGCTGTTTCGAATGATGCCACCGTGGACATTTGTGTACGAGTCTTTGTGTGGACACATGCTTTCATTTCTCTTGCGTAGATTCCTAGGAGTAAAGTTGCGAGTCCTGTGATAAGGGAATGTGTAACTTTCTGAGAAATGGCCAAACCATTCTGTGTTTGCATCCCCACCAGCCGGGCGTGAGGGTTCTAGTTCCTCTATGTTTGCCAACACTTGCGTTACCATCTGTCACTTCAGTGACACCCTAGTGGGTTTGAAGTGGTCTCTCACTGGTGGTTTTAACTTGCATTCTGTGGGGATCGATGAGGTTAAGCTGCTTTTCATATGCTCATTGGCCATTTTTACATCTTAGTCAAATGAAAGATTTAATACGACTTGCCCATTTTTAAAACCACATTGTGTTCTTGTGGAGTTGTAACAATTCTTTATCCTCAATAAAGGTTCCTTATCAAGTAGCTGATCTACAAGGATTGTCTCCTAGTTGGTGGCTTGTCTTCGTTTTCATAATAGTGTCTTTTGAAGTGGATGAGTTTTTAGTTTTAGCGAAACCTGATTTATCAGTTGTCTCTCTTTTGGCTCATGCTTTTGGAGTTGTAGCTGATCACTCTTTGCATAACCCAAGGTCCTGAGAGTTTTTTCTTTGTTTTCTTTTAGAATTTTTTTTTTTTTTAAGATTTTATTTCTAAGTAATCTCTACACCTAGCATGGGGCTCAAACTCCCAACCCCAAGATTGAGAGTCACAAGTTCTACCAACTGAGCCAGCCAGGCACCCCTCTTCTAGAAGTTTTATCATTTTAGCTCCTACATCTAGGTTTATGGTTCATTTTGAAGTGATTTTATGTCTAGTATAAGGGTCTAGATTTATTTGTTTCACATATGGATATCTGGTTGTTTCAGCAGTATTTGTTAAAAGACTGTCTTTTCCTTATTGAATTATTTTGGCACCTTTGTTAAAAGTTATCTGACCATAAATGTAGGGGTTTATTTCTGGATTCTTTTTTTTTAAAGATTTTACTTATTTATTTGACAGAGAGATCACCAGTAGGCAGAGAGGCAGGCAGAGAGAGAGGGGGAAGCAGGCTCCCCACTGAGCAGAGAGCCCAATGTGGGGCTTGATCCCAGGACTCTGAGATCATTACCTGAGCCAGAGGCAGAGGCTTAACCTACTGAGCCACCCAGGCACCCCTACTTCTGGACTCTTAAATTAATTCCATATATCTGTGTAAGTCTGTCCTCATGTAGTATCATGCTGTCTTGGTTACCGTAGCTTTATGATAAGTTTTTTTTTTTTTAAGATTTATTTGAGAGAGAGGGTGCATACATGCCAGTACAGTGGGGAGGGGCAGAGGGAGAGGGAGAGAATCATAAGAAGACTCCATGCTGAGCACAGAGCCTAACACGAGACTCAGTCTCACCGTGCTGAGATCAGGACCTGCGCCAAAACCAAGAGTTGGACCCTTAACGGACTGCACCACACAGGTGCCCCTGTGGTAAATTTTGAAACTAATACTAAAATTACTAGTCTTTTCACTTGATTCTTCCCCTCGTCCCCCCCAAATTATTTTGGCTATCCTGGGTCCTTTGCATTTCTATGTGATTTTTTAAGGATCAGCCTGTCAGTTTCTACCCACCAGGGGGTAGATTCTGATGGGAATTGTGTTGGCTTTGTAGGTCAGTTAGAGAGATTTGCCATCTTAACAGTAGTAAGTCTACTGATGCCTAAAATACCATTCTTTCTGTCCATGGACATCTGGTTTTTCCTTTTCTTCTTCTTCATCATTACGAACAATGTTACTGTGGTCACTCTTGGACGTGTCTGCTGGCCTCTCTGGAGAGGAGGGCCCATAGCTGTGAGTGGAATTGCTTGGGGGCCAGGTCTGTGTCTCTTGAGCTTGACCGAGCGATGCTGGGTGGCTTCCCCGTGCAGCTGTGCCTGTGCGCTCCCAGTAGCAGTGGGGCCGTGTGAGTCCGCTGCCCAGCATCCTCGCGATGTTTAGTATGAGCAGACTTTCTGTTTTCATTTTTCCCGTTGAGGAGGTAATAACATCCTATCGTGTTGTGGTTTTAATTCGCCAATTCCCTGATTGTAATAAGATGGAGCCTCTTTTCACGTGTTTATTGGCGGTTGGGGTTTCCTTCTCTCGTAAAGTGGATTTTGTTGATTCTTCTTGCTCGTTTTTTCCATTAATGTTGTTTGTACTTTTCTTACTTATTTTTAGGATTTTCCCCCCACGTAGTCTCAGTAGTAACTGTCTTCTGATTAGTCCGCTTGTTTGCTTCTCTCCACCCATCTTCATTTCTTAGTTCGTGGCTGTAAGTTATGTTTTACTTTATCCTTTTGTTTTGGCTACTTAAATAATATATATTATTCCCCTCAATATACATAGACACATATATTAATATATTGAACTCACGGAACTGACTCGTGTCCTTGCAGAATGTTGCTGACTGGAAACAAATGGAAAACGCCCTTTTAGTATTTTTCCAGCCGTGCTAACCAGTTCCATGGCAAGTGTTTCAGGCAGAGTACATTCAGGAAGTGTCTGCCACCGTGCTTCTCCGCCTCGGCGGGACATCAGAATCCCTTGGGAGCCTTAAAAATGTCTTGTATCTGAGCTGCACCCCAGGCAAGCTTGATCAGAATCTCTGGGAGTGGGACCTAGGCGCTGTTATTTTTAAAAGTTCCCCAGATGCTTTCAGAGCTAAGAACACATGGGCTGAGGGATGCTCAGTCCATTCAGAGTATGTTGCAGCCAGTGTGTCCTGGGTTCCTGTGCAGCTGTCATCTGTAGCCTTTATCAGAAATACTGATTGCCTGGTGTCTCAGCTGGAGGTTTTGGCCAGTAGGTTTGGCATGGAGCCAGGGAATCTTTTTTTTTTTTTTTTTTTTTAAATGTGGACTTGACATTGTGGAGCCGAGCACAGGGCTCAAACTCACAGCCCTGAGATCCAGAGTTAGACACTTGACCGACTGAGCCACCCAGGTGCCCCGAGCATCTGTAATTTTAACATGCACGCTAAGAAGCCCAATTTTTATTTAGGAAACTACACCAAAGCTTTTTGCATTTTCAGGGTGTCTGGGTGGCTCAGTTGATTAAGTGACTGCCTTCCACTTAGGTCATGAACCCGGCATCCCGGGATCGAGTCCCTCATTGGGCTCCCTGCTTAGCGGGGAGCCTGCTTCTCCCTCTCCTTCTGCCCCTCCCCCTGCTTGTACTCTTCCTCTCTCTCCCTCTCTCTTTCTTGCTCTCTCTTTCTGTCAAATAAATAAATAAAAAAAATTAAAAAAAAAAACTTGCATCTTCAAAGTAGTGGTTTAAAGGGGAACTTCAATTTAGGGCATGATTAGGACCTTAACTGTGGACTTAAAAAATTCTGCTTCCTGTTCTCTTATGTAACATGTATGTTCTGTGATATCAGCTTGGGAGAAAAATCACACAGATGTTGGGAAGCCCCAGCTGTGTTTCATTTGAAACCTTCTGTTTGAATTCTGTCTTCTCACCTCGCCACCAGGCAGTAACCCCTCTCTGAGGGACTCGGAGTAGGAACTCCCGAGACGTCACATCCCTAGGAACCGAGGGCTGTGTCTTGTAAACAGTCTTTAGGATTCAGAGTTGTTTGCTTTTTCCAAGCCCCGCAATCTCATGGGGCAGTTGTTTAAGTTGGAGCTCACATAAAGGGCATATGAAGAACACAAAGCAAGGTGTTCGGAAATGGATTTCTACGAGCGTCCAAATGCCACATTTGGTGTCAACACCATTGTTTTAACAGCTTATGTCCTCCCCCGCTCCCCCCCCACCCCGCCGTAACATTTGGGCTGTAAGAGGATGTTTCACAAATCACAAAAGTTGTTTGGCTTTAGGCTGTAATACTAAGGAGAAACTCCGTGAATTTAACAATTTAGAAATTGGGTCACAACTGCAAACTGAAAACCTGTATCAGCCTCCCTCTTGAGGTGATGGGCGTTATTTCCATTCGCCGCATGCTGGAAACGCGTATACCGGAGTCTTTTCTAAATGTTCAGGTATCTTTTGTTTTTAAGTGACATGTTTGTGGGGCGCCTGGGTGGCTCAGTGGGTTGACATGTTTGTATCTAAAGGTCAAACACTGAAATGATAAAATATGGCAAGTTATTTAGTTCCTTGTGCTGACTTTTGTGTTCATAAAGACTTCAGGGCATTAAGTTTTGTTCTCCAAAGAAGAAACAGGATTTTTGTTTCCGGTTATAACAGCTAAGTTAGGGGCGCCTGGGTGGCTCAGTGGGTTAAGCCTCTGCCCTCAGCTCAGGTCATGATCTCAGGATCCTAGGATCGAGCCCCACATCGGGCTCTCTGCTCAGTGGGGAGCCTGCTTCCCTTCCTCTCTCTCTCTGCCTGCCTCTCTGCCTACTTGTGATCTCTCTCTCTCTCTCTGTTAAATAAATAAATAAAATCTTAAAAAAAAATCTGAAAAATCGGAACATGTCGCAGACCCCTTGGCGTGAGTGATACAAGCGTAGGGATTGAGCGATTCTCTGCGAAGCCAGGATGTTCCCAGTGTTGTGTATCATAGTTAGAGAGAAACATGAGCTCTTTGAAGCTTGTCATGTTTCATTTTAGAGGGAAATTTAGAAGTGAGGATAAATAGTAGATGCTATGGGGATAAAACATACAGCAAAGGGAATATAGTCAGTTCTATTGTGATGTTGTTTTACGGTGACAGATGGTGGGCATAGCATAATGTAGAGTTGTCTAATGCTGTGTTGTACACCTGAAACTAACATTGTGTGTCCACTACACTTCAATTAAAAAAAATAGATGCTCTCTTAAGAAACCCTGGAGATGTATGTATGGGTTCGTTCGTTCGTTCGTTCGTTCTTTCTTTTTTTTAAGATTTTATTTATTTGACAGAGAGAGATCACAAGTAGGCAGAGAGGTAGGCAGATTGAGAGGGGAAGCAGGCTCCCTGCTGAGCAGAGGGCCCGATGCGGGGCTCGATCCCAGGACCCCAGGATCATGACAGAGGCTTTAACCCACTGAGCCATCCCAGGTACCCCTGTATGGGTCATTTCATATAAAAGAATGTTGAATAGCCAAGATCATCCTGAGATAAACCAGAGGAAGCCTTGCTGAAAAGCACTTGGAACAAAGTCGGGGTCATCTGTGAGAACACTGGTGGGTGAGGTGTCCTTGACCTCCCTTGGTGACTTTGCCGACCCTCATTCGGTGTATAAGCAAAGATCCTTCTGGATAAGATTCCTCAGTCCTGTGGCTTTCTAAGAGGGAGGTGGTAGAGTCTTTCATAAGAGGCTCTGTAGTCAGTAGCCTGGTCCCCTCTTAAGGGGACAGTGGTTTTGCTTCTGATTAGGTCTCCAGTGTCTGGCATGGGGCTTGGCACATGGCAGACACCTGTGCACGTTTATAGAAATTAATTTTCCAGGCCTGGAGCATTGCAGCCAAGTCAGACACGACAGAGTGAATTTCCTTTTCTCTTCTCTTTTTTCAGTGTTCAAAGCTTCTTTCGGATACGAGCGTTATTCAGTTCTACCCAAGCAAATTTGTCCTTATCACCGACATACTTGATACATTTGGTAAGTCCTAGTCCTGTTCATCTTCCAATCTCGGAAGGAGGTTTTTTTGTTTGTTGGCTGGTTTGTTTTGCCAGAAGCTGGGTGTTAGCATTGCTGTAATTTCTGTGGGTGTAAGTAGTTGGGTGAAACATGAGGGAGACTGAACCACCGCCCCGCCCCGTCTCCGCTCATTGACAAGGAGGCTGTTTTTGAGAGAATCTTAAATGACTTTCTGAGAGTGTTCTCTGACTTTCTGAGAGGCCAGTGAAGTCAGCGAGTGAAGTGTGGGGGAGCGTGGGGAATACACTTCCGGTCTAAACCAGCTCCCATCCCTTGACCTGTCATCGTGCCTGGAACTCACTTTGTCAGAACCGAACTTGGCTTCTCTTCCCGGCACCCCCAGTGGGTTTCTGTCCCTGGGAATGGTGGTGCCAGGTGTGCCCTGCGCCCAAGTTGGCGATCTGAGGGTCTACTTCCCTGCGCCCCATGTCCAGTCCATTACCGGGTTCTTCAGTCTCCTGGGTCTCGCTCCCCTTTGTCCGTTTTTATCTGTCTTCACTGAACACCTTAGTCCAAGTCACAGTCCTCTCCTGCCTGGACTGACTACAAACAGCTCTCGTGAGGTTTCCAGTCTCATCATGGCCTCCCCTTGTCACGTGTTCCCCATCCTCAGGAAGAATGATCTAGACTGATGAGAAGACCCTGGGGTCCCTTTGGAGACACAGGAGGACTTTGTGCTCCTTGTTGATCATCTGTGGCCAGAGCATCAAGCCAGGCAGCCCTCTGAATTGTATATGATGATGTTCGGGGGCAAGGTTCTCCCCAAGAGCTAGCAGACAGAATCGCCTTCTGAGGGCCAAACATCTAGCAGATCAGAACAGAGACATTTGCTTTCTTGCCAAGGAGGGACCAGTGGACTCCCACCCCAGTCTCTCCTGGAGTCATAGAAAGATCTAATGTGGCAGAAAACAAAGTGTCAAGCAGAGACCCCCCATTTACTTCACAGGAGACCGGTGATTACGTATACTAGCTAGAACAAATGATATAAAGAAGTCTAACTCCTACTAGTCTTGGGGAAAGGGGGTATTTATTGGCTTAGGTTGAAAAGTCCAGGGTTAGTTTCTGGATTCAGGAACTCAGCATGTTAGCATTTTCTGGTACGTGGGTTCGCTTCATTCTCAAACTCTCAAAGGCGTCCTCTGCTTGGATCTGTTCTCCTGTTAGTAGTCCCAGGACAAGGGAAGAGCAGCTTTCTTCCAGGTGTTCAACCCAGAGTTCCATCTCCTTGGCTTGGTTGGATCACAAGTCAGTTTCGAGTCCTTCTTGCTCTCTGGGGAATGCGTGTGCAGATAATCCAGACCTGGGTCACCCCAAAGGAGAAAAGTGATGCTGTTGCCAGAAAAAAGGTGGGTGGGAGCTAACTGGACCCCAAGAACGGATGGCCTGGCTGAGCGACGGCCAGTCAGGGTCAGGTGGCCCAGGCGCTGTGCTGAGTACCGAGGCTGTATCAGCAAGAGGAGACAAAAGTCCTCCCCTGTGCAGGGCTTATGTTCTGCTAAAAGGGGATTTGCAAAACAAATGAGTAAACCCATTTGTATATTCAGGGATGATCAGCGCTCTGGAGGGGGAAAAAAAACAAAACAGGAGGGTCAGGGGAATTGAGGGAAGGTGGGGGTGGGAAGGCTATAGTTGGAGATAGGATGGTTTCAGGTGCCCCTGTTGAGACGTCGCTATTTGAGCAAGTAGGAGAGGGGAGATGAGCCACATGCTCTCCGGGGTGGGGAGGGTGCAGCCACGGGAGGCCCAGGGCAAAGGGTGCAAAGCGTGCCTAGCAGGTTTGAAGAGGCCAGGGTTGGGGTGTGGCTGGCGTGCGGTATGCAGGAGCTAAGGAGGCTGGAGGTCCTGGCAGGCCTTGTGGGCCATTGGAAGGACTTGGGCTTTGACCCTGAGCACGTAAAGAACCCCTGGGAGTGTTAAGGCGATTCGGGATGTGATGGGATTTGAGTCGGACAGGCTGCTTGTTGAGGCTGTAGGGCAGAGGAGGGGCAGGGAGCCTGGTCAGGAGGCCATCGTAGGTGGCGCTTCTGGTGGGAGGCCAGAGAGATGGCAGAGATGGAGAGAACGAATGGATTTGCAGGGTGGCTGGGTGAGTTAGGCTCTCAGAATAGATACCCAGTCATATACCCTTTGGGCCTTGACTTGTCCTCGTAGCAGCTTGCCTTCAGCAGCGAGGACATCAGTCAGTGGTCCTGTCTGATTCTCCTGACAGTTGCGTTTCTCATGGTGGGTTAACATGCCGGCCTTCTGGTTTCCCTCGCCTGCCTCCTGCCCGTTTCTTCCGCACGAGTCAGCATCCTGAGTGACACTAGCGCAGGGAACGCCAATGGATCGGGTTCTACCCGACAAGCCTGCCCGGATCCGGACATTAACCTTGTGAGAATTTGGGGCGGCCCTTCTGTCAGCCGCTGTTGGCGGCATCCCAGTCCCATCCCTTGGCAGGCTGGGATCCAGCGCAGATGCCTGTTCTCGCCTTCTCCCAGAAATCAGCTGGGCTGAGAGTTGATCAAGGCAGGGATCAACCCTCAGCAAATAATGTCCTTGGGCCTGACTCTGTTCTGGGTGCATTAGAGATAGTACAGGTCTTCATCACAACCTGTGAGGCGGGGTCTCAGATGACCTCGTTTCACGGGTGAGGGGCCCGAGGTACAGAGAAATGAAGAAGCTGGCCCATGGGGAGTGAGTGGCAGAGCTGGGATTCAGGGTTTTCTCTGCCATCAAAGACCTGCTTTGTTTGTTTGTACTTGGCTCACGGGGGAAATGCTGCTCTCCATGAAGAAATCACAAATGCGTGTACGTTTGACCCCGGCAACTTCACCTCCGGGAATTCATCCTATTCGTGATACCAGAACCCTGGAAGCAACCCAGGAGGCCATCACTAGGGGACCAGTTAAACAAATGGGGATCCGTCCGTACCCCAGAGCACAGGGAGGGTGCGGGTGTGCTCCGCGTTCTGACGGGGAGAGATCTCTAGGGTATATACGTCGTCGCGTGAGAAAGTCAAGATGTAGAACAGCTGTAGGGTTTGTTCTGTTTTGTGTAAGAGAGGAGGAGAAATTAGAACCCTTGTTCACATTCACTTTTATTTGCCTGAAGAAACACTTAGGAAGATACTCAAGAAATTCCAAAGAAGTGGGAGTCCTCCGAGGCCACTGCGGGGCCGTGGAGTGGGCGGGGATGGGCCAGAGAGAAACTTCCCTTAGTACTTTTTTTGGATTTTGAATCAGGGGATTGGTTTTCTTTTTTAAAACCAAACATTCCAGTGAGGTACCGGCTTTCCACACCCTTCTCCTTCCTCCACATCCAGACGGTGCTCTGGAGTCTCTCTGCCCACGTCCCATGCCTGCGTGTCCTGTTCCAGAGTGGCGAGCACTTGAGCCTCAGTTTCTTCCCCTGTAAAATGGGCATAATAGATCCTGCCTCTGGGGACTTCTGGAGGGAATTAAGAGAATGCGTCAGAGGCAGATAACGGTTTTCCTCTTCGGGCGTTGGCTGGCAGGATCAGTGTAAGCAACTTTGAACAGTGCCGGGTACAGAGTAAGGACTCAGAAAATTATTCATCTATTTTAGTGTTCTTGATTTATAAGACGGTGAGTCAGGACAGGAAATGAATCTAGGGTCAGGTATTATCTCTCAAGACTGTTGTCTGCTAACCTAACAAGGGAAAAAAATTTTCGCCAAACTCGTTTGGCCAAAAATGATTGTAGTCAAAGGCCCCTTCGCATAGGAAGGTACACTATAAACATGTGGTTTTCAAGGGATGGCAGGCTTTGGGGGAAGGAAGTAAAGGCGTTTTGTGCTCCTGAGTCCGGTCCACAGAGCGTAGGAGGTGAGAGGTGACCAGTGTGGCTTGCTGCGTGATGGCCTGAGGTAAGATTCTGGGCAGTCCCAATGCTGTGTTCTGTGGTCCTCCTGGAGGAGGCCCATCATGGCTCCAGGTGTGGCTGCCATGGGTGCTCGTGGCCCCAGGTAAGGAAAGCACTTCCTGCCAGGCCTAAGAAGGTGGGTGGCTTTGAGAACTGGGGTTTATTTCCTGAAGCCTCCTGGGAGCTCGTCAGTTGAACTGTTGGTGTAGAGCAGGGCTTTTCATCCTTGGCTGCACACTTGGGGGGGCTTTAAAAACCCTCCCAATGGTCAAGCTGCACCCCAGATATTTTGATATTTTCTTTTTCTTTTTTTTTTTTTTAAATTTTTTTTATTTATTTGACAAACAGAGATCACAGTAGGCAGAGAGGCAGGCAGAGAGAGGGGGGGATGCAGGCTCCCGGCTGAACAGGGAGCCCGATGTGGGGCTCGATCCCAGGACCCTGAGATCATGACCTGAGCCGAAGGCAGAGGCTCAACCCACTGAGCCACCCAGGCATCCCCCCCACCCCGATATTTTCTATCAGAACTTCTGGGGACAGACACAGGCACCAGCCTATTTTCAGGAGCCCCGGGTGCTTCGAGTGTTTCGCTGAGGTTGGGGACCGCTGGGTTACAGGGAAGTGGGAGGCTTGTCACTTTCTAGAGATTCCCACACCCAAGGCAAGTTTTAGCTCAGAGACCCATGGTGCTTGTCTGAATCCATGGTTCTCAGCTTGAGTGTGTACAGGAATTCCCTGGCGAGGTTATCCAAAATTCATATTCCTAGTCCCCAACCTCCAAAATACTGGTTTTCGCTAGCTCTGAGGTGGGCCCCAGGAATGTGCCTTTCCAACAAGCGTCTTTATGTGACTGTAATGTAAGTAGTGCATGCTGGGAGAGGCATCGAGACGGCTCCTCTTCGCTTGGATGGCTTCCTGCCCTTTGTCCTAGCCTTGTGTTGTTTCTTGGTGAACTCATTTGACTTCACATTCTTAGAACTTCCTTTTTCTTTTCCCGTGTGAGGACAGGCTGTGTGATTCTTAACTTCCTTGAATGATGGCGTTACGGGGAGAGGGGGGAACGGACCAACAACGTAAGAGCTCAGGGAAATACTTTGGATACTAAAGGTGATTTGAAAGGCTCCAGGAAGGGAATAGAACTATAATTCTTATCCCTTCAATGTTGACAGTATTTTCTGAAATAATAGACAAAATAAAGCTTTTAGTGCTAGACTAAGGGGTTTTTGTGGGCCAAGTCTGCCCTGCCCACTTGTTTTTGTAAATAAAGTTTTATTATTGTTACTGGAACATAACCAGCCACATCCATTTGTTTATACATGGCCTATGATTGCTTTCCAGCTACAACAGCAGATTTGAGTAGTTACAGCAGTGACCTATGACCCACATCACCTAAAATATGTTTATTTATGCATCTAGCAAGTACTCAGCGTCCACGACGTGCCAGGACCTGGTCTTAGTACTGGGAATATATCCGTGGACAAAACAGACGCACATTTCTACCCTTGTAGCTTCAACTACCCTTCAGCCACCCTTGCTAGTTGAATCTCAGATTTCGATGCTTCTGGGCACCAGGCAGATCACATAAACGACAACCTGGGTGGTACAGATGCCATTTGAGGGGTCAGCTACTAATTTGTTGTAGCTCATTTTTTTTTTTCCTTAAAGAGACTTTTTTTTTTTTTTTAAGACTTTATTTATTTGAGAGCAAGCACGTGCAGGGGGAACAGCAGGGAGAGATAGAAGCAGGCTTCACGCTGAGTAAGGAGCCTGATGCTGGACTCGATCCCAGGATCCTGGGATCATGACCTGAGCGAAAGCAGCTGCTTAACCAACTGAGCCACCTGTGCGCCCCTGTCATAGCTCATTTTTATCCTGTAGGGATATGGGCCATTTTTGGCACATCATTTGTGAAGAAGCAAGAAATCAGGTTTTTCACATGAATGAAAGTTTTTTACCTGTTGACAACTAATTAGAGAAAAAAAAAAGTGTTAAAGCGCTTTGTGGGCCAAACAAAATGGATCCGTGGCTGGGTTCACCCCCAAGCTGCCTACCTACAGCCTCTGGCTTAGAAGTAGAACGTGGACTGTTCGGTATTTAGTGAGTGGAGGTGTCTGGAGTCCCCTTGGCCTTAAGTGTCCCTCTCTAAGGGGAGAAGGATGACTTCCCTGCCTCATGGAAAGTGTTTAAGTCCCCTCATTTTATTAAAAACAGAAACAAAAGAAATGCGGCTTACAATTTGTACCACTAGGTGGCAGCAGATGATAACAAGTTAAAGTGCTCTGGGACCAGCCACCTCTGTGCCTGATTAACAAACGTTTATTTAGTGTTCGCTCCTGAGGAGTGGGACGCTAATAACACCATCTGTCCTTTTCTCCCCAGGAAAGCTTGTGTATGAGCGCATCTTCTCCATGTGTGTGGATAACCACAGCGTCTTACCAGGTAATGTCAGAGCTGTTCTACGGATTTTGTTCTGCCCTGGAGTTGTGATTAGAATGTTTCTATCAAGTCAGGATTTACGGAGACTCAGTAGAAGATTTATTTTGTTTTTGGTGTGTTAAAAGTAGAAGAAACAACTTGACAGATTTCTGATCATCTCAGTTTTCTAAAAAAAAAAAAAAAAAATGAGCAGGTTTTCAAATGGCGAGGCTAAGAATTTGGGCAAGTAATTTGAATCCATGAAAATGAAAAGGTACAACTAGATTCAGCTGATTTTTTTTTTTTAAAGATTTTATTTATTTGTCAGAGAGAGCTCACGCGCACAAGTGGGTAGTGTGGCAGGCAGAGGCGGAAAGAGAAGCAGGCTCCCTGCCAAGCAAGGAGCCCGATGCGGGACTTGATCCCAGGACTCTGGGATCATGACCTGAGCCGAAGGCAGTGGCTTAACGGACTGAGCCACCCAGGCGTCCCTCAGCTGATCTTTTATACCAACTTAAATTCCTCCACTGCTTGACATTTTTTCCCTGCATATCTCTCCTGAGAAGCAAATTGCAGAAACCAACTTTATATATACTAAAGAATGATGGCAAAGAAATCAATAACAGATACTTTGCATTTACAGTCTGTGCTTAAGTGATGTGAGCATTAAATTTATTGCCAATCCATTTTAAAATCTCAGGGGGTTATAATGGGACAGCTTGATTATGAATCCCTGTTGTCACATAAATGATGACAATGTCTCTGGCTATGTGGGACTCTCAGCAGTAGCTTCTCTTAGCTCTTGTCCCTCCTTTCAAGTTCCCAGAGCTGCTGTAAGGAAACATTGTCATCCATACAAGTTACAACAATGAGCTTGCCCCCACTGCTCCTGCTCTTGCCAGATGATGGCATTTGCACCGTAACCCATAATTGACCTGTTCATGTACTCATTAACTCTTTTGTCCATCTCTGTATCTGTTATTTTTAAAATGATTTAACACAACTATTTCTCAAAAAAAGACAGGACCCCACAGACCTTTGGGGCTGAAAGAGTCATCTGGCGTCAGATGAGCAAACCCATGGGGGAAGAGCCAAGGACATGCCCGCGGCCCTGTCACCAGCTCATGGGAGCCTTGCTCTTAGGGGAACTCTGTGCCGACCAACTGGCGGTCTGGTCACGTGGGGCACGTGGGATCTGGCCAGTCCAAACGGAGGGTGTGATGTGTGTATAAAAACACTCTGGATTTCAGAGACTTAAAACAAAAGACCATGAAGTATCTCACCGATTTTTAAAATTGATTGCATGTTGAAATGACATTTTGGATGAGTTGGGTTAAATGAAGCATTTTATGAAGATTTCACTTGTTTTATCTCTTTGAACATGGCTCACGCGATATCTCTGTTGGTTGGTGCTGCTCTAGAGACTCCCCTCCACCACATCACATCTGTGATGTTACTAACAGCTCCTCCCACGTCCTAAGGCATCTCAAGATTGGGAGGCAGTGAGCCTGGAGAGGGAGGCAGGGGCCACCTTGAGTGCAGAGGCCTTCTCTGTCAACTTCAAGGATTTGGGAAATCTAGGTGCACCTATTTATGTATTTATTTATTTATTAACAATTTTAAAAAAAAAGATTTTATTTATTTATTTGTCAGAGAGAGAGAGCGAGTACACAAGCAGGCAGAGTGGCAGGCAGAGGCAGAGAGAGAAGGAGGCTCCCTGCTGAGCAAGGAGCCTGATGCGGGACCTGAACCCAGGGTCCTGGGATCATGACCAGAGCCAAAGGCAGCGGCTTAACCGACTGAGCCATCCAGGCACCCCCTAGGTGCACCTGTTTAATTTAAGCTTGCCAACTTGTGTGCCATAAAGTAAGCATATGCTCGCCTATAAGCAGAATTAAACCCAAATAGATGTTTTTTTGTGGCTACAACAGTATTGGTTTTTATTTTTATCTTTATTTTTATTTTTTGTAAGATTTTATTTATCCATTTGTCAGAGAGGGAGAGCACGAGGGAGAGCACAAGCAGCGGGAGGGGCAGAGGGAGAAGCAGTCTCCCCACTGAGCAAGGAGCCCAATGTGGGACTCGATCCCAGGACCCTGGGATCATGACCCGAGCTGAAGGCAGATGCTTAACTGACTGAGCCACCCAGGCAGTATTGTTTTTTAAAGATTTTATTTTTAAGTCATCTCTACATCCAATATGGGTCTAGAACTCCTAACCCTAATAAGATCAAGAGTCACATGCTCCACTGAGTGAGCCAGCCAGATGCCCCTCCAACAGCATTTCCCACCCCCAAATATTTATTTAAGAGAGTGGGGCACAGGAAGAGGAAGAAGCGGGGAGAGAGAGAGAGAAAATCTCAAGCAGACTCCCTACTGAGCTCGGAGCCTGACTTGGGGCTTGATCTCATGACCCTGAGACCATGACCTGAGCTGAAATCAGGAGTCAGTTGCCCAACCAACTGAGCCACCCAGGTGCCCCTCCAACAGCATTTTAAAATTGCTTTTTAATACACAATCTACTACTTCCTACTGTTGTGTACCAAACCACATAAGAGTATTTGTTACCTGTCTAATCCCCAGGGGCCTTCGAGTTTACATCTCCTGCAATAACTTTCCTTCCTCCTAATTTTCACTAAATATACAAACAATATTTTAGAGCCAACTAAGGAAAAATTACTAACAGCCTCCTACTTAAACTATGAAAGTTCAAGATAAAAGACTATTTTCATATTCATTTCCAGTCCTTGTCTAAATTTATTAATTAGCACTTTTCTCACAGAAACTCTTCCTTCCCCGATACCTTTTTTTTTTTTTTTTACCTTGAGCGATGCAAATCGGGCTTTTGTTTTTCTTGAAAATAGTTTCCTATTTTTTTTTTTCTTTCAGTGAAAGTCTACGTCTGCACGTAGTGTTTTCTGGTTCCAAGAACCTGAGGGGGAAAAGGGCAAATTTCTCTCAGAAATGTCAGAGATTTGGGGGGATGTCTCTTAACAATAATTATGAAGAAAGCTTTTGAAATCCACTGTGTGGAATTCTGCCGGAAGAGATTATGTACAGAGGGGAATCTGGTGGCATGTGTGCTCATTCTTTCCAGTTGAATCAAGTTCTGACTGCTGAATTTAATTTTTGAGCCCTTCACCTTCAGGAATTTGAACTGAAGCGTACAGACCTATTTGATGAGTTTAGAAGGATACGGGTGCCCTTTGGGGTCGTGAACAGGACATACTACTGTATGTGGTAGTTTTTCCCCTACCATCTCTTAATCCAGCATATGTGTGCAGAGACGATCCACTCTAAGCAATAAAGTAATTTCATTTCCATCTTAGGAGAGAGAACTTGGGTTTGTTGTGTCGTGGCTGTTGTCACCTGTGGGCATTCTGGTCTTCGGTTTCTCCCGGTGGCTGATGGAGGCTGCACCCAGAGAAGCAGCGTCCTTAACTGACCTGGCCTCTGAGGCAAGACCGAGATGACTTCCCTATATGCACTGTTATGTAAAGAGACCTCTCGCTCCTAGGGTGGAGACTTGGCAGAGGAAAGAGAACTAGACTCCCTGGTCTCCTCCCTCCTCCTAAAATATCCACAGAAGTTCAGGGTTGAAAAAATAAGCACCATAAAAGAAAAATAAGTGGGATTAGGAGGAAGAATCTTTGCTTTTTGGTACATTGACGTCTCTGAATTAATTTCCACCTTCTGAATTCATTCTCCATGTAGGTAGCCCATGTGCTAGAGTATAAGTCATGTCCTGTGAGGCCATTCCTCTGCCCAGAGCCCTTCGTTTCTGTTGTGCCTAGAAAAACTCTCCAACTCCTTACCAAGGCTGCAGCCCTGTATGACTTGGTGCATGGTACCTGCTTCTCTCCTTCCTGCTTGCCCCATTGGCTTGCTTTTTTCTTCTTTGACCCCATCCAGAGGTCCTGCCTACCTCAGGACCTTTGCACTTGATGTTTCCTGGAACACATTTCCTCCACATGTAAACATGGCTGTCTCCGTGTTGTAATTCAGGGCTTAGCTCAAATGCCACCTACTGGGACCACCAGAGCCTACTGGGACCACCCTGTCTAATGAAACTGTACCCCCAAAGTCACTGTCAAGTCTCATACTTAGTGGTATGTCTTTCATAGTATGGGCTGTTACTGGATACTACCTCATTTGTTTGCTTGCTTGCTTATACTTTCCAAGGTTCATTATGTTGTTCCCTCCCTGGAATATAAACTTCATGAGCACAGGGGCTGTCTTGTGTATTGTTATCTCTTCAGAGCCTAGAATACTACTTTTAGTCGGTTCTTTAAACATTTGTGTTGAGCAAATGAACCACAGGAATGTAAGATTTATTTTGCTACAGGATTTTAACTAATTTCTATTTTTTGAGTGAGCTCTATGCCCAACGTGGGGGCTTCAGCTCACGACCCCAAGGTGAAGAGTTGGGTGATCTAGTGACCGAACCAGCTGGGCACCCCGCTTTGCTACAAGATTTTAAAGTCTGCCTAACATCGTTTTCTCTTTAATGATCTCCTGAGCTGGAGGGAAAGCCATGTGCCCATTGTTGTATAGCTTGCAGGCGATGTGGACGCCCAGGACAGCTTGCTTTTCTGTGTCCCCAGGGTCTCTCACATCCAGCTGCGGGTTTCAGCGGAAAAGGCTCCTGTCGGGGCTGGTGGGTTATAGCTTACAGTGAGTGATGCCGGCTCTCTTCTGAGTCTCCATTCCCTCATCTGTAAAGTGAAGGGTTTTTTTGTTTCTTTATTTGTTTTTTAAAGATTTTATTTATTTATTTGGCAGACAGAGGTCACAAGTAGGCAGAGAGGCAGACGGGGGGTGAGGGGGAAGCAGGCTCCCCGCTGAGCAGAGAGCCCGATGTGGGGCTCGATCCCAGAACCCTGAGATCATGACCTGAGCCGAAGGCAGAGGCTTAACCCACTGAGCCACCCAGGCGCCCCAAAGCAAGAGGTTTTATTAGATGATCTTAGAGACTTATTTTTGCTTTTAGGTTTCAGGTCCCATGATCCTGTCATATGAAGGGAAATTAATCCCACCCGTCCTTTTTCCACAAAGCAGGATTGACAAATGAATTTAAGAATAACCCTTATCTTTTCCTGTCTGGATCTCTTGGAACTTGAAAAAAAAAAAAAAAAGAAAGAAAAGAAAAAGCAGTTACTTTTAAGTGGGTGGGTTTAGGGCAGGAAAGGGGAAATGGTAATTTCCCTTCCCTTTGGACCTGGCCAGTGAGTAGTTCTTGAATGAATGAAACCTTCTGTAACATCCAAAAATAAATCCTTGAGATTGCACTTCCAAATTATCTGCAGTTGTGATTAGTGACTGTTCTCTGCTAGGAGGTACCTGGAGGTTTATCTCTTTGCTGATTCCATCGGAATTTCGATCACTTTAATCATGTACCACCAAGTTGCAGAAAGCAGAATTAGGGACGAAAGATGACTGTGCACAGCAGTGATGACGGCAGTGAGGAGGGCAGCAAAAGCTAGAACTCGTTGGTTGTCTCCTCAAGTGATTAACGTCTCCCCCTTTGATTGATTTTTTTTTTTTTAATTTTAAGTAAACTGTGCCATACCTCGCTGTGGGGATGGCCGCATGCCCAGCAGAAAAGGGACGGGTCCGTTAATGAAGAGGAAGAGAACAGATAATGGGGGAAACTGGCAGTTTTGCCACAAGATGACTCATGTGTTGGAAGGAGTATCAAGCTGGTGGCCTGACTGAGAGTTTTCCACCGCAGGGCTTTGATTTACCTGGCCCAGGTGATATTTAGAGTACAAGCTCGGATCACATGTCAGGTGACACTTGCAGGTTTCCGAAGCATCTGGAATTCCCAACGGTATGGTTTAGTTCTGGTGGGTGTACCAAGAATCTCGGGGTTGTGTGAGAGGCTGTAGCGCTGGACTGCCTGGGTTGAATCGCAGCTCTGACTTTTGCTTGCTGTGTGCCCTAGCCATCTCTGTGCCTTGGTCTCTGCATCTGTCACAGTAAAATAAAGCTCAGGTCCTGATCTCAGGGTCCTGGGATGGAGTCCTGCACTGGTCTTCCCACTCAGCTGGGAGTCTGCTTCTCCCTCTCCGTTTCCCTCTGCCCTTCCCTGCATACCCCCATCCCCCACCCGTGCTCTCTCTTTCGTTAATAAATAAGTAAAATCTTAAAAAGAAGAAAAGTAGGTACTGTGGAGGGATGTTGTGGACATGAGGTGAATTACCTGTTTCCTAATAATATTTGGAAGGAAAGATCTAAAAGAACTGAGGAGGCCACCCCTTCTTGTCCACTGAAACGTTCTCCTGTCTCAGGGCCCGGAGCAGCTGGACCAGACCCTGATGGATACTGTTTTTGCGTTTCAGATCACTTCTCTCCAGAGAATGTCAATGACACGGCCAAAGAAACGTGCTTAAATTGGTTTTTCAAGGTTGCTTCCATCAGGGAACTCATTCCAAGATTGTATCCTTTTTTTGTCTTTGATGATTTTAAAGATAGGCTGAAAGAGTTGCACCATTAATAGGAGCCATGTGATGGGACGCCCTGAAATTCCTGTTAAAAATTTGGTCCCGTTACGGTTGCTAGCCTGAGAATCCAGGGCCAGCCATGCTGTCGGAGCCTTTGGACTGCACTCTCCCCAAATAGTGTTCTGTTTTTTGCTTTGAATATGATGCCATGTACCAGACTTTTGTTTCCCAGAGGAACATTCCCACATTAATTCTCTCAATTAAAATGCTTCATCTTTATGTGTTTTCTCTGGTTCCCGAAACTTGAAAGGAACAGGGTCAGGCTTCTCTGCACAGATGCCAGTTCTGGAGAACAGAGAGTTTGACTTACACACAAATGAATCTTGGTTATCTAAAGTTGTTCTTTCCCCATAAAGCCTCGAGGGGAGATGCTCAAAATGTAATTTAACCTGTAGCATGCAACCGTGAATCAGCATGTAATTTTTTCCCCCAAAATGTATTTTCAGTAAGTATGAAGCCTTGAGAACCAGCTATGGAAACCACGAGCTGTTAGCTAATGCAATTCTCTGGGCTGCTGAGAGCCATCGTGGGCCCACCATCCTGAAGTCCTGCTAAGTCCTGCTCATGAGTGGTCTAGCCTTTTTGCCACAGGGAACAGGCCGTCTGGAAAACGTCTTCCTTAACAGGATGTTTTTGTAGTTACGTGGAAGCATCCATCCTGAAGTGTAACAAGTTCCTCTCCAAGACGTAAGGCTCCTCTTCAGTGTCTAGAACCGTAACATTTCCAGGGAATCTCCCACACACACTAGTGACAGTGTAATAGCGACTGTCACTCACTAGGTACTTAGCATGTAGCAGACCTGGGGCCAAGCCCCTTCTGTGCATTTTCTCCTCTGATCTAAATGGACACTTGATAAGGTAGAGATACTGTTCTCCTTCCTAGTTGATGGAGAAGAAAACTCAAGCCAGGAGAAGGTGGTTGAATGGTTCATGGAAGAATACTCACTCTGCCTTTAGTAGCTCTGTCGTCTTGGCAAGTTACTAAGCATCTCTGACCCTCCGTCTCCTCCTCTGTGAATGGGTCCATAAAAAGAGGTCGGTGGGGATTTGGCGAGAGCAGGGCCTGGCGCACAGTGGGCCCACCCTCTGTATTTGCTAATGCTGCTGAAGATGGTGATAAAGATGCCGTCAGCCGCAAAAGCCTTTGCCCCAGAGCCCCATGTTGCTCTGGGTTACCTTGGGCCTTGTTTTGAGGGTAGCTTCCAGGACTGGGAGAAACCAGATCTGTTCTCTGCAGAGCTGACAGAACACCAGGTCATATCGAGTGGCCCATAGATGATAAGCTCCCTAAAACCAGGGACCAGCTTCTCCTGCTTCATAGTGAAGTAGTTTTATTGGGTTTAGAATGTGTACCAAATATATTTGATTTGGATCTAAGGGTGCCTGGGGTAGTTTTTAGGGATAACATCGGTGCTAAAGAAATTATTTTGCCTCAGTATTTGGGAAGGCAATGCCCGAGGCAGAGGGAGGTCCCGTGTTGCAGAAGTAAACCAGTCCCGATTGACATTGATGGGGAAGGCTGATGCCAGCCTTAGGTGGCAGGAGTTGGGTGCTAGGAGGGAGTGGGGCAGAGGACAGGCAGTGCCAAAGGGATACAGACACGGTGAGAACATTGAGAAGATCAAGGAGTGATCAGCGGGTGGAAAATAATGGGGGGGAGAAACTGTTACATTAACAAAATAAATGTCACCTCAGATGGGCAAAAAAGAAAAGATGAGATTCCAGCCCTGAGGAAATGGTAGAGATGACAGAAGGCACTCAATGAATGAATGGTGTCTGGAGAGAAAGATCGTCGTTACATTTGCCTTAGAAGAACGCAAACATTGGCCTTGGTTTGTCTCTGAAACGTGGTTCTCTTTGCCCCCCCCCCCCCCCCCCCCCCCCCCCCGCCGCCAACTGGCGTTGAGGAAGGGTGTCTTTATGTTAAAAATGAAAGAACAGAGAGTTCTCCCATGGGGTGTAACGCTGCCCTCTTTTTGTTCCTCACAGGGGGATTTCGGAGTGTCTGCCCCGGCTGACGTGCATGATTCGCGGGATCGGAGACCCGCTGGTATCCGTGTACGCCAGGGCCTATCTGTGCCGGGTGAGCCGCGTCCCCTTCCCCAGCCGCTCACCAGTCACTCCAAGAAGGACTTCATTAGCTGCTAATTTTAGAACACGGCTCTTCCACGGAAAGGAGAGCTGTAGGATTTCTTTTAAAAATTAATTTTAAAGTAGACCCACTTACCGGCACTCTAAATAGGGGGCGTCTAAGGTCATCTCCTTACAAATGAACTGGTTTTCAGAATTAATTGTTTCTGCACTTCTTGCTGGGAGGAAGGCTCCCAAGGCCTGTTGGCTGATAGGCTGCTTTTCATTGACTCGAAAGCGGCTTTCCCTTTGTCTTGGATCGGCTCGTTTTGTTAGTTTCTCTAGTTGGCGCAGGGTGCGAGTTGGTGGGGGGCTGTGGGGCAGGGCCAGGGGCCGCTTTGGTGACAGGCATTGGGGTCCATGCAGCCTAGCCACAGAGGGCTCCCTGCTTCTCTCTGCACCTACCCTCACGGGGAGGGGGTCCCAGTTGTAAATCACTTCGCCTTTTTCCGTCTCAAAGCACTGTGAAGCTTCTACACCAGACTTCTTCATTTGTGAAAAATGCAACCCATGGAGAGTTTCTGGTTAATTTTTCTGCAACTCCCATGGGGGCTCTGCCGCCATCCACTGGCTCTGGAGTCCTCCTTGCTAGTCCCGTCAGGATTCTTCACGTTGAAGGAGGGCTTAATGCCCCTGTTTTGTGGGGTCCGGATGAACAGCAGACTTCCTTGAGGACAAAGCTGCGGGTCCCCCCACCCCAGCTCTTGCCGGTGATCATATTTGTAAATGAGAAGGCGAGAACCGGTAGCCTTTGATTGACTTTTACGTGACATCTAGCAAGTGACACCAGCCCTGTGGTCTCAAGTGTCACAAAGAAATGAGTCACTGCACTCAGAATGAATAGCAAACATCCTTGTGAAGGACACTTTTTATAGCTCCTTTGGTTCCTGATGCCTGGAAGGAAAGAAAAAGCTTTTCACTCGAGGGCAGCTTGCTCCCCGATGGTGACAGAGGCCAGAGTGTGTATGCCCTGCCATCTGCTTGAAACTTGGGGTGGGGTTTTCATACAGGAATACCAGGTATGTTTCCTAGAGCTTCAGGTTTGGAATATATTGAAGCTTGAATACTCTTTCCGAGTCCGTGTTTGCCGTAGTCCTACTGTGTGCAGAACACCGTTGGGTCCTTCAGGGGGAGGGGGGAGACGCAAGGATATTGTCATTTTGCGTATTTGTGTTCTACTGCCTTTCCCCTCATCAGACACAGCACATTATTCAAACTTCCCAGTTGGATACTAGAGTCGTAAAGACTTAGAGTCACAGTGTTTATTGATGAGGATGATTCTGGTTACTAAAGAGAAATAAAAAATGTGGAAATAAGCATTCCCTGCAAACCATGTTCAGTTGTAAAGTTGGAAGTAAGTGGCACAGGTTAGGGAAAAGATGTTTCTGGCATATAAAATGGCACATGGCAACTTTAAACTTCAGTGACAATGATCCCATGCCAGGAGGGCTGTTGATAAAACGCACCGTCTCTGAAAATCATTTTTGACAGCCTAGGCTTTACATCGGTTCCCCAGGTTGGGCAGCTACCAAGTCTTCTGACACAGAAGAAGAGGCAGTCTGTGAATCCTTTCAGCTGCAAGCGGCAAAAACCCAGCTCATACTATTTTAAGCAAAAAGGAGGGTTTATTGGCTCGTGTGTCTGAAGAGTCCAAGGGTAGCACAGGCATGGCTAGATCCTGGGTCTTCAGACTGTTGTCAAGCATTGTCCTCTCCCTCATCACTCAGCTCTGCTTTCCTCCGGGTTGACTTCACTTTATTCAGCAGCTCCGGGCCCCCATCCTCCTAACTGAACCCCAGTGGAAAGAGAACCTTAGATAGGCCAGTCAGAGTCTCAGAGCTCTAGCCAGACCGTCTTGGGTCCCCTGTCCATCCACAGACTGTGGCCAGGGGATGTGATAGGCCTCCTGAGCCGGCCTGGGTCACGTGCTCAGCCTTGGACCTCAGGGTTGGGGGGACAGCCAGCACCTACCCAGATCTCACGTTCTGAGGGAGGTTTGCTTCCCCAAAGACAAATCCAACTCGCTGATACCAGAAATAGGAAATGCCTGCCAGGCAGGCGGAAACAGCAGATGGAAATCATGAGCCACTACCCTTGCTACTCTGGGTAGAAATCTTTTAGACCCAAGCAGATTTCTAAGCTGCTCATTTGTCTTGATGGAGAGAAGTAAACAAAACACAGAAAAGCGGTGAATGGGCAGGGCGTGGGGGGAGCTCGAAGCTGTTTATTCAAGGAAAGTATGATTAACTCCATTGCTAAGTCACAGCCTCTTCAGCATATCACCGCTGCTTGTCCACTGGGCCTGCTTTGGCTGTCGCCTAACAGATAATTATTGCCTTTTGTATGATATGATTAAGTGGAAGGAAAGACAAGAGAACACAGTAGAACTGTGTTCTGACATTTGTTGTTGTTGTTTTTTTTTTTTTTTTAAATCTACTGCTTGTCCTTGAAAGTATCCTCAATAGCCATGGAACTGTCCTTGGAATTGAGCTCCCCAATGGATCTCGCATAATTCTTCTCAAACGAATTCTTCACAGTCTGTAAAAAGAAAAAAAAAACCCGTCATTATTGTTAATCTTCATGACCTCGAGTAGGGGGAGCTGAGTGGCAGGAATCTGTCCCTGTTTGAAGAAACCAGGTCCCAGAGAAGCCCCTTCTCCTAGAAAGTTGCTTTTGTGCTAAAGCAGCAATTTGAAATTGAGGTGTATCTGAGGGGCTCAGTTTAAGGAACATGATGCTTTTGGTTTGTTTTGAACACATGAAACCCATGAATTCCCCTCCATAGCTCATACCTTCATTTTTCCATCCACCCCCAGGGGTCTGGCTGCCTGCTCTATGATTAGCACAATTTTTCAGCTGGAATGTTATAGTCTGTTGTTTATTTTTTATTTTTTTAAAGATTTTATTTATTAGACAGAGATCACAACTGGGCAGAGAGGCAGGCAGAGAGGGGGCGGGAAGCAGACTCCCCGCTGAGCAGAGAGCCCGATGCGGTCCTGGATCCCAGGACCCTGAGATCATAACCTGAGCCAAAGGCCGAGGCTTAACCCTCTGAGCCACCCAGGCGCCCCTACGGTCTGTTTTTTAAACAGTGAATGCCTGAGCCAGCGGGTTATAGCATTCTTATGCTTCATGCTCATCTTATATAAAATTGCTTAAAATACATTAAAAACTTGTCTGCTTCCATGACTGCCCAGAGAAGAGGAGACTCTGTATATTTTGACAATGCACTGGTGAAGTCCCTGCTGACTCTCTTCTGTACCAGTCTTTTTTGCTTCATCTAATAAAAGTGCAGCCACGTGTCTATCTTTTTTTTTTTTTTTTTGAGGACAAGAGAATACTGTATACACAGTCTTGAGAGTACGTTCCTCCTTTGTGCGTATTGATTTGTCCTCTTGGTCATCTGTTCAGAAATACATGCGCTACCTTTGGGAAATTGCAAAGATGATTACTGCAAATGTTGCCTTTTTTTTTTTTTTTTTTTTTCATTAAAAATAGCTTTTGTGGTTTTTCTTATAAAAGCATCCACGCTTCTTAAATAAGGAAACAGACAAGGAAAGAGAATAAGAACTTTCTGGACTTCTCTATGCCTACGTGTGTTTTTCATTTGTAACCATGGCATCCTACCGTTTTCCCATAGTCAAAGTAGTTTCTTTTGTTTGGCTCCAGGTGGGAATGGAAGTGGCTCCCCATCTCAAAGAAAGCCTGAATAAGAACTTTTTTGACTTCCTCCTCACGTTCAAACAGGTGAGAGAACGCTGGCAGAACGGCTAATGGATAGAACGGTTTCGTGATCATGAGTTCACAGAACCCAGTTAGATTTCCGAGTTGAGATCGCCTTCAAGCTCTTTAAATGCATAAGCCCTTGAAAATGACACTGGAGTCTGTTACAGACAATTAAAATGTGTTGATTGTACTGAGCAAGCAGAGAGAATTAATATGCATGTGTTAACAGGAAACGTCTCCAGCGGATCAGCCCCTTTTCCTCGCATCTGCTGGCTCCATTTTTATCGGATTATTTCTCTGTACAGTGCACATTCCCAAAACAGCTCAGCTCGGTGACATGGGAAACGTTCTCTGTGGTTTTTTTCCCTAGTTTAAAAAAACAAAACAAAACAAAAACTTAAGAAACCAGGCAGTTTCTCTCGGGGCCATCTGATAGCTTACAAGTACGCATCATCTGGGAGTTACGTGCTTTTCGTTTATTATTATTCCTTTCTTTTTCTGAGTGTTTCTTTGGTCTCCTGCAGATTCATGGGGATACGGTCCAGAACCAGCTGGTGCTTCAGGGCGTGGAGCTGCCGTCCTACCTGCCCCTGTATTCGCCCGCCATGGACTGGATCTTCCAGTGCATCTCCTACCACGCCCCTGAGGTAACGGCCACATGCGGTCAGCGTGAAGTTCACGCAGAGGAGAGATGCCAGGGCTCCCCTCTCTTCCATATTATGTCACAGTGACCTGTCTGCCAGTGTGCCTGGTCATGTTAGTGGGGTCTTTCCGTCACAGCGACAGCCACACCAAGGCCAGCCAGCTGTACCATAGTCTCACCGCCGTGGCTGGCGCCGTGCACAGCGCCTTTCCATGACTGTCTGGGTAACAGCTTCGGGAGGGGGGCTCTGCGAGGCCAGAGAGACTCCTCTGACGGGTCACAGAGCTCGAAGGTGGGGGTGACAGGACGCACACTGTGTGGTGTGGCTCCAGGGCCGGTGGGTTTCATCGCCTTTTTACTCACCTTCCTGCCCTCCTCTCGTGTTGGTGATAATCTGAGAAGTCGGTAGAGCAGGTCATAGTTTCCCTGTTGTGCAGAAGGAAAGTGACACTCAGATGTGTGATTGCGTTGATAAGATTTTTTCCTGTTCTTTTTTAAGATTTTTTATTTATTTGAGAGAAAGAGAACACAAGCAGGGGGAGGGAGAGGGAGAAGCAGGCTTCCTGCTGAGCAGGGAGCCCCAACACAGGGCTCAGTCCCAGGACCCTGAAAGCATGACCTGAGCTGAAGGCAGACACTTAACTGACTGAACCACCCAGGTGCGTGCGCTCTCTCTCTCTCTCTCTCTCTCTCTCTCTTTTGGTCTAATTGAAGCATTGTTAGGAATTAAAGTACAATCGGAATCAAAGCGGAATACCTTTTCCTTACCCAATACTGAGATGTAGAACACCAGTTCCACCTGGCATAATACTCACTGTGACAGATGAACCTTCTTCAACAGATGCTTCAGAATTTATTCTTCGGGGAGGAGGGAAAGGGGTCTTGCTCCAAAACAAGGTGGCACAGTGCAGAGCGAAATTCAAGTACACCTGCCTTTTCCCAGAAGCTGCAAACTTAATCACACCCTAAAGAAAGAGGAAAAAGGACATGACTTTGACTCAGCACCCCCACTTTTAAGACTGTCACGTAGACGTGCTTGGACAGGTGCAGAAGGATGCGTGCATGCACACACATAGACAGATAAGTGGGTTCGGGCTGGTCCAGCATCAGAAACCAGCATCACACGGGGATCGGGTCAGAATCCATATAGAGTCAGTGGCCTGTCACGGGGCCCACTTCCAGTGATGGAGGACCACGAGGAAGATCTGTTCATATGGACATAAGGGTGCTCACAATAAATGGTGAGTCACAAAGGGAGGTTACACGCCTTGCTGTGTGTGTCCTCAGCGGTGGCATGGCCTAGTGTTCAGGTTTGGGCCCTGGAGTCGGAGGGCCTGGGTTCGAATCCCAGATCCATTGCTTACAGCTGTCAGGACAGAAGCACAGGCAGGTCCCTAACCACTCTGAGCCTGTTTTCTTCATCTGTGAAACGGGAGCATTAATTCTCTTTTTTGGTTTTTCGGACGGATTACATAGGAGGACCCGTTTGCGTTGTTTGGTCGAGTGCCCCACACGTAGCATGGGGGTGTTTGTTGCGTTGGCGGGATCGCAAACACGGTGTTTGTATCTGTGTGTGAGAACTGGGGAGGAGGGGTGTCAGAATATCACTGGAAGGTGAGATTTTGCCTCATCTTAACTTACTTTTCTTGGCCTACTGTTGCTTTCTAACTTTTCTGCCAAATGTAATGGATTCCCTACATTTTCGTTTCCCCAAATCCTAAAGTATGAAGGGAAAAATTAGGGGCATCTTGAATTTCAGATGACCTTCCCCCCTCCCCCGCCCAACCATTAAGTTGATTTTAAATCAAGTCGGTGTGAATGGAAGGTTGTTTGAAAGGCTGCGGTGTCTGAAGGAGTCTTAGCAACCACACGGTGGCCCAGGTGGCCCAGGTTCCAGGGAGAGGGAGCACGAACCGGAGTGTGGAGAGCCCCCTATCTGTTCAGCCGAATGAAACGTAAGAGCAGGGTTGACATGTTTGAAAATGGGAACACTTAAGTTCTTTTCCCCTTATTTTAACAAAAGGCCAAATCAAATTAAAACAAAAGGTACCCATCATAAGGCATTCTTCCTTTTATTTTAAGCACCAGGAGTCTCAAAGGATGGCAGAAGCTGGGAATAGAGCTTTCCCAGGGAGTAAAGCTCTAGGAAATCATTACCACGCCAGAAGAAGTGATTAAAAAAATTAGGTCACCTGAATAATAATAAACTCTGATTCTTGGGGCACTTAAATAAGGACCTTGCAGCATCTCATTTAAAAAATGTTAATCATTTTCAAAATGCAGACGAATCAATGTCCAGGTGGAAGGTGGTGTTGAAGATGCTGGTGTCTGATGCCTAAAAACTCTCTCGGAGTGGCTGGAATGTGTCACCTGGGGAGTTAGGCCACGCCTCCAAAGCAGGGGATGGTCTGTTTGGCAGTGGCTGGTGGTAAGGTATAGGACAGGCAGGCAAGATGGGGGAAAGGAGAAAAGCCTTCAGCTACCAAGATCTGTCATACGAAATTTCAGATTGAAATTGAAATCCCAAATTCCAAAAAAAAAAAAAAAATCAAGGAGCGATTATTCAGAAAGGCTTTTTTGTTGTTTGAAGATAGGATTTTTTTCCGCCCATATACGACAAAAATAAAATAACGATAGGTAAAAAAACAGATTTATGCCCTCAAATCCAGGCACATTCTGCAGAGATAAAAAAGTAACCATTTCACAAGATCGGCTTTTGGGCAATGAAAACAAATCCTTCTCAGCATTTTCAGCAGCTTTTCATTTGTTGGGGGTGGCGTGGGAGGTGTAGAAGGAAAAAGGCCTGGTCCAGGACGTGAGTGGCAAGTGCCGTCTGACAGGGAATCCCTCGAGGTCCTTTCCTAAGCAGGAGGTGCAGGTTGTAAATGTCGGCTGAGCAAAGAAGCAGACGCACCAGGAGTGGTGGGAGCGGGCAGTCGGGCAGACCAGGGTTCAGGGGTTCGGACTACGGCTGTGTTGCCTTGGGCTACTTGACGTCTTTTACCACTATAAAATGGGGCTAATAGAACCTTCTAGAAGGGCTGTCGTGCAGTGACCGTCGGGGGTGGCTGCCATCCTTATGTTTGGTCTTCACAGGGACTCACTGAAGTAGATGGGGGTCTGGGCCAACTTGACAGTGAGAAAGCAAGCAGGGGTGAGGTGGGGGAGGGGGAGGGGGACGGAGGGAAGGGACTGAGGCAGGTGAGAGGCATAATGTGGAGACCAAAGCCTTACTGAAGAGAGTGACAAATAAGGCTGGCTGGGTGTGGACCAGCTTCCAGAGGTCATTGAACATAACGTGGTGGAGATCGGGCAGCTCTTGGAGATTTTTGATCAGGAGAATGATTTGAAACAAAAGCGATGCTTTAAGATCAAACTAGCAGAAGCCCACCAGACAGATCAGAAGGAGAAGGGTTGGTAGCTCTGGGGGGAAAAAAATGAGACAGAATGGATAGGAGAGAATTTCCTAATCAGAAAACATTTATTAATAAAAATATATATTCGGGGCACCTGAGTGGCTCAGTCGGTTGACTCTTGACTTTGTCTCAGGTCATGATCTCCGGGTCCTGGGATCAAGCACCACATTGGATGCCATGCTCAGTGGGGAATCTGCTTGGGATTCTCTCTCTGCCTCTCTGCCCCTTGCCCAACTCATGTGCTCACTCTCTTGCTCCCTCCCTCCATATCCCCCTCTGACCCCCCCCAATAAATAATTTGTATTCATATTTAGAAAAGATAGAAAAGTCAAAAGGAGAAAAACAACTACCTAAAATCCTGCCATGTTAACACTTTAGTATGTTTCCATATTATTTCTCTGTCCGCTCTGGCTCTCTCACTCTGTACTTTTGTTTTATAGATGAGGATTTTTGTGTGCATAATTATATGGTACTTTTTCCTCACTTAGCGTTATAATGAGCACCTCTTGTTAAGGAAGTTCTCTGACCCTCAATCATGTCAGGAAGTGTTCAGAGTCAGGTTTGTTGGGTGTGAGGAATGGAGGAGGGAGGTGAGTCAGAGATGCTAAGTTTTAGAGCCCTTCACACAATCACCTTTTGCTGAGGCTCACTGGGTGCCAGGCCCTGTGTGAGTTCCTTTGTTTGGGCCACCTTACTTCGTCCTCCGCTTCCCTAGGCTGGGGACTGTGGTTATCCCCATTTTACAGATGAGGCACCTGAGGCTCACCACTTGCTAAGGTCACACAACTGGAAAGAGTCATAGCCATGTAACCTCGTAGGCGTTAACTCTGAACCCAGCAGATGTGTTCTCTCCACCCCTAAACTCTTTCTTCCTAGATAACTCTTGTTAATGGCTACACTTAAGGAGGGATTTAAGGGCCCTAACGAATTGACTCATGGGACTGTTATCTCATGGGCAAACTATAAGTTGCACTTGAAATGTTCTAAAACGTGAGTAGTCTGGTAATGCCAATCTAAGACTAGCCTTGGCCATTGCTGACTCCCTCTGATGCATATAGGTGTATCATTTTCGTTCATTTGCATTAGGAAAAAAAGTTCCCTGCGAGGGGCGCCTGGGTGGCTCAGTGGGTTAAAGCCTCTGCCTTTGGCTCAGGTCATGATCCCAGGGTCCTGGGATCAAGCCCCACATTGGCCTCTCTGCTCAGCAGGGAGCCTGCTTCCTCCTCTCTCTCTCTCTCTCTCTCTCTCTCTGCCTGCCTCTCTGCCTACTTGTGATCTCTGCCTCTCAAATAAATAAACAAAATCTTAAAAAAAAAAAAAGCCATTTAAAAAGTTCCCAGCGAAAGAGAAATAATACGAAAAACTTAAAACATTTCTCCCTTTTTTTTTTTTTTTTAAAGATTTTATTTATTTATTTGATAGAGCGAGAGACACAAGCAGGCAGAGCAGCAGAGGGAGGGGGAGAAGCAGGCTCCCCACTGAGCAGGGAGCCCAATGTGGGCTCGATCCCAGGACCCTGGGATTATGACCTGAGCCGAAGGCAGTTGCTTAACCAACTGAGCCACCCAGGCGCCCCAACATTTCTCCTTCTAATGCTTAGAGTATAGGATTTATTTTTATTAACACCGAAATATTTTCTTTGAGACTTGAGCATATCCAGTCTGGATGGGAGGGAAGGGGCATATGATTTTGCCCACCCTTTACATGTTTGCTTCATTTAGAAAAAGAGGAAGGAAAATAAGATACACATATCATTTAATTCTTTTTTTTTTTTTTTTTTTTTTTTTTAGTGAAGCAGTACTTGAAAACACTGATTGGAAGGGTACGTAGTAAAAGCAGGAAGACAAATCTGGGAGCGCTCTGAGCTGCATACGAGTTTGCAGTATTAGTTTGGAAAGTGGAAGTATGGGGTCAGCCCAACTTCTTTAGCTTTTCCTATACTTTTTTTTTTTTTAAAGATTTTATTCATTTATTTGACAGACAGAGGTCACAAGTAGGCAGAGAGGCAGGCAGAGAGAGAGGAGGAAGCAGGCTCCCCCCTGAGCAGGAGGCCTAATGGCCTCAGTGGTTTAACCCACTGAGCCACCCAGGTGCCCCAACTTTTCCTATACTTTTGAAGTACATAAATAACCCTCATCTGGGGATAACCTTAAAAATCCAGTAGTTAAATATGGTGGTGGTTATAGAAATCGGTGTATGTTAGTGCACTGTCACAAAGACCTACCCTTCCCTCGCAATAGAGTGAATGGAAAACCTGGTGAAATATCCAGTTAATTGTATTATACCCATGTCACTTTCCTGGCTTTGATAATGCCCTCTAGTTAAATAAGATGTCACCACTGGGGAGAGCTGGGTGATGGGTCCCTAGGACCTCCTGGTATGATTTTTACCATCTTTTATGAGTCTGTAACTGGTTCAAAATTAAAAAAAAAAAATTTTAAAGTCTGTCAGGAGCAATCTGAACACTACCGTTATTGCACATAGGAATTCCTCAGCAGTTAGAAAGAATGAGGACGGAGCGTCCAGGTGGCTCAGTCGTTAAGTGTCTGCCTTCGGCTCAGATCATGATCCCAGCATCCTGGGATCGAGCCCTGCATGGGGCTCCCTGT
The DNA here is from genome assembly GCF_002288905.1 of Enhydra lutris kenyoni. Taxonomy (NCBI): domain Eukaryota; kingdom Metazoa; phylum Chordata; class Mammalia; order Carnivora; family Mustelidae; genus Enhydra; species Enhydra lutris. Next base: position 890,554 of record NW_019154129.1, on the reverse strand, counting down.
TCAGCGGGAAGCCTGCTTCTCCCTCTCCCTCTGCTTGTGTTCCCTCCTTCGCTGTCTCTCTCTCTGTCAAATAAATAAATAAAATCTTCAAAAAAAAAAAAAAAAGAATGACGCAGATGCGTTTGTGTAGTTACACGGAAAGAACAAAGCCCATGCTAGATTCTTGAATTAAAAAGGCAAGTTGTGGCCCAATATGTATATGACTGTTCATTTTTGTAAGACAGAAAAACCCAAGCTGGGCTTTTATAAGAAAAGCGATATAGGGGCGCCTGGGTGGCTCAGTGGGTTAAAGCCTCTGCCTTTGGCTCGGGTCATGATCCCGGGGTCCTGGGATCGAGCCCCGAGTCGGGCTCTCTGCTCAGCGGGGAGCCTGCTTCCTCCTCTCTCTCTGCCTGCCTCTCTGCCTACTTGTGATCTCTGTCTGTCAAATAAATAAAAAATCTTTAAAAAAAAAAGAAAAGCGATCTATTCACGGGGTGTAAACAAAGGTCTGGAAAGATAAACACCAAGATGTTGACTCTGGTGATCACTAGGAAGCAGATGTTGGGAGGGAAGGCATTCGCGTTTTACTTAACCGCCTGGCGATAGTGTTTGAGCGTTTTTTTTTTCCATAGTGAGCATTTCTTATTTCTCTAGTTTTTATTTATTCATTTATTTCTATTCTATATATTTTTAAAGGTTTGTTTCTTAGAGAGGGGAGGGAGGGTCGGATGGAGAGAAAGAGAGAGAGAACCTCAAGCTGACTCCGTAGTGAGCACGGAGCCCGACATGGGCCTCCATCCCAGGACCCTGAGGTCATGACCTGAGCCAAAACCAAGAGTTGGACGCTTACCCGACTAAGCCACCTAGGCAACCCAATTTTTATATTTTTTATAAAAAATATATAAATAACTGAAACGTGGAGGCCGTCTGAGATTCCTGCACCTCCCAGTTCTGATTCGTGTATATGGGCTAATATGCTGACCTGCACATTCTTCTGGTTCATCCCAGCCAATAGGCTCGTTCCAATCTCAGTCTGTTTGAACGGATGTTCATCTTGTTCTTGCCAAAGATAATCGATCCTGTCGCTTCTCAGAAAAAAAAAAAAAAAAAGCTATAACCTCTAACAGATGTGTCTAGGGTCCTATCATTTGGCTCCCTGATCACTTAGAGCTATTTCCTATACTCCTGTCTGATGGTAGAGGGTTTTTTTGGTTTTGTTTTAAAGTTACATGTTTGGGTACGGTTTTAGTGCCTTCATCTCCTGTGAAAGAACTGTTTAAGCATTTGTCATAATGGCCAGAATGTTTTGTCCATATGTCGGCACTTACCAACTTTTTTCAGGAGTGGTAGGACAAGAGCCCTCGTTTGCGTGTGCGTGTGCGGGCGCATGCACGTATGTAAGAGAGAGAATAAGCCACGATAGGGCATGGTTTTCTGTTTCATTTTCTCGACGCCCTGTCCTCAGTGCCTAGGATAGTGGTTAGTACCTTAAAGTTGCTCTGTAAGTAGGTATCAAACGAGTGATTATTTGTACGTGTTGGGCAGTGTCAGTGTGATAATCCTACAGCACACCTCCTTCTCAGTCTTTTCCAGAAACCACTTTGCTATTGGTCTTCAGGAATGTCTTTTCTTTTTTTTTTTAAGATTTTATTTATTTATTTGAGAGAGAGAGAGCAAGAACATGAGAGTGGGGAGGATCAGAGGGAGAAGCAAACTTGCCACTGAGCGGGGGGTCTGATGCGGGACTTGATCCTGGGACCCCAGGATCATGACGTGAGCCAAAGGTGGTTGCTTAACCAACTGAGCCACCCAGGTGTGCCAGGAATGACTTTTCAAGTATTAATACCCCGCGAGTGGATTAGGGAAACCATTTGTGACACTGACAATTTTATTTTCAGCTGGGATGCTTCTGACTACAAGGAAAAAAACACCTAATCGGCCCCCAAAATAATTCAGTGTCTTTTCTCACACAACAAGTGCAGGCTGTGGGCCAGCAGGTTCTGTCCCATCTCTCCTCTCTCATCCTCACGTAGCAAAGTGCCTGCAGCCGTGCCAGGCATCACATCCAGACACGGCAACATCTGGAGGCAGAAAGATAAGGAATCTACAGTTCCTCGGGTTCTTGTTTAAGAACAAGGAAGCCTTTCCTCAGAACTCCCATTCCAGCAGCCAGAAATGGGTCATGTGCCCATTGTCTAAATCCCCCACTCGTAAAGGGAATGAGGTCACCATGATCAATTTGGACCTGTATTAATTTGTTCAGGCCGTGTCTTAGTCCTCCTGGCTGTTAAAATACTACAAACTGGGTGGCTTGTCAATACCAGGTTTTGATTTCCCACAGTTCTGGATCTGGGAAGTACAAGATAGAAGATACTAGCAGTTTTGGTGCCTGGTGAAGGCTTTACTTCCTGTCCATTGATGGCTGTCTTTGCTGTGTCTTCGCATGGCACAAGGGAGCTTTCTTATGCCCCCCCCCTTTTAAAAAAGATTTTATGTATTTATTTGACACAGAGAGAGAGATCACAAGTAGACAGAGAGGCAGGCAGAGGGGGAGGGGGAAGCAGGCTCCCTGCTGATCAGAGAGCCAGATGTGGGGCTGGATCCCAGGGCCCTGAGATCATGACCTGAGCCGAAGGCAGAGGCTTAACCCACTGAGCCACCCAGGCGCCCCACTTGGGCCCCTTTTATTAAGGGTATTAATCCTACTCACAAGAGCTCTACCCTCATGACCTAATATTATCATCACCTTGGGAGTTAGGGGGTCCTTCAGATCATAGCAGGTTGCCACTGAACAGACTGGAGGGCTTGAACAGCAAAACCTAGAGGCTACAAGTCCAAGATCAAGGTGCTGGCAGGGTTGGTTTCTGGTGAGGCTTGCAGACCACTGTCTTCTCACTGTCCCCCCACAGGGTCTCTCTGTGCATGTGCATTCTTGGTCCTTCTTCCTCTTCTTTTCTTTCTTTCCTTTTTTTTTTTTTTTTTAAGATTTTATTTATTTATTTGAGAGAGAGCCTGAGAGCACAAAAGAGGGTGAGGATGGGCTGGGGGCGGGGGCAGAGGCAGGGAGCCTAATATGGGCCTCAGTCCAAGGACCCCAGGATCATGACCTGAGCTGAAGGCAGACGCTTAACTGACTGAGCCACCGGCACCCCCTCTTTTTCCTCTTCTCATAAAGACCTCAGTCCCATGGGATTAGGGCCCCACACTTAGGGCCTCATTTCTCATTAATTATGTTATTGTCTCCAAACGTAGTCACATTGAGCATCAGGGCTTCCACATACGAATTTGAAGGGGATCTGATTTAGTCCGTAACAGGCCCCAACCTGCTGTTTGTGGGGCAGAGACAGAAATCTGAATAAAGCCGGCGTTCCGAGGTACGGGCAGTCTCTCCACAATCAGCTTTCGCCTTAATTATTCAGTCAACACCTAGGACACAAGGGGACACAGCTGGGAGGGGTACAGTTGCACTGAAGACAGTGGGGGGGCCAGACTCCTACAAATCTCATTTCTGTCACTTACTAGGAAGTAGTTTAATCTATCTGAGTTTTGACTTTCTCTTCTGTGAAGTGAGGATAACAGGGGGGCCTCCATGGATGCTGTGAAAAGCTAACAACAAGGCAAGACTCGTGCTTAGCCTGGTGCCCAGTGAGCCCTCAGTGTCCAGGCTGCTGTTAGCTCTGCAGTCCCAGGCTTGACCTTGTCTGTGCCCTTCAAAACCTTCCCCAAACCACTGACCTAAAGGATACCACTTCCATTGATTTTTGTAAAAAAAAAAAAAATAATAATAATAATAACAACAGGAGCTCTTTTAGAAATACGTAATTGTCTTAAGATAGCTCTAAAGCCATTAACAGTATTCCAATGAGTGAAGTATTTACTTCCTTTCGGGGAAAACATAGGCTTCAAAATTCGCTGGGAGGAAATGTGATGACGGGCGGAGCCTTTGATGCCAGACTGCCTGGGTCATGTCTGGCCCATGGTAACTCGCTGTGTCACCTTGGTCCAAACACATCACTGTTCTGTGGCTCATTTTCTCACCTGTGCGGTGGGAGGGGAGAGAGCCTGCCTCATGGATGGTGACAGGTGAGATCATAATGCAAAGTGCGTCTCACTCTGTATGGTAGGCTCTAGCAAATTCTCAGTGAAATGGGAGGAGCATGGGGGTGTCATGGGAGAGGCAGGGAGTAAAGTGACTCCCATTCTCACTGGTGCCTCGAGCTCAGCAGGTCCCTCATCTGTAGGAACACTGCACGTGGGATGGTACCACTTGCATCCTCTGCCAGAGGGTAAGGACACCCACGCTTCATCAAGTCAGGTGACCAGCCCAAGGTCTCGTAGTTGGTGAGACAGGATTTGAATCCACATATGCCTGATGCTGGGGCTCAGCTCTTCTCTGTTATACTGAAAGCCATGAAGGTGAATTCCGACCCCCATCCCTGCTCCTGACTCCCCATCTTTGCCAGGCACTGAGAGTTACAGAAATGGACTTGAGGCTCCATTTACTTTCAAGCATTACTTTGGAGATCCCTTTGTGAGAAATGTTGTTTTAGATCCTCCAACCTGATGATTTTCATTTATAATTATTTTTAATTAGGCTCTGCTAACGGAGATGATGGAGAGATGCAAGAAACTAGGAAACAAGTAAGTATTTTATTTAAATTTTATTTTTATTTTTTATTTATTAAAAAAAATTTTTTTTTTTAAAGCGTGGAGATGAGTGTGGCACTTGAACTCACAACCCTGGGATCAAGACCTGAGCCCAGATCAAGAGTCAAACACCCAACAGACTGAGCCACCCAGGTGCCCCAGTATTTTAAAATTCATAAAGCATGGGTTTGGAAGTGGAGCTGGTTGATTTTTTTTTTTCTTTTCTTTTCTTTTTTTTTTGGAGCTTGGCATGCTTATATGGGTAAGAGGACAAGCATAGTGGCAGGGTGACATGGAGGTTGGGAACTAGAGTCTGATCTTCTGGCTTCTGATGCCTGGCTCCACTCTTTCCTAGCCTTGTGAACTGGGGTCACCTTCTTTTTTTTTTTTTTTTTTAAAGATTTTATTTATTTGACAGAGAGAGATCACAAGCAGGCAGAGAGGCAGGTAGAGAGAGAGGAGGAAACAAGTTCCCTGCTGAGCAGAGAGCCCGATACGGGGCTCGATCCCAGGACCCTGAGATCATGACCTGAGCCGAAGGCAGCGGCTTAACCCACTGAGCCACCCAGGCGCCCCCTGGGGTCACCTTCTTGACCTCTGTGTGCCTCAGTCTCCTCATCCATAAAATGGGTTTAATAATAGTCCTTTCCCCATGGGGCTGTGATAAGTGATCAAAATAAACTCCATCTTCCTGTCTTCCAGGCAGATGAGGTTTTGCCTCTGCTCTCCCTTCTGTGGTAGATGTCCCTAAGTCAGTGTGTCCCTGGGTCCTAGAACAGTGCTTTTTGTAAGAGATGGAGATAGATATTTTATGTATTTGCAGCTTTGATCAATACTGTGACTTAATACTGTGACTTAATGTTTAGTTTTATTAGTGCACCAGCCTGTCAGAGGCTCAGTTTACATCTGTTTAAATGGATTTGATTGCCTGCTGTCCATCAGTCCAGCCGGCCAGCCAGCCAGCTACCCATTCATCCAGTCAATTCAACATTCATCGAGTTCCATACGTGCCTAAAACCTCGTGTTGGTCCCTAGAGGTTGCCTTTTCACTCCATACCATTAAAGAGTTTTCAATTCCTCCTTCCCAGCAACATATGGACTTAAAATTAAAATGACTTTCATTAAGGGGCAGCTCTACTGACGGGGTGCACGTGTGTCTTACAGCGCCTTGCTGTTGAATTCTGTGATGTCCGCTTTCCGGGCCGAGTTCATTGCCACGAGGTCCATGGATTTCATTGGCATGATTAAAGAGTGCGATGAGTCGGGTTTCCCCAAGGTAAGCTCTTGATCAAATGCCCAGTTTACCTGAGAGCTCTCAAGGGAGGCAGTCCTGTGGGGGGAGGCGGGGCCGCTCAGGTCAGCAGGAAAACAGGCGAAGGCTGGCCTCTGAAGAACTCGATGGAGGATGAGTTCGTGTTTGGGATTGTTAGACACACGTCATTACCACCAGTGAGTCCTGAATCTGTTGAATTCATCCCCTGTGAAGTGTTTAGGAAAGGCTCAGTCTGCCATCTTTTAAAAATGTATCTTCACTCAACATTTAGGAAAAGCTCTCTGTTCAGCAGAATGTTAGGGCCCACGAGTCAGAGCAGTACGCAGAGCTGGGTTTGTTCTGAGCAGCTTGGTCTGACTTGCATGTAGGCCTGAGGTAGAATTTAAGATTATCCCTGAGACGAACTCAGCATTACAGCCTTTTCCTCTTAAGTTTCAAGGTACCGATTTAAAGTCCCCAGTATTGTAATGGTTTGTTCTTTTTCTTAGCATCTCCTTTTTCATTCGTTGGGGTTAAACTTGGCCTTGGCTGACCCTCCTGAGGGCGATCGACTCCAGATTCTCAACGAAGCTTGGAAAGTCATCACTAAGTTGAAGAATCCACAGGTGGGTGACCATTCAGACTTTAGGTCGAATGACTACCTTTTGTCCAAGTTCTGCAGTATGTTCTTTCCTTTTAAAAAATTGTCTTTTGACTAATCGTATATCTGGGGTGGTTTTTTTTTTAAGAAATAATTCTTCTTGGGGTACCTGGGTGGCTCAGTGGGTTAAGCCTCTGCCTTCAGCCCAGGTCATGATCTCAGGGTCCTCGGATCGAGCCCCACATCGGGCTCTCTGCTCAGTGGGGAGCCTGCTTCTTCCTCTCTCTCTCTGCCTGCCTCTCTGCCTACTTGTGATCTCTGCCTATCAAATAAATAAATAAAATTTAAAAAAAAAGAAAAATCTTTTGTTTTTGCTAACCTATAGTGGAGAAATGATAGCTCTAAAGATATATTTGTTCGACTTTTGTGTTTTAATTATATCAAAAGACCTCTGACTTTGCAGACAGCATCTGAGGTACAACTGTCTATAGTATTTGGATTTGAACGTAACAGTTAAGACACTCCTAAATGGAAGATCAGCAGTCAAACCTGTAATTAGCAAAAGGGAATTCCAGCTGTCATCCCTTGAACAGAGACAGCTGGGGCCTCTTCCTCCCCCCACTTCAGGTCAGGGAGTCTAGGAGAGGTGGACCAGCTGGTGTCAGGTGCTGAAGGCACGTGGCCTCGCAGTGTTGCAGGTTTGCTCGCACGTCTCACTGTCCTCGTCTGCAACACGGCAGAGAGTTGTGCGGCTGCCCCTAGGTAAACGGTATGGGCTGTGTTTGACTGAAGGACCAGCTGGGCAGACTTCATCGCACCTCTTGCCATTCCTCTCCTGCTAGCAGCACGTCTCAGTTCTGCTGCTATAACAGAACACCACAGACTTGGGGGCTTACAAACAACAGAAAATAATTTCTATGCTGTTGCAAGTATGAAATGCGGGTGACGGCATCGTGAGATCCCGGTGAAGGCCCTCTTCTGGGCTGCAGACGGCCTGCTCTTCCTCCTCCCTCGGTGGAGAGGGAGAGTGTGCTCTCTGGGGTCCCTTTTATCGGGGCACTAATGCCTTTCACGAGACTCCGCCTTCATGATCCCTTCACCTCCCAAAGGCCCCCCACCTTGATGCCATCACATCGCGGGGCTGGGATTTTCAACACAGGCATTTTGGATGCAAACATCTCGTCCGAAACTCAGCAAATAACTGAATATGGGTATGTAACATTTGACACAGTCATTTACCAAGAGGGAAATACTAGAGTGAGTTTGGTTATAAACCCCTTTCCAGTCACCGCATTCACCGCAGTACATTGAGAATACTGGCCCAATTTATGGGGCGCCTGGGTGGCTCAGTGGGTTAAAGCCTCTGCCTTCAGCTCAGGTCATGATCCCGGGGTCCTGGGCTCGAGCCCCGCATCAGGCTCTCTGCTCAGCAGGGTAGCCTGCTTCCCCTCCTCTCTCTCTGCCTGCCTCTCTGTCTACTTGTGATCTCTGTCTGTCAAATGAATAAATAAAATCTTTTTTAAAAAAAAGAATACTGGCCTAATTTAGAAAACTCAGAAACTTACCAAATCACATACCTAGGTTAAGTTTAGCAAAACCCTCACTAAACTTCAGTTTGTAAACTAAACTCTGTTTAACCCAACTCTAGTCAGCTAACCAAACAACATATTTAAAGCATGTGTTATGTCCAAAGCCTCCGGGTGTGGGGGGCCCGGGTGTGAGTGCTTCCAAGCAACTTTGCATCAAAAGGTCACGTTCATGGTTATCTTCAGTCTTTGACTTCAAACAGCCTTCTCAGCTTTTCTGTCAGACCTTCAGATGTTCCTGGCTTTTCTTGTGTGAACAAGGTAACTCTTTACTTCCCTCCCCATTTCTTTCTTTTCCTTAAAGTGTAGGAACAGAAGAGACACACTCACAGACGGTCTTTTTCCTCGAGCACTACCCCCCCCTCAACCCCAGTGTTTTCTGGAACAGGCGCTGTACCCGACTGTTCCCTGCCATTTTCATGACCATCCCACAGCCTCTCCGTGGATCTTCCCCGCTACTCGAATAGAACACTTAATTTCTTACCTGAAATCTTCAGTGCTTTCTTACCCTTAGGACAACATACACATCACCCCTCTATCAGAAAAATGGTTTCTTTTTTAACCGTAGGAAGCCTAGTTGTTGCTTTTTTTTCTCAGAACATGCAAAAATCACATTTAATTCTGGTCTTCAGCCAGGATCCACCATCAATAACTTGGCTGAGGTGCGGCCTAGACTCGTGACTTTTATCTCCACTGCCTTTGAGTTCTTCCCAGTTTTCTTTCTTTTTTTTTTTTTTTAAGGTTTTGTTTGTTTATTTGACAAACAGAGATCACAGTAGGCAGAGAGGCAGGCAGAGAGGGAGGAGGAAGCAGGCTCCCTGCTGAGCAGAGAGCCGGATGCCTGGCTAGATCCCAGGACCCTGAGATCAGGACCTGAGCAGACCTGAGGCAGAGGCTTTAACCCACTGAGCCACCCAGGCACCGACTTCCCAGTTTTCTCTCTTCGCCCAAGTAGCCCTTCCAGAATGTTAGTTTCATGCAACTTCTGTATTTCTAGAACTCGCTTCTTAGGATAAAATACACCCGCAGGCTAGACTTTTCTGGAGATGAACCAACCAGTCTTGAAATCCCTATCACTTCTCTCTTTGAATTGCCAGAGCGCTTGAAGGGGTTTGTGCGTGATGAGTTTTCACCGTAAGGTCAGCGGGGGCGTTCTTATCACAAAGACGTGTTTGCTTTTTCTCCGCAGGACTACGTTAACTGTGCCGAAGTGTGGGTAGAGTACACGTGCAAGCATTTCACGGTACGTGTGGCCTGTGCTGTTGTTTTTGGGAGAGTTAGGTTTTTATTCATGTTTACTATAATGAGCAAGGCTCGCTGAGGCATTGAGGCATTTTACGGTAGTAATTGTCCTTAACTTATAAGAATCGTGTCCTTTATGTGACAGTGTGCTGGAGTGTTACTGTCTGCATGGTGCTTGCGTGTAAATTGGGGAAATGCTCCATTATACCAAGTGGAGAAGTTTTTTTCACTGTAGGAAACCTTGGACGCTTCCCTGCTAAAATGCATCGTGACTCTTCCTGGGGTCTAGTCAGTGGCATTTCCACGTATTTGACGAGTGTGTCATTTTTTTCTAAGCAAAGGGACTTCTTCCCCTGTGCCCAGACTGGAACCTCGGTTTGGGAAATACTGGGCTTGTCAAGTAACGGCAACCTTAGAAGCAGGCGGAACCGGGTTCAGATCCTCTTGCCAGAATGATAAAGGTCATCGGCTTTTAAAACACCGAAGTATAGCTTCTATGCAGAAAAATGCATATGTCATAAGTTTGCTACCTCGTGAATCTTGAGGAAGTACACCCGTGTGGTCATGGTCCAGACCAAGACGTAGGAAATACCTCCGCCGAGCCCCCTGAACTCTGCTCCCAGTCACAGTCCGTTGGAAGTCGAAGGCAGCCACCGTCCTGGCCTCCAACTCGGTAAATTGGTTTTGGCCTGGTTTTCAGCATTATGTAAATGCTGCTCTGTTGATTTTGTTTCTTTGGTCCAACTTTGGTTTTATGCTTTACTTTGGAAACTTCAAACATATGCTGTCCCTTGGACCCATCACCCAGAAATGACTGACTCATGACAGATCTTGTGTCATTTACATGTTTACTGCTTCTCCCATCCCTGGGTTATTCTGAAGCAAATCTCGAACACCGTGTCTTCACCTGCCAGCACATACATGTAAAATATAAGATTCCCTTTTCTGAGACCAAATCCCAATATCTTAGCCTAATGATAAAAAGATAATACTGCTTTTAATATTAAGAATTATGGGGCGCCTGGGTGGCTCAGTGGCTTAAAGCCTCTGCCTTCGGCTCAGGTCATAATCCCAGGGTCCTGGGATCGAGACCCGCATTGGGCTCTCTGCTCAGCGGGGAGCCTACTTCCCCCTCTCTCTCTGCCTGCCTCTCTGCCTACTTGTGATCTCTGTCAAATAAATAAATAAAATCTAAAAAAAAAAAAAAATCAGTCAATGTTCAGATGTCCCCAGTTGTCTTGCAGTTTTTTTTTAGAGTTGATCGTTCAATCAGGATTAAAATAAAGTCTATACATTGCAGTAAACTTCTTAGTCTTCTTCTCTTTTCCCTCCTCCTACCCTTCCCTCCCCACACCGCCCCCCCCATCTGCGATAATATTTGTTTATGAAATTCAGACCTTCGTCCTGTAGAGTTTCCCAGTCTGGACCAGCTAGTTGTATCCGGTGACGGTGTCCTTCTGCTCTCAGTATATCCCGCCAATCAGCAGTTGGTTCTAGAGACGTCATCAGCTTCCGATAAGACTTTTCGGCACTGTGGGTGGCGTTTGGGGGTTCTCCTTGGAAGCTCATGGTGTCTGGCTGTCCCTCTAATACATGGGCGGCCACTGAAACTCGTTGCATCTCACTCACCATTTCTTAGGGGCTGCAAAATGGTGATTTTGGGGATTACAATCAAGTCTTTGTTCATGAGCTGGGATACTTGTAGCAAGAGGAACTTCCCGTGTCGGTGTTTGATTACCCTGAGGTGCAGTTTGCACAGAAAAGGCAGGATTGCCACTGGGTTGTTTCTTTTCCTTTACTGGTTTTAGAGTAAGGATCTGATTCCTTAGCAATCCCCAAGGTGACTAGTGAGTTGTAGTTGTTGGTATCTTGAGGAGCCCTTGGATTCAAATACACTTGAATTACATTATTCTTACTGATGCTCACTTGTCCCTTCTCTGTCCAGTGGATGCCTTTTCAGGTTGGCTCATGAGTCCTTCTCACGTGTTCTCCACAGTCTTTGATGCCTTCCTTGCCTTTTCTTACAAGATGTTGCAGGCTCCCCTGCATATTTCTAATCCCAGATTCAGCCTCAGGTATTTCTCCAAGGAGCTCTGGTTCCTTTTAGGGCCATTGTCAGATTTTTTTTTTTCCTTCTAGCTGTGTGACCCTAGCTAAGTCACTAAATGTCTCTGAGCCTCCACTTTCTCATTGGTAAAATGGGGATAAACATGTCCATGCTGGGGAGTTCAGTAAGGATTAGGCAGGAGAGTAAACATAATGGCAACTATTGAGATAACAAATATTTGTGATACAAATATGTTAAATAACAAATACCAGACGCCTTTTCTGTGAGCTGTGCAGCCTCAGACCTTGCCAGGAGGCTTCCCTACTCCTGTGAAAAGGACCAGGGGTCAGCAGACCTTTTCTGTGGAGAGCCAGATAGGAAGCGTTTGATGCGTTGTGGACCGCAGGATCTCTGTCCCAAGTATCCAGCTCTGTCATTGTAGCGAACAAGCAGCCACAGACAATCTGTGAGTGGGTACAGCTGTGTGTTCCAGTAAACTTGATGCACACTGAAATTTGAATCTCCTGTAACTTTTGTCATGACGTATAATTCTTTTGGTTTGAACGTAAAAAGCATTTTGGGCATCGGGCCATGTAAAAACGGGCATGGGGCTGGATTTGGGCCATGGTTGGTCGACCCCGATAGAGATGACAAAAGCTGGTGGGCGTCCAGCTTGTCCAGGCTGAGTCTGTGCACTTCCCACCATGCCTTGCTGTGTCCTCTGCCAGCGCCAGGGGAGTGGCCTGGGACGGGCAGGGAGACAGTGGCACGGCCGATTTTACCAGCACTCAGGGATGGTGACTAGGACAGTGTATCATCCCAGAAACTTCGAGGACAATGTTTTAGGCCTGACCTGGTCCAGAAGTAGTTACCTTCAGGGCGATGATAAGGGTGGGATTTCTCTCTTAATATTATTTCCAGCAGAAGATTGGAAACTGTTCCCTGGAGAGTATGGGATATGTTCTGAAGATGTTAGTCCTTGCCCCAGAGAAGTGGCCAGTGACTGCCTTTCAGTGTCTAACACAGGTTTTTTTCTCCACTCCCCTCAGAAACGAGAGGTGAATACCGTTCTGGCTGATGTCATCAAGCACATGACTCCAGATCGTGCGTTTGAAGACTCCTACCCTCAGGTAACAGCTGTGCCTTTGTCATTTCCACACTGTTAGGAATTTTATTCTTTTGAATCACACAGTCATGTTGCATGGGTCGGGCTGTAAAGTCAGATGATCCTGGGTTCAGATCTTGGCTCTGCCATATCATCACCATCTGCCCTTTGCTCTGTTACTGAACATTATTGTGCCTCAGTTTTCTCGCCTATAAAATGGGCTAGTAGTCCTACACTCAAAGTGGCTGTGAGGATTGCGTGAGGTGTGATATGGGCTGCCCCTGCCAAGCTGCTTGGCACCAGTAAGGAAGGGGCCTATGTTTTCCAGTTCAACTAACTTTTTATTTGAAAATAGAGTCAAGCTTATTGGAAAATTGAAAGAATAGCTCAGAGAACGCCCACTATTTTTTTAGTCAGATTCACCAACTGTGAACATTTTCCATGTTTGCTTTATTGTTATCATGTGTACACACACACACACACACACACATGCATAATATGTGTGTGAATTTTTTCCTGGCTCCTTTGAGAATAAGTTGCATACGTGATGCTACTTTGCGTCTGAAGAAGTCAGTGAATATTTCCTATGAACAAGGGCATTCTCCATATAATCACAGTTCGATTTTCGACTCCAGAGAGTTTAACATTAATATCTTCATACTGTCTCCTCCACAGTCCATATTACAGCTTTGTCAGTGGACTCAATAATGTCCTTGATAGCAGGTTTTTCCCCCTCCAAGACGGAGTCTGGCTAAGGTTCATTTACTGTCAAGTAACTTTCAACCTAATTGAAATTTTGTTTTTTATTTAATAACATGATGTTCTGGCACTTACTACCTGGGATCAATTTCTAGCTTCACTTAGCAGAAGAAAATGAATTATAATTACATGTTCTTGTAAGAAGGTTAAAATTCTAACATTTTGGTAAAGGTGTTTTCCCTATTTGCTTATTAAAATAGTTCATCTTTAGAATTTATTGAGGAGGGGGGCACCTGGGTGGCTCAGTGGGTTAAAGCCTCTGCCTTCGCCTCAGGTCATGATCCCAGGGTTCTGGGATCAAGCCCCACATTCAGGCTCTCTGCTCAGCGGGGAGCCTGCTTCCTCCTCTCTCTCTGCCTGCCTCTCTGCCTACTTGCGATCTCTATATGTCAAATTAAAAAAAAAAAAAAAAAAGAATTTATTGAGGAGGCACTGAGTATCTGACATTTTTCTAGGGGTGATGAAAACATTGTATAGTCTCGCACACCAGGCTCTTGGTAAGCATCACGGAGTGAATGAAGCGTGTAGAGAGATGGGTCATACCCTTGTGGGTCGTCAAGACCTTGGGCACATGTGAAGACTGAGATGCATTAGAATTTTTGTTGAGGAATATTTAGTAAGACCTTGACTCCTAGGGACCCATTTAATTGAAGACTGTAACATAATAATTTCAATCCTTTGCAGTCCGTTCCTAAGAGAGAGAGGAATAATTACATTATACAATTCTGTCATATCTAGAAGCAATTTATGAAAGGTACCCTAGGGGTCAGCCTGCATTCTGGAGAGCCTCCCGTGTGAGTTGTGAGCCCCTTGTCTTACACGATTTAAAATGATCTCAACAGCAGTGTTTTCAGTATAAACAAAAGTACCTGTCAGTAAATTTTCTCTTCTTGACAGTAACCAGGGCAAGAGGTTTATAATTTCCTTAGAAGACGCACTTCTGTGGTTTTGTCAACAGTGAACATCTCAGGGAGAGGGGTGGTGGACATCAGTGCCTGGGTCTCTGGGGCCAAGCTTAGAGACTGTGCCACCATCCTCGGGTAATATGTGATGTTTGACTCTGCCAGTAAACTCTGTTCATTGCCTCTCCATGGAAGTCGTCAAGAAACACAGGGCCATCATGGGCTAGAACAAGGGGTCTGCAAAGTACGCCCCATAGACCATATGTAATGTAGCCCACTGTCTGTTATTGTGAATAAAGTTATTTAAAAAATTTTTTTTAGGGAGGGGCGCCTGGGTGGCTCAGTGGTTAAAGCCTCTGCCTTCGGCTCAGGTCATGATCCCAGGGTCCTGGATCGAGCCCCGCATGGGACTCACTGCTTGGCAGGGAGCCTGCTTCCTCCTCTCTCTTGCCTGCCTCTCTGCCTACTTGAGATCTCTGTCTGTCAAATAAATAAATGAAATCTTTAAAAAAAATTAAAAAAATTTTTTTTTAGGGAGAGAGAGAGGGAGAGACAGGGAGCAAGGAGAGGAGAGGAGCAAGGAAAAGGAGAGAGAATCCCAAGCACACTCTAAGCTTCGAGCCTGATGCTGGGCTCGATCTCACAACCCTGACATCACGATGACCCAGAGCAAACCCAGAGTCAGATGCTTAACCGACTGCACACCTAGGCTCCCCAGGAATAACGTTTTATTGGAACCAGCCATGCTGTATCAAGAAAAAAGAAATAGCCTGGGGTCTGTGGGGGGTTAGCTTACTCTAGGTCTGGGTTAGGGAAGGGACACAGGGAACTGGAACATTTTCTTGTGTCAAAGGGTGAAGAAGTACTCCGAGAAAACTGATGGGGGTGGGGCGCATGAAGAGGACACAGGAGCAGCTTGGAAGGGGCTCTCACGGGCCCCCAGTTTGAGCACTGGGAGATATAAGGCCAGTAATGGATCCATTCCTAAAGTAGGAATCCAGGAGTCCAAACTTAGGGGGAATAGATTGATGAGGGGAAAGGCAGGCACGGGGTGCTGACTGAGTTGGGGAAGAAATGAGAGCTCAAAGGTCTCTGTTTGCAGCCATCACAGACAGTAAAGATAAGAAACTTCGATTTTCAGCCAAGAATCCTCAGTCGATGCTCAGTCAGTCTGGGGGGGCGAGTATGAGGAGGAGTGCGATATTTTCATATCCCCCTGGGTCTTTCTAGAATGAGTTTTAGCTGCAAGGGGAAAAATAGTGACCATACAGTGGCGACCTCAGACAGGCATTGACCCTCTGATCACATGTCCTGTCACCCGTGAGGAGCGAGTGGATACGTGTGGCGTCAGGTGGGGCATCCTAAGGAAGAAACAGCATCCTGTCTGTAGCCTTGACATTGAGAAAGTGTGATTGAATTAAGTCATGAGGAAACAGCCGTCATGCCCCAGTTGAGGAACATTCTATGAAGTAATCCGCCTGTATTCTTCCAAAATACCGTTGTCATTAAGGGCACAGGCTAAGGCGCTGTTCTGTATTAACAGAGGCTAAAGAGCCACGAAAATGGAAAGCAATGCGTGATCCTGGACTGGGCCCAGTGCTGCAGAGAGGGAAAAATAATTCCATAGAGAACATACTGAGACAGTTGACAGGAGGGACCATGGATGATTGAGTTAGATAAGTGTTTGCGTCTGTCAGTGTTAACTTCCATGAATTTGATACAGCTCCGTAGAAGTGTCGGGGAGTATGATGATTAGGAAACTCAAAGGAAGTATTGAGGGGTGATAGACCTGAAACATGCAGTCTACTCGTCATGGTTCGGGGGGGGGGAGAAAAAGTAGATGTCTTACATAGAACGGTAAGGCCGATTTAGCAACATATTAAAAATCGGTGAATTTGGGTAAAGAGAACATGGGAGTGTACTCTTCTTTCAACTGTGCTGCAAGTTTGAAGTGATTTCAAAATGAAAATTTAAAATGTGTGTGGATTGCGTGTTTACAAATTCTGCCATGAGTTGGGTGGATAGGTGAGGATAAAGCACATTGTCGTAAAATGTTAGTCACTATAGAATCTGAGGGGCAAGTAAATAGCTGTTGGTCACATGCTCTTTGAATTTTCTTGATTTTCAGCATTTTCATAGTGAAGGGAAAAACATCTAATTTGGGAGAGATGTATTATGTGTGACTTAAATATTAAAACAATGTCATGTTTTCCTGGGATTATTTGCAGTAGATAGGGTTCCCGAAACGGTTCTCACCAGTACCTCACACTGCTCTGCCTCGCAGCCTGTGTGGCACAGTTTTGCCGTCTTTATTAGTCTTTTGCTTGACCGACCTAGTAAGCTACTTAATTATGAAGTAGGGCTCCTACCGCTTAATACTTTATTTTTAGACCATGAGCATTTTCCTTGTTAAATGATTTTAACAGCGGCATTTTTAATATAAACAAAAGTACCTGTCAGTAAATTTTCTCTTCCTAACAGTAACCAGGGGCAGGGGTTTATATTTTCCGTAGAAGAAGCACCTCTGTGGTTTTCTCCGTCAACAGGGCCGTGTGCATCTCAGGGTGAGGGGTGGTGGACATCAGCGCCTGGGTCTCTGGGGCCAAGCTTAGAGACTGCGCCACCATCCTCGAGTAATGATGTGATGTTTGACTCTGCCAGTAAACTCCGTTCATTGTCTCTCCACGGAAGTCGTCAAGAAACACAGGGCCATCATGGGCTAGAACAAGGGGTCTGCGAAGTACGCCCCATAGACCATATGTAATGTAGCTCACCATCTGTTATTGTGAATAAAGGTTTATTGGAACCAGCCATGCCCATTTGTTCACATAACTCCCTCTGGCTGCTTTGGACCTGCAATAGCTACGTTGAGTAGTTGTGATGGCTCTGTGGCCCTTTGATGAATTATTGCCCCTCCCCCGCCCCAAATATTCGTAGCTGATTTTAATAGACAGCTTTCCAAGGAAAGACACTGTACTGCTCTAAGCACGTCATATGAACCATCCCATTTAACCCTCACAGTGATCAAGATACTGCTTTACTCTCCATTTTATGGAAGAGGAAGATGAGGGTGAGAAGTGGCTTCCCCAAGACTGCAGAGTAAGATGGGCAAACTCAAGACTGAGACGGGGCCTAACCTACCCCCAGTAATCTCCCGTTCCTGAGACATCCCGCTCACCTTTATTGTAATTGTAATTTCAAAATATGAAAGAAGGTCGTTGCCTTTTAGAAATATCCAACTTTTGTAGTGCCTGGCTGGCTCAGTTGGGGGGACGTGTGACTCTTGATCTTGGTGTTGTGAGTTCGAGCCCCACGTTGGGTGTAGAGAATACCTAGAAATAAAATCTTGAAAAAATATATCCAAGTTTTATTAAATAAGATGTGTTTTCTGTTTGGTTTTGCAGCTTCAGTCAATAATTAAGAAGGTGATTGCCCACTTCCATGATTTCTCCGTTCTTTTCTCAGTGGTAAGTAGCGTTCCTTAATTACCTTTGGAAATTTGTGTCTGAGTGAGAGGTTCACTTAGTGTCTCAGTCCTGTTTTCATGATGCCCCAGGCTAAAAGAAATACTTAACAGTTCCCTTTAGGAAGCTGTTGGTATAAACAACTTCAGTATTTATGGCATAACAATTTAGTGAGTGCTTGAAAAATGAGTACCCAGACTGTGAGAGAAAAAGATTATCTTCATTTCTTCCGTGCCTCACTCATGGAATGTGTGCCCTTCTTGAACACCATACAGCTTCTCAAACCTCAGAGTCAGACTGGACATCTTCTTCCTCATTTCCTGTTCCACACTGATTCTCATATGACACTTGCTTTTTATCACACATGCAGCCTCGTTGAGACTCTGAAATAGGTCGAACTCATCATTGTCTCAGTCTCTGACAATTGACATTTTTTTATGCGTCCCTCATATTTTAAAATATCCCATGATGCCCCTTCACATCGGCTGCGTTGCCCTGGGCAAGTACAAATCTAGGGGATTCTCTTCCCTGCTGCCCCTGTGTCTTCTGGTTTCTATTTATGAACAATCACAGAACTGTGTTTGTTTCTTGTTTATGTTAAAAATAGGACCTCTGATTTTTTGGAGCTTTGCCATACTCCAAGCACCTGCTAAGATCTTTGCATGCGTTGCCTCATACCGTTTTCACAACACCTCTAGGACATAGGAGCAGTTATGATTCCCACTTTACAGTTGGGAAGACTGGTGCTGGAGGAAGTGTGGAGTAACTTGAGTCAGGTGGCGCAGTTAGTAAATGTAGAGTCAGGATATGGGGGCCACTCTGAACAACTGGCTCTTCTTTCTCTGGTCAATACAATTCTAAAAAAGTCAGAAGCCCACCTGGTGTGTTGTTATCTGGAGAAGCACATGGTCATCTGAAGCTTGCCCAGATTGTTCCCCAAATGTTCACTGGCCCCAGCCCTGACTCCTGGCGCGTGTGAGTGGTTTTAACCCTCCTAGCTTTCACAAACCTGCTTTCCCGTGGGTCCTCATCTGACCCGCCTTAGAGAGATGAACAACTCTTTCTCTGCTCTGAGCTTCAAAAGAAAAGGGACCCCCAAATCCCTTCCAGCAACTTGTGTCAATGGCATGGAGAGTGCTTTTATTTATTTGTTTGTTTTTAGGAAAAATTTTTGCCGTTTCTGGACATGTTCCAAAAAGAGAGTGTGCGGGTGGAGGTTTGCAAATGCATCATGGAAGTTTTTATCAAGTAAGTATAACACGGCATAACCAGAAGTTTGGATTGCCGGTGCCCCTGTGATGCGTGTGAGTAGGAGTCACTCTGTGTCCTTGGAGGCCTAATGATCTGTATGCATTTAACCTCTGAAATAACATGGAGAGGAAAACCACATTAAAAGGAGCAGTCGTGATAAAAGTTTGTATTCAGTGCCTAAGCAGACAAAGTCATAAGGAGTAGCCGGAACCTGGCTGTTACCTACATTGTATTCCGATGTGTTTTTGGAAGGAGCTGTCTGTTAATGAACTACTTAGGGAGTAACATTCTAAAAGATAAAAATAAAGTCATACTTGTCAAGGTCACAGAGCTAGAAAGCTTTCCGTCTTCCGTGCTTAGATTGTGATCGGTTTTTAAATTTCGTTGCTTTCCTTTTGACTACATCTGTGTTTCCCCAAACAGCCTACTGTTGGTGGTACAGGAAATAATTCTAGGTGGCACGGGGAGGACAGATTTTGATTTTGATTTTAAAAGTTGTGTATTTAAGTATATTTGATAATATATATTATATAGCTAGTTTAATTGTTGTTTTCATGTATTTTTTCTAAGACAGTTAAATTTAAAAAGTTGAAGTTGCTGAAAACATTAAATATATAGATAGAGTAAAATAAGGTGTGTTAAGATGGAACTTAAATAACCCCAGTTGGGAAAATTGAGTTAGATGTTGCTTGAATAATGTATGTTTTAAGCTTTCCTTGGGTTGTTTTCCTAAAAGGTTAATTCCATATACTTAGAACAAATATACCTCCTTTACTTGGGTAAAGATTTGTTATAAGACCTCGTCCTTCTATATTATTTGAAAAGCCAAATTACAGTTTTGTCTGGCACTTAACACAGTAATAGGTTGTAGACAGCTTTAGGAAGAAATGTAGTTTAAAAAAAAAAAATCAGATTTGCCCATTGCCTGGCTTAAGAAATGCAGCAGCTTTCCCGTGATTTTGTAGGATTTACGGTAATTTTAGGAGAAGTTATAATATGTGCAGAAAAGCAAGCTTGTTATTGTTATTGGAAGAAGAATTAAAACCAACCATTGCCAATGCCAACTGAGTAATTTGCTTTATCTCAAATATACGCAACAAAGGAGAAACTCAGCTCGTGCCTTCATTGCTGTGAGTGGACATAACTTTTACTGTCATATTTAAATGTCTTATAGGCATCAGCAAGAACCCACAAAGGACCCTGTCATTCTGAATGCCCTTTTGCACGTGTGCAAGACCATGCATGACTCTGTGAAGTAAGCCACGCTCGAGGCTGAGACATAACAGGGATTGGGTCTTAATATCACATAGTAGTACATTGGGGAATTACTGCTTTAAGATGCCACTATGGGTAATATCATTTTATGGGGTCTATTAAAATTCTTGCTAATGAGGGCATTCCAGTTCAGGAGAAGAGAGAGGCTGAGATGAACCTTCCTGAGAAAATGAAATGGCAGGTTTGTTGTTGTTGTTCTTGAAGATTGATTTGAGAGAGAGAGAGAGAGAGCAAGAACTAGTTGAGGGAGGGGCAGAGGGAGAGAATCCATGGCAGACTCCCTGCTGAGCATGGACCCTGAGGTGGGGCTCAGTCCCACAACCCTGAGGTCATGGCCTCAGTCTAAACCAAGAGACAGTCAACCGAGTGCGCCACCGAGGCGCCCCAAGATGGCAGATGTTTTTACAAAGGGATTTCTGTTGACAGGAAAAGGCTGGTTTCATCCAAGTAAACTCAAACTCCAAGTCTCCTGGAGATTTGAGAGCACCAGATAGGATAATAATGAGTTCACTCATCCAGTAACATAGCTGTACATTTTTTCTCATTATTAGCCAGTTATTTGAAATTCAGATGAAATGACTTCTGTCCCTTACATGAAGGGCTGGAGGTGTTCAGTAGACTTGAGACTCAGTCCTATGCGTTGGCCTTACCTCTTGGGTCAGAGGCCAAACTGTCACTCCTTTTCTTTCTAGTTTTTTTTTCCCTTACGTGCTTCCATGTGATTGTGTTTGAAGCAGTCCTGCGTATTTGTAGCTGAAATTTTAGTCCCCAAAGAATTTTTAAGTACAGCAGATTGAGTCACTGGAAAATGTTACAAGAATGGAGAAAACGGTTTTGGAACTTAACCGTCAGCAAGATGAATTTTACTTTTTTTTTTTTTTCTTCTGAACTTTGGAATGCTTATCTTCATGATCTTGCATTGTCAACCTCATGAATAGTTATCAAAATCAAAATATCAAGACTTTTCATAATACATGGAACCGATAGGCTTTTTAGTTGGACAGAAATAGAAATAAAGGCACAAAACACATCAGAAAAGCACCTGTCTTACTAGGATACTGGGTTTTTAGCTTTCGCAAAATAGGTTTATTTCTGTCTTTCTAAAGGTGTGAGATCAGAAGGTTGGGGTAGGGTCACTGTACCGTAGAGTGCTATCCAGGCTCCTTCTGTCTTTTTTTTTTTTTTTTTAAGATTTTTATTTATTTATTTTATTTATTTGACAGAGATCACAAGTAGGCAGAAAGGCAGGCAGAGAGAGCGAGAGAGGAGGAAGCAGGCTCCCTGCTGTACAGAGAGTCCCATGCGGGGCTCAATCCCAGGACCCTGAGATCATGACCTGAGCGGAAGGCAGAGGTTTTAACCCACTGAGCCACCCAGGCGCCCCCGGCTCCTTCTATCTTGTTGGTTGGCCATCCCTCTGCCGTGTCTTCCTGGGGCTGAAGCTGGCTTACCACGACCGTGTCCATGTACAGCCTGCAGGCATTGGAGGACAGCAGTTTTCTTTCTGGGAGAAACTTGGATGGCTCGCCCTCGCTTGTGCTCACATCCCCTTGGCTAGAACTGTCCTCTGGTTATACCCAGCTGCAGAGGGGGCTGGGCAATGGAGTCTCAAAGAACGAAACGGACATTGCTTTGTTAGCAGCCGGAGTGCAGTTTTTGCCAGTACTTACTCTCCCCCAGGACAAACCAACACACAAAAGACTTGGCTCCTGTTTTCTCTAAGCTCTTAAGTTTTTTTAAAAAAATAAATTTGGGGAACTGTTACTAGGCCTTCACATGTGTAGTTGAAGCTTAAGGACGTGACACTGTCTTACGTATATTTGTATTAATACTGCCGTTAGATAGAGGCAATCGCAATCTGTAATTTTACTTGAAGATGCTTCCCCAGAATGAGCTGGATTTGATGATGGAGAGGGAAGTGGATAGTTACGTGATAAAGCAAATACAGTAAAATGATAATGGTGGGATCCTGGTGGTAGATATATGGATGTTTGTTGAGGAATTCTTTCGACTTAACTGCTTATTTGAAATTTTTTATTCCAAAATGTTGAACACAACTTCTCCGGAATGCAAAATTTGCAGTTGGACCTTGCTGTCCAAATTCCAAGGGAAACTTTCCTTCTCCCTTGCTATTAATAAATATGTTCTGAAAACGTCATCTTTGAGAGAGATGAGAGACACATTTAAGTTATGTTCATTTAGATGATATGTTTTCATCAAAAGAAACACACACTCAGCCTGTTGGGGGTTTTCAAAATCTAGAAAATGCAAAATTTTCTTACCTGTTAAATCGCTTACTTCTTATATATTCCTTAGAAACTTTCGTTTGTTACCTCAGTGTTAATTATGTACCATTATTGATTTTAGTGCACTCACTCTGGAGGATGAGAAAAGAATGCTGGCATATTTGATTAATGGATTTATAAAAATGGTAAGTATTGGGGAAGAAGGTTTAGGGCACTTGGAAATGTGATGTAATTGTTTGTCCTTAACTCCGGTGAAAGCAGTTAACATTATGTTCCCTGGTGCTTTTCATTTTTATTATGATAAGATGAAATTAGAAAACATCTTACATTAGCCAGCACTCCCCTGGGGGCAGAGAGAGCCAAGACCAAACTGGCCTAAGGAATAAAAAAAGGGGGAGGGAGAGGTTTGGATGGGGGACGCCAAGTCCAGGAATGGAGCTCTCTGAAGGAGCAGCTGGCCGTAGCGGTCTCCATGGTGTCATCAGGACCTGCCCTCTGTAGGTCTGCGGCTCCAGGTTCCGCTCCCTCCCGTAGTGTCCTCCCTGGCAGGCTCACTCCCCTGCAGAGCCCCGGGTCCCCAAGCCTGCCAGTGCTGGGGCCCAGCAGAAAGGGCTCCAGGGGAAGTCCTGGGATTGAGTCTCTAGACTAACTAGACTAAAGGTCACCAGCTCATCCCTGCATGAGTTGGCGCAGTGAGGGGGAAGGAACACACTGGCCAGGCCTGGGAGACCTTCGCACGCCTGTGCAACCGCGGATCGCATGGATCCTGGGAGTCGGGAGTAGGGGCTCCCAAAGGCACCCGATGTGATGTGCAGCTCATTGAGTGATGGCGGGAGGATGCTGGAGGGAGGGGCAAAATTGTGCATAACAACTCACCGCAAGACTTTGCAGCTTTCAGTTACCGTGTTTTATTCTTTTTTTTTAAAGATTTTATTTATTTATTTGACAGAGATCACAGGTAGGCAGAGAGGCAGTCAGAGAGAGAGGAAGGGAAGCAGGCTCCCTGCTGAGTAGAGAGCCTGATGTGGGGCTCGATCCCAGGACCCTGGGATCATGACCTGAGCCAAAGGCAGAGGCTTTAACCCACTGAGCCACCCAGGCGCCCCTGTTTTATTAATTCTTAACAATCCTAGGGGTTGACTGGAGCCAGGTTGCTCCGTGTACCAGGATCGGGGCCACGGAGGATCCAGGACAGCCTCGCTCCCATGTTTAGGCTCTTGGTGCTGGCTTTTGGGGCCTCATTTCTCACCGGCGTGGCCTCTTTCTGCCATTCTGCCACCATCTAGCCTTCTCAGCCAAGCTGTTCTGTATGGTGCAGGCATGGACAGAAGCTGTGGGGCCTTTTAAGACCAAAGTCCTGCGATCACTCAGTGACTGCTGTTCCATCCTGCTGCATTCTGTTGGTCAAAGCAGTCACCAGGGCTGTCCCCTTGGAGAGACGGGAAAGTAGACTCCACCCCCAAGATGGGGGTTGTCCACAGGGACACTGCAAAAGGCCAGGCAGAGTGGGAGGGATTCTTACAGCCTTCTTTGGGAACAACTCCCCCCAGGCCCTCCTAGGCAGAGCCACCGTTGTTTTCCTTCTTTGTGCACAAAGCTTATGTAGCAACCTCTGCAGGCGCCTTATTTTAATATAAATTTCAAGACAAAGCTGACCAAGAGATAAATAACTAGATCACTTTGAAAAGGACCTGAAAATCTGACTTGTTCAACAGGAGGGGTCAGCTTCGTCTGTAGGTAAAATAATCCATTTTCATGCAGAATCAGAATTAACCTTTCAACTGCTGTGTTGGGAAATGCACCTTTTACCACGGGACTCTCATTGTCCTTCATTTATACGATGATCAGGTGGTATTTTATCCCTTGATGGGTTTGTCTGAGAACCACCCGGTTAGAATGGAAAAGAATATGCAGAAATAGGATGGGAAACCTGATAGCTTTAATGGAAATAGCAATGTTAAACCTCCTCTGGGCAAAAATGATTGCTGTAACAGTCAAGTTTGTCCTCCTAACCAGCTGTTCGTAAATTTGAAGAAATAAATTTTTATTGATGGAGAAATTTCCACTTCTGGCTCCCCCGGCCACCCGTAAGTTGCCGAGTTTGGACTCCCCATCAGGAAGCAAAAAGGTGTGGCTTTATTAGGGAAATCCCTCTGACCAATGGCTCCCAATAACCAAATTTATGTTCTGTGAAAAGGCCACAGCTGACAAACAAAATTCCATTATTTCCTTTCCAGGCGTTTCCTTCTAGCCTGGGAAATCTGATTTACATTCTGAGATACTGTTCTGTACTACCCTTTGGTCTTTTTATGTTCTACTCCAGTGCTCATGTCATGAAGAGGAGGTGGTAATAGTAATAGTAATATTCCAGTTATATGCTGGGCAGAGTCATGTAAAGTCTAATAGGTGTTAACCTATTTACTTCCTGCTATGACAGATGAGGGTTTATTTTTCTTACCCCCTTATGCTCCTTATTTGCCTGTCCGCCCCCCCCAAAGAGCCATATGGAGTACGCTGCAGAGGCAAGTGTAAATTCGAGTGTGTGTGTGTGTGTGTGTGTGTGTGTGTGTGTGTGTGCGCGCGCGCCCAAGTGCGCACACGCACCCTTGCATACCCTGGGCATTTCCACCCCTTCATATTTTTGGTGACTCGTCGAAGCTCAGGGAAACTCTTCTCAATGGTGTGTGCTCCCAGGTGCCTAGCGGTAACATTCTCAGCACCTTTTCCCTTGCTTCTAGGTTTCCTTTGGCCGTGATTTTGAACAACAGCTCAGTTTTTACGTTGAGGCTCGGTCAATGTTTTGCAACCTGGAACCTGTTCTTGTGCAGTTGATTCACGTAAGGATTTTCATTTATTCATTTGTTTTCTCAATAAGTATTAACTATCTGCCAAGCATGGAGTTTAATCTGAGAGTCTTGTGGCCCTGGAACACTTCTATTCTTCGGGGCATAAAAGCCGGTTTCTCAAAGATTAATCAAATCTGCGATTTTTGCTTAAGTCTTTGCATGGGTTTTTTTTTTTTTTTAAACTTCTTTTTCTCTGAAATGAGCATATTCTCAGTCCCATATGCCAGCAGCAAAGTGGGTTGCACTGATGAGTTACCGAAATATTAACGTACGGCTCTAAGAGTTTAACCAGAGTCCCAGGCTGGCTGGTTCTTGGTAGCTCTTCGTGGTGTCCCCATGGCAAAGAAAGAAATAGCAGTTCTGTTGATTAAGAAGTTAGACTCAAAGAACTTAAGTGTTTATGCC
Organism: Enhydra lutris kenyoni; assembly: GCF_002288905.1. Taxonomy (NCBI): domain Eukaryota; kingdom Metazoa; phylum Chordata; class Mammalia; order Carnivora; family Mustelidae; genus Enhydra; species Enhydra lutris. Next base: position 864,944 of record NW_019154129.1, on the reverse strand, counting down.
CTAACAACTGGGTAGCTCTTAGAAATAGCAATATATGTGAATTGAAAGAAAAAAAAATATCTTTATTCTTATATAATCCCAATGACTAGTAACTTGTTGGGCACTGTACCACTTCTCAAAGCTTGCCTTCGGATTGGCATCGCTACCCTCATTCTCTGTTCCACATTGATTTTTCTTTCCCCACATTGGTTTTTGCACAGTACTTGTAATCAGAGTAGCTGTTGAGAACCCGCTTTCACCCAAGCTAGGACATCGCCGTGAGGGACAGGGCACGGTCCGGTGTTGAATCCATGAACTTCCTAAGTCTGGTGCTTTCCACAGCGCTCGACAATGGGACATTGCTCTTTTTCCCTAAAAAACTGTGGGTGCCCCTGCGAGTTTGCTCCAGCCCTCAAAGATGCCATGGTACACAGTTTGGGAACCATGGGTCCGAACTTCCCACGTTTGTGGAAAGATTCCCCAAGGCTTTAATTGCTTCGTGTAAATTCAAGGAGAGCAGCCTTTTTATAGATTTGTTTGCTGCTTAGCAGGTTATGTGGCGTTCCTGAATTTCAGGCCTAATGGTAGAGACCTCTTCTGTACATTGGGGTTGGGGAAGCTCACTGTGTCCACCTTGTAGGGTTGTGGTGAAGGAAGCTGAGGAACGCACAGCTCTTAGAACACACCCATAGGCCGTGAGCGTGATGTGGAAGCAGCTGTTTCTGTCCTTACAGTTCACGTCTGCATTGCATCGCTGAATTGCGTGCTGCCTCTTGGGTTTGAAGGTTTCTCTTAGGATGGCTAAGATCTCAAGCTTAGTGTGTGGGATTTCTGGAAATGAAGTGAACCCTGGCTATTCATTAAACCAGAAAATGGTTATTTACAATGCCAGTTGATAGGCATGACTAACTCAGTGAGGGCCTTTTGTTCTTACCCTGTTGGAGATGTTTGCTCAAGGCTGAGACTGAGGCAGGCGGGATGACCCCTCTGGCATGTCCGGGTTCGGAGCTAACCCGTCTGGGCCCCACGTAGCTCGTTCTTGTTGACTTGTATGCAGTTAACATCCAGATCTCTAGGAAGATGTTAATCGGAGTCAGTCATCATCTCATAAGTCTTCCTTTTTTTTTTTTTAATTAATAAATCCAGAGTGTAAACCGATTGGCAATGGAAACGAGGAAAGTAATGAAAGGAAATCATTCCAGAAAGACGGCTGCCTTTGTCCGGGTATGTTCTAGAGATAAGACTCCCTGACTTTGAACCTCCAGTTGTTTTCATTTGCAAGTTTCTAAGTTGCTCTTCCCAGAAAAAGACAAGTGTGTCCTAAGGGGTGGTTAAGTATCGATTTCCAGATTAATTTTTCCTTCTCAAGTATCTATGGATAAACTACTTTTCTTGGGATTTTTCAAGACAAATGATCAGAGACGTCTCCATTTGGACACGTGTTAAGAGCAGGGGTGGGGTGGGCCGCGTTGAGAGGTGGATCGCATTTTTTGCCAGCTGAATTACCTTTGGCTCGTGCCTATATCTGGAAAGTCTTTTTATCAAAGCAATCCATATCTGTGTTTAAAAAAAAAAAAAAAAATGGAATTGGACCAAAAAGAGGACAGTGAAAAATAAGCATACTATCCCTGCCCTGACTTTATACCTCTTTTCTCAAGAGCCAACCACCTCAAAACCTTTTCGAGCAATTTCTTCTAATTACTGCCATATTTTTAAGTAATTGGTTTAAAAGTCTGCTGCTTAGTCACTAATAGGTGTCAACCTATTTACTTCCTGCTATGACAGATGAGGGTTTATTTTCCTTATCCCCTTATGCTCCTTATTTGCCTGGCCCCCCTCCTCCCAAAGAGGCATCTGGAGTATGCTGCAGAGGCGAGAAGAGAAAATTGGGGCTCAGAAGGAGGAGATTTTGTTATTGTCAGTGTTTTTTATTTTTTATTTTATTTTTTTTTTTTTAAGATGTTATTTATTTATTTGACGGACAGAGATCACAAGTAGGCAGAGAGGCAGGCAGAGAGAGAGGAGGAAGCAGGCTCCCTGCCAAGCAGAGAGCCCGATGCGGGGCTCGATCCCAGGACCCTGGGATCATGACCTGAGCCGAAGGCAGAGGCTTTAACCCACTGAGCCACCCAGGCGCCCCTATTTTATTATTATTTTTTAAGATTTTATTTATTTATTTGACAGAGATCACAAGTAGGCAGAGAGGCAGGCAGAGAGAGAGGGGGAAGCAGGCGCCCCGCCAAGCAGAGAGTCCAACATGGGGCTCGATCCCAGGACCCTGAGATCATGACCTGAGCTGAAGGCACAGGCTTAACCCACTGAGCCACCTAGGCGCCCCTTGTCAGTGTTTTTTAATTGAAAATATGTGATGGATGGAAGCAGGAGGACCAGGCTGCAGTGGGGGTGTTGCTTACGTTACCTGCCATGTTTCTTCCCGTCCTTCTAGGCCTGTGTTGCCTACTGCTTCATCACCATTCCCTCGCTGGTGGGCATCTTCACGCGCCTCAATCTCTACCTGCATTCCGGTCAGGTTGCCCTGGCCAACCAGTGCCTCTCCCAAGGTAAGCCCGCCCTTCTCTCCCCTTGAGTGTTCCCTGGCTGTTAAGGAAAGCCGACTCTGTGTGTGTGTGTGTGTGTGTGTGTGTGTGTGTGTGTGTGTGTGTGTAAATCTGTTTCTGTAGCAGGAAGCGCACTGGCCGTGCCCACATTTATAGCGTCAGACAGATGACAGTGTGAAGCTACCTTCCTGCAAGGCCCTTCTGAAACCTGTCTCACATAGCCTGGCGGGCAGCTCGACACCCCAGGAGAAGTGTACCTAGAGAATTTTACAAGTTAGGACTGCTTCACCCCAGGACATGGTTGTTTATTTTTTGTTGCTGTTTGTTTGTTTGTTTGTTTGAAACCCCACAGACCTACAACTGGAAGCTAATAAGTGCAGAAAGAGTACTCTGGCTTGCTGTTAGTGATAAAAATTCTGCTCCAACCTTTGCTGTGTGATGTTGATTTTCTTCTGGCTTGTTACCAATGAGGAGTTCTGTTTTTATCATTAAAGGATATAGTGTTTATTTCAAAAAAAAAAAAAAAAAATTCTGCCCCAGACCCATTTCTGTACGAGGTTCAGGAGCCAGACAGTTTACTTGAGCAGCCGTCCCCGAGAGTGTCAGTCAGGTGATGGGGGTCTGAGTCGGGGAAGGGAAGGAAGCCAACAAAAGGTGCACTGTTGGGCAGGTAACCACTGTGGGCAGCTGAGGTCTGTTCCCACCGGGGACCGTGGGGAGTGTGTGTCGGACGGCCTTGCCGCTGCCTCACCTGAGGGGCAGGGGATGTGGATTCTTGATCTGTTCGTCTGTTGTTGCGTGAGGGCTGTTTCTAGATCATCACCTCCCTGGCTCCCTTGCCTGCTCCACACTCGAGCTGAGAGAAAGCCCTCAATCAGGTATTTGCTACAGGAATTGCTTGTCACCTCCTGGGACGGTGTGCATAAAGGACACGTGCACAGAGCCGTACCACGGCCTGCCAGAGATCCAGATGCCACTGCTAGAGCGTGTGTGTGTGTCTCGAGCCCTTCTGCACATACTGTCTAATTTCGTCCTCCCAATAGCCATGGGCTGCGGTCCTTTGGTCGGTGCCCCCTTTGCCAGGGGCAGAGCTGAGGCAGGGAGGGGCTCAAGAGAGGGCAGTCCACGCCTGCTCTGACTCCAGGCCGCGCCGCTCACCGCTATGGTAGAGCATCTGTAGGGCCAGCTTTGGGGAAGCTTGAGTGACTGCCTGGGAGGTTTGTGTGGCCGCGTACGAGGGGGGCCGGTGTTTTCAGTGATGGTCTGCCCTCCGCTCCCATCTCCTCCGTGAGCTCCCAGTTGATAACGCCAGGGTTGGCCATCCCCCACTTGCTGCCGTTGCTCTGGGTGGATTCTCTGGGTTGGTTGGAGAGCCGACCTTCCACGGCAGCTCTAGAATGTTTTATCTTCATTCACCTGGGGTGGCTCTGGGCACCGAGGCCTTCACACGTGATTGCTACCCATGCCCCTTTTGAGGGGTGAAGCTTTGCTTTTGACTCCTGGGAACTCCAGTGGCTTCCTGCCACATCTGGAATGACATCAAACACCCTCCCTGGGAGTCCTCAGACCATCTGGGGCCTGCCTGCCCCTTGTCCTCATCTGGCACCTCCTTAAGCCACAGTGGCTTTCTTCTGTTCTCTGAACATGCAAAGCTGCATTCTAACTCAGAGTCTTTGTACCTGCCATTCCCTCTTTCTAAAATAATCTTCCCCCAGATACTTGGGTTTGGTTTGGTTTGGTTTTTTTAATTCTCAAGCAGGTGATGAGAAGCCTCCCCTGGTTAGGGTGGCTTTTGCTGCCCACTCTTGCTAAAAGCTCCACTCTGGGAAGGATGGCCTTCCCAGTCTGTCCTGCTCGGCACCGTCCTCCTCGTGATTGCCATCGTGCTTTGGGTCACGTGTTTTCTTACCGTGGGCGTTGCTTATCTACTCTCCCCACCTGCCCTTGGTGTGTGTCGGTGAACGTGGAACTTTCTCCTGGTGCCTGCTTTGGTAAGCATGATGGGTTAGCAAGAAACAAGGTGAGACAAAAACAGCCACCCCCAAAACCCTGATGCTATGCAAAATGAAGACTAGATCAGATGATTAGCATAGATTGATGTAAGAAACTTAAAATCTTACTATAAACTGGTTCCCTTTTAAAAAGTTCAGGAATGGTAGCCTTCACGGGGGAACTCTGGAGCTCTGCATAACTTGAACCATTCGGAACAGCTTATGAGCTGCTGCTATCAGAGCTATAGACTGTGAACAGAGGCTCTAGAAGCCTTGATCTTTCTTCTCCCAACTTAGAAACTCAGGACCATGTTCTAAAATACTGTAGATCCCAGGCAAGCTTATTATGACTGGACCCTAGATGGGGTTAACTATTTAAATTATACATTAATTTTTTTTAAAATTTCTTAAGCTAAATAAAGGCTCCCCTGTCATCAAAGATCCGCTGCTCCAAGAATATTTGACAAGAGCCCTGGGTGACTTTTGCCCTGTGGTGCTGCCCCGTGATGGCCTCGGTCCACACCGGGAGATAAGCAGTGTCCGAACGGCCCGGTACACTCTGCGTGGGGGGGTTAGTGCCCTCGGTGTCTGTGCCCGGGACTCCCTGTCTGCCTCGCCCCATACTTCAGGCCCCTGCAGGAGGGGCAGGAATGTGGCGTCCACTTCCAATTTAATAATTTATCTGCTGACTCTTATTCCACTCTCTAAATGCTATGGCACTGAACCTTAGAAGCCTATTAGTGTTGGTCTGAAAGCCACACGCAGCAGTTGCTAGCCAAAATAAATTATACATTCAATTACTGAGCGGGGGAAGGCTGCATAGAAATTAAATGAAGCTTGTGGAAATGGGCCACTTTTGTCCCCCCCCCCCCAATACACCCCTGGTTATAAAACAGTCCTCTCCTGGCACCTGGGTGGCTTAGTCAGTTAAGCATCTGGCTTCTGCTCAGGTCATGATCCCAGCGTCCTGGGATCGAGCCCCTGCATCGGGCTCTCTTGCTCAGCGGGGAGCCTGCTTCTCCCTCTCCCTCTGCTGCTCCCCATCGTGTTCTCTCTCTCACTCTATCAGATAAATAAAATCTTAAAAAATAGTAATAAACCAGTCCTCTCCCCCCCCCCCCCCAAATCATTTTCTGGTCTCCCCGATTCAGCCTCAGTTGTATCTTCTGTATCGGGCCGTGGCTTTGCGGGGACTGGGTCCAGCCTCACGTTAAACTCCTGCTGAACTCTCAGTCAGCCCTGTGTAGGATGCTGACAAAGGCTTTTATAAGGGAGGCCCAGTTCTGGTCCTTTGGTCATACCGGTGTAGCCCGTGGATTGGATTGCCGGGGGGCCAGGGTTGTTCCAAACCCAGCCAGTGCCCCCAGTAGTAGGGAGAAACAGAAGACTCGTGCTTCTCACCTGGAGATGCCCGTGGACCTTTTCTTTCAGCCAGTTCACTGGATAAGTTCTTGCTCTTGTTTACGAGTGGTTCTTTCTAGAAGATTATTACCAGGTCAGAGCAAGAACAGATTCTTTGGCCCTTTATTTTTGGCTTTGTTCCTTTATCTTTCTGATTTCTAATCTGAGAAAGGAGGGTGTTTTATAGCGGAGGTATTGTTGGAGCTGGTCTCCGAAGGGGAGCGCACGTTAATCGGGAGGAGCGGGGAGGGGAGCAGGACCCACTGGCATTCCAAGTGGGGTAAAGAGCTTGAGCAAAGGCATGGGAGGTGTGAAAGCCCGTGGTGTGTTTGGCCAACGGCAGGATGTTGGGATGCGTCCCTTACTGATGGTGACTTTCAGGTCACCCAGTCCTGACTCTGCTGCTTATAAGCTCAGACAAGTTGGCCCTTGTGTGCCTCAGTTTCCTCATCTGTCAAGTAGAGATCTCAGCCGTGGCAACTGTCTGTCGCAGATTGCACGGGAGGACGTACTTCGAGAGCTTGGCTCACCTGGCACACAGTAGCTGCTCAGTAAATATCGACCTCATCTAATTGTCTCTCAGAAGACAGAAGTACGCCGTGGCACCCTGCATACCATGACAGCTCTGTGGTTTCGGGGTTCTGAGAGCAAACTTCTCATCTGCAAAACCTTGAGAAATCACAGGAAAGCTGATTGTTCTTTTAAAGATGAACCCTGCCGACTTATCCTGGAAAGCAAGCAAACAAACGAGAACTGCGGTTCCTCCAAAGACAGAATGAGAGAGAACACAATTCAGGCAGAGTAGTTTTAGTCTTTTCATTAATAATAGTGCTTTCCAGAATTCTCTTTCCCCTCCCTTTGAATTTTCCTTTCTTTTATTTGTTTTTTGCAATTTCATCCTTCAGAGCTTAGCTCACAAGCCCCTTTTTAAAGGACACCATCCTCGGCCTCTCAACCCCCAAACTGAGTTAAGTCGGGTTATTTTATAAGATGTGTCATCCTGACACCTGGCACTTTGTCCTCATTAGATTTAACCCCTGTTGTTACTTAACAAGTAAATATGTGAATGATCATCTGCTTTCCTCCACTGCAAGACTATCTGCTCCATTCAGTCTTACCTATCTTGTCCGACATTGTGACCCTGGCACGATGCCTACCGCGTAGATGCTCAGGAAATGTTGAATGAATGAATGGTAATCACATGATAATAATGGTTGATAATTCTTTTTTTTTTTTTTTTTTTTAAAGATTTTATTTATTTATTTATTTGACAGAGATCACAGGTAGGCAGAGAGGCAGGCAGAGAGAGAGGAGGAAGCAGGCTCCCCGCTGAGCAGAGAGCCCGATGCGGGCTTCGATCCCAGGACCCTGAGATCATGACCTGAGCCGAAGGCAGAGGCTTAACCCACTGAGCCACCCAGGCGCCCAATGGTTGATAATTCTTAATAGTATCCATACATATATATAAAATGGTACGAAGGCTCTCATTTTATGGACATAATTCCTAAGGAACCCTGCTATTCGGAAGCAAGTCCTGTAGTAGGTTTTAAATACTTGGGGCACCTGGGTGGCTCAATCGGTTAAGCGTCTGCCTTCGGCTTAGGTCATGATCCCGGGGTCCTGGGATCAAGCCCCCTGTCGGGCTTCCTTCTTGGCAGGAAGCCTGCTTCTCCCTCTCCCTCTCCCCTTTGTTGTGTTCTCTCTCTCGCTGTCTCTCTCTCTCTCAAATGGATAACATCTTTAAGAAAAGTAAAAATAAATACTTTATTTTCATAGTTTTAGATAAAAGAAAGCAGGTGAGGTTCAAACAGAGGCCGACGTGCATAGACCTGTTGAAAGAAGCTGTTGTGCTGGTTCGATCCTTGAGGACCTTGAAGCAGCACAGAAGAGAGGGGAGGCCGTGGCCTGCTGAATGTGTTGACAGCCACCGGCCACCACGGACCATCACTGCCAGCAGAGGAGGCTGGGACAGTAGTGTGGAGGAGAAAGGAATATTTTATCCTCCTCCTGGAGAGTAACAAGTGGCTTGCGATGAAGAAAAATGGCCTCCGTCCACTTACCAAGTCTCTGGGGTCCGTGCTCAAGGTTGTATTTACCAGTTCCATTGGCAGACCCCCCTCTGAAGGATACATCCGGTGTGACTGTTTTCTTAGACCTTGCGGCCTCTCTGGTGATCAGAGACAAAGCAGAGTTCACCGGTGGGCAGGGGGTATGAAGCTTGTCACCCACATGTGTGGTCCCAACATGCATGGGTCTGGGATGGACAGAACCCACAGAAAAGGGGCAGGGAAGACTCTCCCCGTAAGTGCGCTCAGCTCTTTATATTAGTGAATGTCTCCGATTTGCCTCCTCCTGCCAGCATTTCTTGGCCATTTTTTAATGCACAAGCCACCGTGCCCAGCCTTGCGACGGAACAGGAAGGCGCTTACAGAGATGGCATGCTCGTAGGGGAGGGCACGTCGGTTTACACGTAGATAAGGCAGCTCCTGATAGATGTCGTGCAAGATGTTCCTAAAACGTGCAAGAGAATTTTAGAGGGGGGGGGGAGAGAGAGAGAGAGGACACTTGGCTTGGAAGAGGAAAAAAAAAAGAAAGAAAAGAAAAAACTTCATAAAAGGTGTCATTGAAGAGCCTAGACTCTTCAATGGAACGAACAGGAGATGAAGTTAGGAGGATAGTTTGGGGCCTGACGAGAAACCCGAACCCATGGCAAAGCCATCTAGTCCCACTCAGCACGTGGCGTTTGCTAGGTGGTTTGTGTTCATTTTACAGAGGATGAGGCTAAGGTTCCAGAGTGCCACAGGGCTGGCCCTGGAGGGTCCAGCTCATAAGTGGCCCCATGGGACTTCCCGTGCTCTTTCTACCCCCAGGCTTCCCCGAGGTTACATTAGCTCCTGTCAACCACGATACAAAGTGTGATTTCTGGCCCTGGGTGCCTGTGGTTGCCGGAGGCCAATTATTAGAGACTGAACGTCCGATAAGCTTATGTAGAAAACAGAGAACCAGGATTAGGGTGAGAGAGAGACTTCCTCCTTTCTGCTCAGGGAAATCCGGACCTCATCTCCACAGAGACACCTTCACAGTCTCCTGTGAGCCACCGCGGGGATTTGAGAAAAGTGTGTCGACCATGCATTACCCCAAAGATAGGAGTCAGGTACGTGGACGGCTCATGGGAACTGAGAAGTCATTTCTGGGACCACAGTGGACTTTTCACAATGCGTTGATACTCCGTGAATTGAAGGGGGTTATTCTGTGTAAACCAGAGGGCAGGACCAGGGTTAGATTCAGCCGTCACTGATAACCAGTAAGCATTCGTGGATGAAGTATGTACTTGTTTCTAGGCACTCTTATTTTTTTAAATCTTACCCTGTGTATATATTAGAAAAATAATGGCCCCTTAAATCCTCCAGTCTAAGTGCTGTAATAACAGCCCATTTCAGAAACACAGTTTAGTAAGAAACAGCGTTAAATCTCTGTGGATAGGAACTCAGCCATTTGGACCACAATGCTTTACCGGAAGGCACTCCCCCCACCCCCCTTGGTGATGGTGGATCCTGATGACAGACTGGCTTTAGCCCACCGAAACGGAAACCCCGTAGACAGCGTAGCTTCAGTGATGGACATCTGTTGCTCACAGTTCAGGAGGCTAGAATTCCAAGATGAAGCCAGAGCAGATTCAGTGTCTGGTGAGGACTTGTTGGTTCATAGACCACCATCTTCTCACTGTGTGCTTGCGTGTGGAAGGGGTGAGAACGTTCTCTGGGGCCTTTCTTACAAGGGCACTAATCCCGTTCATGAGGGCTCCACCCCCATGATCTCATCACTACAAAGTCCCTATCTTCTAATACCATTTTGAGGAGCAGGTAGGATTTCAGCAGACGAATTTAGGGGTGACATTAACATTAAATCCAAAATACAAAGTTGGAGGTGTCGTGGGCCATGTCCCACATTGCAGCAGTAGGGCTGATAGAACTCGAGAGAATAGAGCCAGAATCTCGATTTAATCCAGTAGATTCAAGGGATGAGAGGGGAATCGTTCACCCCCTTGTGACGTCTTGTCCTAAGACATTATGATGATGCCTTTCCTAGAGTTCCCTGGCCTCGGAGCTGTCCGTCTCCGTCGTCCAGGAAGGCATGTGATTTCTCTGAGGTCTCTTTGGGAGTGCAGCAAATTGTTTCTGAACTCTCATTTAACCCTGGGAGTTTATGACTCCGAAGAATAGTAAAGATTTCCGTTAGCCCTGAGCTAATGGGTTCTTGAAAAAACCAAACACGACCTCTGAAGGTGGGTTATCGCTTCTTGACTGTCTCTTATGATTCATGTACTGAGTCCAATTTTACGCTGAGAACACCAGGGATACAAGGATGACCTTACTCTCAGACGTGACAGTTCCAGTCTGAGTTTATGTCCTCTCGAACGGAGGGTGACTGGGGTGCTATCCTGTTAATCATTGAAAAACAGACGACCTGGACATTATTTTTATTTCTTAATGATTTTTATTTTAAAAAAATGTTACCTTGTGCTCATTTGAAAAAATTCCCACAAAGGAAGGTATAACTTAATGTAAAAAGCCTCAAAATAAAAGTCACCAGTAATCTGTTTCCTCCCTTTTTTTTTTTTAAAGATTTTTATTTATTTATTTGACATACAGATATCACAGTAGGCAGAGAGGCAGGCCGAGAGAGCAGGGTGGCGGGGGGAGGCAGGCTCCCTGCAGAGCAGAGAGCCCGATGCGGGGCTCTATTCCAGGACCCTGGGATCGTGACCTGAGCCAAAGGCAGAGGCTTTAACCCAATGAGCCACCCCAGGTGCCCCCTGATTTCCAAATTTCTATCTTGGATGGTGTAGTTTAATACATGCAAGGTGGCACCTGGGGATTCATATAAATTTGTATAAATGACCGCTTAGTGAGAACTGACTGATTCATGTATTATAAAATCCATCCTTCTACTAAGCGTACAATTCATCTGGCTTTAGGGCATTCCCAGAGTTGTGCAGCAGTTGCCACTAATTCCAGAACATTTTCACCACCCCAAAAGGAAACCCTAGGTCCCTTAAGTAGTCACTCCATGTTCCCCCTCTTCCAAGTCCAGGCAGGTTCCAGTCTACTTTGTGTTTCTGGATTTGCCTCTGCTTACTATTTCATAAAAATGCAGTCTTACAATACAGGTCTTTTTACGATCGACCCCTTTCACCTCGCATCCCAGTTTCGAGGTTCGTCCTACCAGAGTCCATATGTGCGTGTAGGTAGCAGCCGTGCATAGTGGGAGGAGCTGCCGCGTCCTGCAAAGTGACTGTACCGTGAAACCATCCCATTGGCGATAGTGAGCCTGGGAACCTGTATTTTTTGCAAGGCGTCTGATGATTCTTATAACAAAGGAGTTTTGGGAAACTGGCTCTGAGAGGAGCGCAGAACCTCTTCCTGTGAGCCCAGATGGTGGCTGGGTCTGCCCTCAGCCAGCAGCCCACGGCGCTGGAGGACACATCGATCCCTGCGCAGCAAACAGCAGAACACCGTTCTGCAGAGGGGTCAGCACCCCAAGAACGGTCTCCAACAGAACCAGTGCTCAGGTGGGGCCAGCCAGGTCTCCGTGGCATCTTTTCTTTTCTTTTCTTTCTTTCTTTTTTTTTTTTTTTGTAAGTGGATTGTGGAAAAGAAGCCTGGTTGTTGTTCATGAAACCTCAGAAGATTCAGGTAGAAAAAGATACAGGGTAGAGAAGCTGGTTCATGTACCTGCTTTTTCCTTTCCCCAGTGAAACAGGAATGAATAAGTCTTTGTGGATGGGAATCTGATTTCTGCTTTTTGTGTAGGTCTTGAAAACAAAACTAGGGCGCCTGGGTGGCTCAGTCAGTTAAGCATCCGACTCTTGATTTTGGCTTAGGTCCTGAGATCAAGCCCTGTGTCTGGCTCTGCACTTAGCTGGGGTCTGCTGAATGCGCGTGCACGCTCTCTCTTACTCTCTCTCTCTCTCCCCGCCCAACTTCTTTCCTTCCTTCTGCATCACCCCCCCGCAGCCCCCCCCCGCTGCCTGTGTATCCTCCCTCTAAAAAAAAAAAAAAAATATTAAAAAAAAAAAAAAAAAAAGAAAAGCATATCTAGCCCATTTTATCTTGGATTGTCTTCCGGGGCTTTTAATAGCCACAAAAGTGTTCTACAGTATTGATGAGGTTATTCTGAACTCTGGGAGGAAAAACTCTTTTCATATACAGTAGGATTGGAGCCCTAATTACTAAGTCAGAATTGAGAAGTCTCCTAGATAAGATTTTATATGTGGAGTAAGTCTTCTGAGGACAGAAACAAAAATCTGCTTTGGAACAGTCTGGAACATTGCCTGCCCCAGCCCCTAAATAACTGTTTATTTTAGCCCTCTCCTTTGCAATGGGAACCGAGTGGGGGCATTCGTGAGGAACAGAGTGCCGGGCACAAAGCTGCTCTCCCTTTAATGAGGCATAATAATAGGCACTTTTCTCGGGGCCACTTGGTAACAAACACATAAATAGAATAAACGGCCTTTCAAGTTGTTCTGAGCAGAATTTTCGTTTCTGCTGAGAGAGGCTCTTCACCTTGTTCATTATGGACTTAATGTTTTCACCAGAAAGCAATTCCTATAGAGCCATGGGGACAGAGAGCTTTTCCCGCAGAAGGAAGACAGCCAGACCCGGTGGGGTCCAGGCCTGCCTGAGCTTAAAGGGGGTAGCGTCTGTGGTGGATTCAGCTCTGTTTCTTTTTCGTGTAGTGAGGTTACATCTCAGTGTCATGAAGTGTATCACGGTAAGCAGTTTTCAACGTGCAGTTCACTGGCTTTAGGTACATTGACAGTGCTGGGCAGCCCTCACCCCTATCCATTTCCAGAACGTTTTCATCATCCCAAACCGAATGAAAAGCACATCCATGAACAGTGACTATTTCCCTCTCCCCGTCTGCTTTCTGCTCTACGAATTCGACTCTGCCTCCCAAAAGCGCAGTCCTATGTGTGTGTCCCCTTGTCTGACCTATTTCATTCAGCATGATGTTTTCGGGTGCGTGAACGTTGGAGCCCGTGTTAGAATTTCCTTCCTTTTCAGGCTGAACGCTGTTCCGTTGCTTGCTTCTCTGTCCATCCACTGGTGGACATTAGGGTTGTTGCCACCCTTTGGCTCTTGTGACTAGTGCTTCCGTGAGCGCTCTTGTACACATGCCTGTTTGAGTCCCTGCTTTCGTTTCTTTGGAAGGTACCCCTTGGACGTGGAACTGCGGGGGCAGGTGCTAAGTCTGTGTTCCACTTCCTAAGGAACCTCCGAACCATTTCCTACAGCGGCTGCGCCGTTTCACACTCCCACCAGGGGGGGCGCCAGCATTCCAGTTCCTCCACATCTCCGCCAGCGCTCGTTAGTCCCTGAGTTTCCACGGTGCCCGTCCTGATGTTGTCTCCCAGGGATGAAATCTCACTGTGGTTTTGATTCGCATGTTTCTAATAATCATTGATGTTGGGCATCCGTTCACCTGCTTGTTGACCTACTTGAGGTCTTTGGAGAAATGTCTGTTCGGGTCCTTTGCCCATCGTTAATCAGGTTACCTGTTCTGCTGTTGCTGGAGAATGTCTTCATGTTTTCTAGATATAAACCCCCCCATCAGATCGATGATTTGCAGGCATATATATATACATACATATATGTATATATATATATTAATGCCGATTTGATTGTATTGCTTAGTGTGGATGATGGACTTGACCAACCCTGGGCTACTTGAACCTGGCCACTCACTTTCTGAGCCTGTTTCCTCATGTGGGATGTGGACATGGAAATCATTGCGCCTTCCCCTTAGGACGGTCGAGGACTAAGAATACAGACTACTTGATGACAGGGCCTAGGAGTCTCCATGGTTCCCTCGAGTGCTGCCTTTTACTCCTGTCCGTAGCCTTCGACAGGAGACCCTGCAGCCTCTGCGTCTGTCTGTCTGCCGGAGTCGGTGTCAGGTGTCTTTTCCCAGAGGTCCTTTATCTAATCTCTTTCTGTCCAGCAAGATTGATGTTGGCTGCTTCGTGTCTCCCCCCACCACCAAGACCAAAGGACACAACAGGCTCTGAGTAAGTAGGTGTTAAGTACCGTAATCACGTCCGTTGCACACCAACGTTGACTCTCCCCCCTTTTCTCTGTGCTCACGGTGCCTGTTCACCGCTTGTGGTACCACCGAATGTGGTAGGGGTGTGAGTTCCATTTGGGAGAGACAGCTTGGGAAGGAAGTTTCTGGAAAGCTCTGAGAGAGCTGCCTTTGCTTAACATGGCTTTTGTTATTGTCTTTTATTTATTTATTTATTTATTTATTTTGCTTTGAAGAAGGAAGAGAAGGTGACCCCCCCCCCCCCCCGCCCCCGGCTGTAGACGCAGACTCTTCTCATTAAGCACAGGTCTTGGTGCCAGGAGGGAGGCGTTTGCCGCATGTGCCGCTCTGGGGTGCTGGGTGGGGTTCCGGTGGGAGTTCAGGATGCTGTGTGCCAGCGCCGTGTCCTCTCCGCATCGCTGGAAGTCGTTTCGCCGTAGAAGTGTATTTATTTGGACCATGCAAACGTTTGATCTTGTTGGGTAGTTTAAGATTTCTCTTGTCAGGTCGGTGTTCGGTCTGTTTTGTCCTTGAGGCTTTTTCTCATGGTGAATGCTTTGGCAGTTCTAGAAAGAACTCTTTCTGCCTCCCTCAGCCACCACCTCCAGTCCTTCCTCCTCTCCCCATCCAGTCCTTCCTCTCTCTGCCCTCCTGTTCCTGCCTCCCTCCCGGCTCCTCCTCTTTCCACCCCCCTCTCCTCTTCCTCTCTCCTTGCCTTGCTTTCTCTCATCCTTTGAGGTCTTCTTGTTTTACGGTATACTAAATATTTTTTTTAAATCTCTTCATCTCCGTGGGGCGCCTGGGTGGCTCAGTGGGTTAAAGCCTGTGCCTTCAGCTCGGGTCATGATCCCAGGGTCCTGGGATCGAGCCCCGCATTGGGCTCTCTGCTCAGCAGGGAGCCTGCTTCCCCCCCTCTCTCTGCCTGCCTCTCTGCCTACTTGTGATCTCTGCCTGTCAAATGGATAAATAAAATCTTTAAAAAAAAATAAAATAACTTCATCTCCCAAGTGATCCTCTGGAATGATTTACCTTGTCAGAAATCTCTAAAGCTGAGTGCGCATGCCTGTGTGTGCGTGTGCATGTGTGTGTGTGTGTGGCATGTGTGGATTCCTTCAGATGTCTCGGTTATTTCTTTAACAAATCCAGGGCGTGCTAGCGTAGACACAGACCAGAGTCAGCGCCCTGCTCTGCCTCCAGGATGGAAACCTCGGTGTACCCAGGACACTGATGTAGGACCGGGCACTTGTCCTTCCACACCTCGCTTCCCATCTGGGAACTGGGCCCCGTGGCTGTGCTTTCGCACGCGGGGCACAGGAGGGTTCTGGGAACCCGTCCAGATTGAGCCCTCAGTGCCCGCAGCTGTGACTTCTTGGCTTCTGTAAAAATTTGTCACTTGCTTATTTCACTTCGTTATCAAGGCCCGTTTGTGGTTCTTGGAGCTGAGCTGCTCAGGGAGGGAAGGAAGGAGAGAGGGGGACGTGGGAGGGGACAGCAGTGCCCTCTCGGCTGAATGTTCGACAGGTCAGTTGAGGTTGCAGAAACCCTCTTGTAGGACCTGCCCGCTGTGTGGGGCCCTCAGCGTGGCCTGACTTCCACAGAACTCTCAGGAAGGGCCTGCAGGCCAGGAGAAGAAAAAAATAGAGAACCTGAATTTTTCAGAGTTCTCGTACATGGACTTCTCTTCTGTCTTGCAGCTGATGCCTTTTTCAAAGCCGCCATAAGCCTCATTCCAGAAGTTCCAAAGATGATTAACATCGATGGGAAGATGCGACCGTCAGAATCATTCCTTCTGGAATTCCTCTGCAATTTCTTTTCTACATTATTAATAGTTCCGGTACGTTTCGCCAGAAGAGCTATAGGTGATGTCCTTCTTTGATCAGCTTTCTACCTCTTCCCCCAAAACAGGGCTCGAACTCATGATCCCGAGATCCCACTTGCTCTGTTGACCAAGCCAGCCAGGTGCCCCCAAATTACTCGGTGTATTTTCCGTTCATTTTGTGTCCTGGGTGTATTAGTTGTGGTTCTCCGGGCGGTCTGGGGGCGCCACTTCCTGGTTAAGGGCTCAGGTCTGGGGACCGAGACGCCAAGGTTAGAATCTCGGCTCCCCCACCTTCCAGCTCTGTAGGCTCGGGTGATTGTGTCACATGTCGGGGCTGCGGTCTTCTCATCTAGGAAATGGGAATAGTGATAGTGTCTCTATCTCCGGGTTGTTGGGAGGATTAAGGGAGTAAGTCTGCCTACGTGATGAGAACAGCGGGCACACACTCAGCCCCGTAAAAGGTGATGGTGATGCTCTTTTGATGGCAAGTACTAGAAACCAAAACAAGGTCACCGAGGTCCAAGGGGACGTTGTTGGAAGCGTGCTGGGGTTTCTCGTGGGACATACTGGCGAGCAGTGAGTCTTGGGCTGGCAGGAGTCAAGGCCTCTCTCCAGACGCAGCGCCAGGACCCACACTCTGGCAGGGGTTCTTACTCGGGGGTCTGTGAACTCCCTGAGGGTCTGGCAGGGGCGACCATGAATTTAGATGAGAAGAAAAAAGTCCTCATTTTTACAAATCTCAGTGAATAAACTTAGCCGTTTGCTCCGCTGCGAGTTATGGAGGCAGCGAGCCACAGTAGTAGTGACATAGCTGGGACTTTGTCACCAGAGGAATCAGCCACATGTTCATATCACATTTCAGGTGTGGCCCATTTCAGACGATGGCTAATTAAATGTATTTACCAAGAAGTAATAGAACACGATATGACAAATACGTTGAAAGAATATTTTGACAAGTATATTTTAGCATAATTGGTTTCCTTTGTAGTCTTACATGTTTTATTTTCTGCATTAAAAACCTGTATTCTGAGGAGCCCATGGCCTTCACCAGGCTGCGACAGGGCCAGGCACAAAACAGATTGGCTACTGGTAGAGCCACATGTATGTAGGAATCCGGAATCCTTGTTAAAATAGAGATTCTTGGGAACCCCATTCCAGAAAGGCTCACTCAAGAGGTTGGGATTGGCCCCTGAGTCAGGATTTTTTTTAATATAATTTTTTTGTTTTTTTATTAACACATAATGTATGATTAGCCCCAGGAGTACAGGCCTGTGAATCGCTAGGTTTACACACTTCACAGCCTGAGTCAGCATTTTTGAAAGCCCCTGAGTAAGTCAGGGCTGGACGGTCCTAGGACCACTTTGACAGGAAGGAACTCTGCTCTCAGGAGTACAGACTACCTTTTTGGGGTGACACAAATGTTCTAAAATTGATCATGGTGACAGTTGCCCATCTCTGTGAATATGCTCACCACCACTGCTGTGTGCATTTTGAGGGGCTGAACTGTCCGGCGTTCGAATGGTCTCTCGGAGGAGCTGAGGAGACAAAAAGATCGCTCCATTTCCAAGTGTCCCAGCTGAGGTCCCAAGTGCTCCAGAGAAAGCATGGTATGGTCAGGAGGCAGAGCTCGATGCTTGACTCCACTGTTTCCAGATCACTTTCTTAGTCCTCTGTGGAATCACGTTCTCTTTTTTGGATAGTCCAGTTGTCAAGTGAGGGGACCGACAACGGTCCGAGTTCTAAGGAGCCAGCTGATGGATGTCACCGTTCACTGGTGAATTGGGCTGCATTTTCCATCTGCTCGTGGCGTTTTCTTCAAAATCACTGGAGCCTGGACAAAAGCCTGTGCTTGGAGTCAGAAACTTGAGGGCAGTTTGACCCAGTGACTCAGCAGCCCTGAGTGGCTCTGGGAAAGTTGTCTGATTGTCAGAGCCTCACTCGTCACCTGTCTGGAATGTCATCGGAATGCCCACCTGGCAGGGCTGCTGGGAGGTTGAATGAAACAACTGATCTGAAAGCACTTTGGGACCCAGAAGCTCTGTCCCTGGGGTCACGCACTGATGACCAGCGGACGGAAGCCAGCCCGCAGACAGGCTTTTTCGGCCACGTAATGATGGAAAACATTTGGAATGGATTACCCACATTTAAAAATTGGTAGATCACAGAAAACCCCAGATTTTCGGCTCCTCTTGAAAAATCAGATCCTGCAATGGGGGGCCCACATTCTCCGACCTCCCACTCAGCTTGGGAGAAGCATCCCCATTTTGGGGGACAGGGTGGGAGGCATGTGCCCTCCCTGCAGTTCCCATGGGTACCTCTGGATCCACTGAACCCATTTCTGTTGCTTCCCTGGCCCTGTAGGCATTCGTGGGAATGTACCCCAGGTCTCAGCAGATTTTCTTGTTCCCGGTATCAGCGGGCAGGCTTTTGCTGGGGTTTAGTAAAGATAATGAGATGAAGACTAGCCCCAGTGTGCCTGCTCACCCAGTGTAATTCCTGCAAGGGGGGGACTCCCTGTGCCTTTCCCACGTAGGGCACCCCAGAGCTGGGGAGCCCGTGCAGCTTGCCCGAGGCCACACAGCTGGTGAGCGGCAGAGTTGGGATTTGAACCCAGGTCTGTGCCACTGCCGAGCCCGTCCTGCACCCTCTTGAGCCTGAAACATTTACAGTGCACCTGATCTGCTCGAGGTTGAGCCTTAGCAGCTGTCCATCCCTCCCCTGGGACACAGCTAACTGCGGGCGGGCTTGGAGGTGCCCGATGTTCAGGCTGAAAAGCTGAGGCTGAGCGCTGCGTGGACTCCCGGGCCCGAGGATGGGCCGCCCCTGAGGCACATGTGTTGTGAGGCAGTTTAGCGTGGAGACAACCCCCGTATCCCACTTAGACCTGGTTCACAGCATATCCTTTCATGTCGCAGCTTTCAGTGTTTAATTTTTTGTATTTAATTTTATTGTTGTAAAGACATTTAAACTGAGATCCACCTACCCTCTGAGCACATATTTAAGTGTATGATACCGTCTTACTGACTACAGGCTTAGTATTGTATAGAGATCTCTAGAATATTCGTCCTGCTTAATTGAACCATGAAGCCCATTGATGAGTAACTCCCCATTTCCTCCTCCCCAGACCTCCAGCAGCCACCATCCCACCCTTTGGTCCTGTCACTGTTGTGGATGGCCTTATATAAGCAGAATCATGAGTATTTGTCTTTCTGTGGTTGGCTCATTTCACTTGGCCTGAGAGCCTCTGAGGTTCATCCATCTTGGCATAATTTTACAACATTTCCTTCTTTTTTAAGGCTGAATGTCAATCTTTCGTATATCACATTTTCTTTTTTTTTAAATTATTTTTATTAACATATAATGTATTACTTGCCCCAGGTGTACAGGTCTGTGAATCATCAGGCTTACACACTTCACAGCACTCACCATAGCACATACCCTCCCCAGTGTCTATAACCCAACCACCCTCTCCCTACCCCCAGCAACTCTTCGTTTGTTTCGTGAGATTAAGAGTCTCTTATGGTTTGTCTCCCTCCCGATCCCATCTTGTTTCATTTTTTCCTTCCCTATCCCCCAACCCCCTGCCCTGCCTCTCACATTCCTCATATCAGGGAGATCATATGATAATTGTCTTTCTCTGATTGACTTATTTCGCTCAGCATGTACGCTCTAGTTCCATCCATGCCATTGCAAATGGCAACATTTTGTTTCTTTTTTTTTATTTTTTTAAATTTTTTTTTAAAGATTTTATTCATTTATTTGACAGAGATCACAAGTAGGCAGAGAGTGAGAGGGAGAGAAGCAGGCTCCCTGCTGAGCAGAGAGCCCGATGTGGGGCTTGATCCCAGGACCCTGGGACCATGACCCGAGCCGAAGGCAGAGGCCTCAACCCGCTGAGCCACCCAGGCACCTCAAGATTTTGTTTCTTTTGATGGCTGCATAGTATTCCATTGTATATAGATACCACATCTTTATCCATTCATCTGTTGATGGACATCTAGGTTCTTTCCATAGTTTCGCTATTGTAGACATTGCTGCTATAAACATTCAGGTGCACGTGCCCCTTCGGATCCCCACATTTGTATCTTTAGGGTAAATACCCAGTAGTGCGATTCCTGGGTCCTAGGGTAGCTCTATTTTCAACTTTTTGAGGAACCTCCATGCTGTTTTCCAGAGCGGCTGCACCAACTTGCATTCCCAGCAACAGTGTAGGAGGGTTCCCCTTTCTCCACATCCTCACCAGCATCTGTTGTTTCCTGACTGGTTAATTTTAGCCATTCTGACTGGTGTGAGGTGGTATCTCACTGTAGTTTTGATTTGTATTTCCCTGATGCCTAGTGATGTGGAGCACTTTTTCATGTGTCTGTTGGCCATCTGGATGTCTTCTTTGCAGAAATGTCTGTTCATGTCTTCTGCCCATTTCTTGATTGGATTATTTGTTCTTTGGGTGTTGAGTTTGCTAAGTTCTTTATAGATTTTGGACACTAGCCCTTTATCCGATATGTCATTTGCAAATATCTTCTCCCATTCTGTCAGTTGTCTTCTGGTTTTGTTGACTATTTCCTTTGCTGTGCAAAAGCTTTTGATCTTGATGAAGTCCCAATAGTTCATTTTTGCCCTTGCTTCCCTTGCCTTTGGCGATGTTTCTAGGAAGAAGTTACTGCGTCTGATGTCGAAGAAGCTGTTGCCTGTGTTCTCCTCAAGGGTTTTGATGGATTCCTATCTCACATTGAGGTCTTTCATCCATTTTGAGTCTATTTTTGTGTATGGTGCAAGGAAATCGTCCAGTTTCATTCTTCTGCATGTGGCTGTCCAATTTTCCCAAAACCATTTATTGAAGAGGCTGTCTTTTTTCCATTGGACATTCTTTCCTGCTTTGTCGAAGATTAGTTGACCATAGAGTTGAGGGTCTATTTCTGGGCTCTCTGTTCTGTCCCATTGATCTGTGTGTCTGTTTTTGTGCCAGTACCATGCTGTCTTGATGTGCATATCACATTTTCTTCATCCATCCATCGATGGGCATTTAGGTTCTTTCCACATCTTGGCTACTAGGAAGAGTGCTGCAGTGAGCATGAGAATGCTGGTGTCTCGTTGAGATCCTGATTTCATCTCTCTGGATAAATACCCGGAGGTGACATTGCTGGATCCGAGGGCAGCTCTATTTTTCATTTTCTGAGGAGCCTCCATACTATTTTCCCCAGTGGCTGCATCAGTTCACAGCCCTACCAACAGTGTATGAGCCTTTTATTTTATTTTTTTTTAAAGATTTTATTTATTTATTTGACAGACAGAGATCACAAGTAGGCAGAGAGGCAGGCAGAGAGAGAGGAAGGGAAGCAGGCTCCCTGCCAAGCAGAGAGCCCAACGTGGGGCTCGATCCCAGGACCCTGGGATCATGACCCGAGCTGAAGGCAGAGGCTTTAACCCACTGAGCCACCCAGGCGCCCCTGTATGAGCCTTTTAAAAGGCCTTGATTCATTTTATTTGTTTAGGAAAAAAAAAATTGAAGTCAGTTTAGACTAAACAGACTAAATAAATTACCTGGCCCCCTTTATTGGTACTTGTCAATGCAGAAATAAACATTTCCCCAGGCCCAGCCCTCTCTCCGGCCAACAGTGCCAGTTTGGGAGCGTTCGGAGGCGTTCTGCTTTGGTGTTTTCCACGGTCAGCCTCTTGCTGGGCTGCAGAGTCGTCTGTGTAACTGAGCTGATGCATTTCTCTTACATTTGGTAGGACCCGTGGACTTCATTGAACAGGTTCAGCGTAACAGCTCACAGGCCTAATTTTGATTCAGTTGACACAGGCAGTGGATATGTTACTGGCATCCGTGTCCTGGCACAGATCATCTGGGACACAGCAGGGTAGTGTCTTTTTCTAGTCCTCATCGTTGTGAAGTGTCCCGCCGTGAGCATGACATGGTGTCCCAGTGCTGAGCTGCGTTTGTCCCGTCTGTTCCATAAAGACTTGCTGATCTGGGAATTCAGGAGTGAACCAGAGAAGTGCGTCCTCCACTCAGGAAGACAGACGCTAAGCAAACAAACACTTGGAACTATAGTTCCAATAGTATAAAGTCCCACAGAGAAATACAGGACTTCTGAGAGCCCAGGTTGGAAGGGAAGAAGTGTCCCAAGAAAGTGTCGCTAGAGTTGAGAGCCACAGGAAGACTGGTCATGGAGGGCCGCAGGGGACAGGAGAAGGCATTCTGGGCAGAGGGGGCAGCATGGGTAAAGGGCTTTGAGTGGGAAGGCACCCTGCATTGGAGGGACCAGAAGAGAGCCTCGGTGCTGAGGGCACACCAGGGGTGTGAGCTGGTGACACATGACAGGGTTGGCTCCTGCCAGAGTCATGTAGTTCCACAGACAGCTGGTTCCTGACATCCTCCCGACCCATGCTCATCTGTCCCCTGCCCTCCTGCTTCATCCCCACCCCCCTTTCCTGTCCTGCTCCTCCTCCCAGCGCCACGCCCCATCCTATCCCATCCCATGTTCTGGCTCCTTTTCTAAAGGGCTTTTACTGTTTATCATCAATACTTACATACCCCTGACAGTGAGCCAGCCAGCAGTTCACAAGTACTCCGAACGAGCCTGTTACTATCCTCATTTCACAGAAGCAGACCCTGGCAGAGAGAGGGCAAGTGACTTACCCAGGGTCACCAGCTAGTCATCGGCCAAGACCAAAGTTAAAGCCAGGATGTCTGTGCTCAGTGTGTCTTTGCCGCCTCTCATCTTAGCGCTCCTGGAAAATTAGTCAAAATTACCCTAGAAAATTCTAGGGTATGCCTTCCTCTGCCAAGGAATGACAGTTTTTTAGAAGATTTTATTTATTTATTTGACAGACAGAGATCACAAGTAGGCAGAGAGGCAGGCAGAGAGAGAAAGAAGCAGACTCCCTGCTGCGCAGAGAGCCCGATGCACGGCTCAATCCCAAGACCCTGAGATCAGGACCGGAGCCAAAGGCAGAGGGTAAACCCACTGAGCCACCCAGGCGCCCCATTAAGGAATGACATTTAATGGAGTGATTCCTGCAGACCAGAACCAGGGACCCAAAGGGATATTGCGAACAGTGGAAGCCAGGTCCCCTGTCTGTCCAGCTGAGAGAGGGGGTTGAGTCCCTCCCAGGTGTCCCTTGGGAGCTGCCTCATGAGTGTGGGTTTGCTCTGTCAGGGAGGCAGCCTAGGCAGGGGCCCCCCCGGGGGGGGCCCTTCCCCTGCTCACATTGCCAGTTGAATCCAGGACCTTTTGTTCTTCTAATTTTTTAAAAAGATTTATTTATTTTAGGGGGTGGGGGAGGGGCAGAGGAAGAGAAAATCCTGAATCAGACTTCCTGCCGAGTGCAGGGCCGGACACAGGGCTCCATCCCAGGACCCCGAGATCATGACCTGAGCTGAAATCAAGAGCGGGCCGCTTAACTGAGCCACCCAGGCACCCCTTTTACTTTTTTTTTTTTTTTTAAACCTGTGTTTGCCCTGCTTCAGTTGTTGGCACTGAAGCATCAAAGTACAATTTAAAAAAAAAAAAAATGTTACAACCACTGAAGCATGGATATCTTAAGGGAAAATTTTTCCTGGTACAGAAGGCTGGAAGTAATGCCTCGTCCTCAGTTACGAGCGAAAAGCTCATGGAAATAGCTTACTACAAACCTTTATGTCTCGGCGACCCCTTCTTCCCCACCCCAGGGAAGGTGTGCTGAATGGGCTCCCACTACAGTTACGACAGCCGTGTTGAAATGCTTACAGCAACGTTCAGATTACTGTTTCTTTCCAAGGCAGATCCTTAAATAAAAAATATTTTTGAACATCCACATAGCAGGAGAAAATAAGCCCAGTTAGAAACAGCTGTTAGCAAAGAATGGCGATAGTGAGCTGTCGGCTGAGAGCGACTGTAAATGGAAGGCAGACCCCGGCACGATGGGGGTGGGGGGGGGTCTCGATCACTCTAGCCTGGGGCCTTCAGACATCAGGGCATGGTGCATCCTCTCTCTTGGGGATATCCAAGCAGCAGTTCCTATAGATGTTAACAGCTGTACCCAGTCTCTCTCACCCCGCCACTGTCCTTGTCACTGTTGGAAGTGTTGCTGCTGTATCTACCGCCGTGGGATTCGGAGGTGGTGATTTCCCACCCATCTCGGTTCCAGCGTTTCTCATACTCCGCACCGGATTCAGAATGGTTGCTCACGCGTGTGGCTTCCCCGCAGCGGGCCGGCTCCGTCTGGTCCGAGAGGGGCAGTGTGAACGTTCCCGGTGCGGAGTTGATGCCCAGGAGCCAGACTGCAGAGCTCGAGCCCTGGTTCCTCAGTGGACCAGCAGTGTGACACGGGGCAGGCCAACCTCTCCGTGGCTCACCTGCCCTCTGTGAAATCAGGGGCTGGTCCTCATAGTGTCTTTCTGGAATGCAGAAAAGCTACCATAGTGACCATGAAAGTTCGCGATCGTTATTCGTCTCTGTCGCCATGTAAGCGCCTGGCGCAGAGAAGGTGCACCAGCCAAAATGCGTTCAGCGCCATTCGGGCAGCCCTGGCTGTGAGCTGGCAGCTCCGACCCATGAAAGTACTGGTCCTCCCGGGGGTTATAGGCTGGGACGAAAGGGAGAGAGACGGAAACCAATCAGGCCGTTCCCCGAAGGCATAAAGAAGTCCCTTCAAAACTGCTCTTAGAAATGTAATGATGATTTGTGACAGAGCCTGAGCGAGGGCTCTGGAGCCTGCAGGTAAGATGGATCTCTCGGAGGAACGGGTCGGGCCAGGCCTTGCAGGTGGATTTCAGTCCGAAGGAACGGCAGGGCCAGGAGTCCAGACCTTGGCGCATGAGCTGCCGTAGCGTCCCCTGCGCTTCTGTCGAGATCCGTGTGGGAGACTGACCCCTGGGGACCGCGTCCCCTGGGCTTGTTCCTTCCACTCTCCAACTGGTTCCGCCAATGGCAGGGACCGACTGCAGACTGGAAGGCAGGAGTGGAACAAGTTTGGGGTGTTTATCCCCTCACGCTCACTGGGCATGGTTTGGCAGTGGCTTGGCAGGACCGGGAGGGTGTCCCACTGGTCCCAGGAGCCATAATGTGTGGCTACCAGGTCAGTGTGGCGATGGTGGCAGGGCCTGGGCCCTCACCCCTGGCCGTGGAGGTCTGGAGGGTGTATGAAGGGGGAGAAACCCAGAATCATAGGTAGCCTGTCGGAAGGAAAGCCAGCTGCCAGCTTTGTGGCATCCACGACCCTCTTTCGGTTCATTTCAGCATCTTAGAAACACCATTCTCTCAACTCCGAGTGTCTCTTGGGTTTTTGCTCTCCCAAGAGAGCATCTGCGATTTAGCTGTTAATGTCACTGAACGCCCTAAAGAGCAATGCTATATTTAAGCTGGTGCCTTTGGTGGTGACAGTGATCATTTGGGGGGTGGGGAACTTAACCCAAAGTAGGTGGCTTCCACTGTTCCATCTGCTGCGAGACCCGCAATCTTGCTTTTGTAGTCGGAGGAGCAGGCCTTTGTACTGCTACACACATGGGAGAACAAGACTGTAATTTTGGAAACAGGCCATTAAGCTGACAGGTGACTTTGCCTCCTCCTTCCTTGCACTCAGGGAGGCTCTCAAGGCTCGTCTCCGCAGACCGCGCTGATCGGTGGCGTTAACAACAGTCTGTCCGGTTTCTCGGTGTTCGCGTGAGCCAGGCCCGTGAGCGGCTCGCCTCTGCGAAGTGGCTGCCACTGCAGTTCCTCCACAGCTGCGGACGGGAGGGACCTGGCCTTCGGTCTTCATGGTTTTGGGGGTTTTCTCCCCTCCTGATTCATATCTAGGAGTATTTATCCTTTATTTGGCTTTCCACTAGGATCATCCCGAACATGGGGTCCTGTTTCTTGTTCGAGAGCTTCTCAACGTGATCCAGGACTACACCTGGGAGGACAGCAGTGACGATAAAATCCGCATCTACACCTGTGTCCTGCACCTCCTCTCCGCCATGAGCCAGGAGACCTACCTCTACCACATAGACAAAGGTAGCGAGGTGCCCTCCTCCCAGACTGCCCCGAGCTTGACGTTCATGAACGTCCAGTGAAGTTTGTTTTATTTTGTTTTCTTTCACTTAATCACCTAGTTTTTTACCCACCAGGAACTTCTAGCCTGGGGCCTTCCTACATGTGCCGAAATAAGAATTCCCTGAGCAGATTCTTGAGCCCCATCCCACCCCTTCTTAATTAGGATCCCCAACAAGAGGCCTGAGAATTTTGTGTAGAAGAAACATCCAGAATCATTTCGACAGCCAGTCAAGTTCAGAGAAGCACTCTTTTGGATCTGTGCTCTCTCTGGTCCACTATAAATCACCTTGAAATGTGATTAAATATACACATGCCTGAGCTTCCTCGCTGGCCTGGCCCTGACCTCAGCCTCAGGTGGGACTTCACTCAGTTCCCCAAGTGATGCTGAGACTCCATGAACCCCTAGTTCAGATGCTCAGAAGGAGGGAGGTGGCCTTGCTCCCCCACGTGCTACCAGCCATTTTTAAG
The DNA here is from genome assembly GCF_002288905.1 of Enhydra lutris kenyoni. Classification (NCBI taxonomy): domain Eukaryota; kingdom Metazoa; phylum Chordata; class Mammalia; order Carnivora; family Mustelidae; genus Enhydra; species Enhydra lutris. Next base: position 838,624 of record NW_019154129.1, on the reverse strand, counting down.
TTGCTGTTAGGAATTTGAAGTGGGCTTCTCATATCCTAGACACACAGGACAGTCCCAGTTCCAGACCTCTGCCTGTGGAGCCCAAGCATCTACCTGCTTATCAGACCCTCAGTTCCAGTGACCGGTTTCCCAGAAAAATGGTCCTATTGTTAAAAGTGCTTTGCCCAGTCATGACATACTTGGGGGTTTAAGCAACTGTCTCTCTACACTTGGAAATTTCAGGCAGCAAATTCATGGGAGGGCCTTCCCCTACGACTCTCAGAGGCTTCCTCTAGCTGGGACTAGGGGGCTAATAGTTAAGATGTAACTTAGGGAGGCTGGTCAACGTGTGGGATGACAGCTCCCACGACTTGAGCTTCTGCTGCATGCTGGGGACTGCACCAGACTCCACAGAGCCGCGTTCTGTGCTCACAGCATTGCAGAATGTAAAGACAGGCATCTGCGCCCCCACTTTCCATTCCAATAAGGGGAGACTCAGAGAGACCCTGCTGAGTTTACTCAAGGTCCTGTGGCCAGTTAGTGACGGAAGTGGAACTTAACAACCAGAACTGTGGGGCATGCCTCATGCTGCCTCCTCGATTAAAAAATAACAATGTTTAATTGAATTAGAACATGTTATATACATACATGTATGTAACATGTTCTGAGAATTTTGTGTAGAACAAACATCCACAGTGCCATCACTGTGATAAGCTCAGTGACTTATCACATGGCAAACACACCCCAGTAACGCCCACCCAGATCGTGCCCCCTTCCAGTGAGCTCTCTTACGGTTCACCACTTTCCCGACTTCTAGCCTTGCACTTAGGTAAATGAAATGGTTGAGCATGCATTCTTTGGGTCTGGCTCCTTCCCACTCTTCTGTGAGCTTTGTCTATGTCACGTGTAGCTGAAGTTCTTCCTTTTGCATTGCTGTATCATATTCCATCATGTGACTGCACCAGAATTCATCCATTCCCTGATGAACATTTGCATGTTTCCATCGGTTCTGGTTCTTGCCGTGAATATTCTTGGACAGGTTACGTTTCTGCTGGCTCTGTGCCTACAGGGGGATCTGCTGTTCTTGGGACTTGCTCGTGTTCAGCTTTGGCAGATAGCGTCTCACAGTCTTCCGAAGTGGTTGTACCAAATGACATCCTCACCAGGCATGAGTGAGGGTCCCCTTGGTTCCCTCTGTGCAGTCAGTCTTTTTCATTTTGGCTCTTCTGATGAGTGTAATTTGCATTTCTTTGATGGCTAATGAGATTTAGCACCTTTTCCTTTATTTGTTGGCATTTTTATTTCCTCTTTTTTTTGCCAAGTGCACATTGAGGACTTGCAACTGTAGAGCGACTTCTGAGGACCAGGCACTGATGGGGAAGTGCGTCTGCAAACTTCAGGCTCCGTTAAAGGGGCAAGCAAGCCCTCTCCTGTCTCCTGCCTTCTCTTCCCTCTTCTTCTGGAGCAGATCCACTTAACCCTCTCAACTGTACAGCCAGACTGGGGGTGAGAGCGCTAGCGAAGGGAGCGTGGCTAGGTTTGATAGGAGCCTAGCTTTTAGATTTCTAGCTTTTAGAGAAGAAAACGAAGGGATGGGTGGGGTTTTTTTTCCCTTTTTTCTTGGCCCAGCTGTGTTTACTCTGCATAATTGTGACCTGACAGTTGTCCTAGTAGGAGAGAGGCCCTGGGGGCCGGAGAGAGCCTTTGCTTCCCCATCCCTTTCTTATTCTAGGCAGCCTCTTAATGTTGACACAGGTTAGAACTTCGAAGAACTAGGGTCACAACTTTTTTGCACTTACAAAGGATGCCTTTGCTACTTTGTTTCTTGATCAATAAGACGGCATTGTGAAACCACCTAGAGCAAGACCGCAGTGCTCCCCACCCAAGCCTGCAGGAGTATGGGCGTGTTTGATGTGGAAGGGAAGGAAGCCTGTGTGCCGAATGTTTACTTCACATGCACACAGCCTCGATCTGGTTAGATCCCGGGATCCCCTGTGAATCCACTGTAGCCCCTTGGCTGCTCCACACCATCTCCCAGGCCCTTGAGACACTGAGGGTCATGATCCCAGGGCCAGACAGATTCAGGGACTCTGGGCTATTCATAGTGGCCACTCACCAGGGATGTCATTTATCGCCCTCGTAAGAGCTGCACCTGGTCTCTTGGGGCCACTGTACGCACTGGTCTGACCACCTTCCGAGATTCAAATTCTCAAGATTACCCTTTCCTCCCTCCATCACCACCAAGTGTTAGCATGGAAAACTCATCTGCACCATTTCCCTTTTCCATTTCGTCTAGTGAATTTAACTTGTAGAGCTTAGCCTAATCTTGCTAATTCCTGAGTTCCATCCCAGGCCTAGATTTTAGGGTCCCATAACCCCTTGTACCACCCCCTTCTGACACTCGGTACGTCCTGTTATGACTGCCTCTTTGCCAGTGTGCCTGTCCTCGTGGTCCGTGGGCTCTGTGAGGTGGGGACCGAATCAGCCTTGCCCCCCTACTGGGTCCCCAGCTCCTACTCTGGAAGCTGGTGCAGAGCAGGCCCTCATGCGGGAGGTGCACTGTGTGTGTGCACAATTGTGCATGCACGTGTGCGAGAGGAAGTGATCAGCCTGCCCTGAACACACCCCGGCCCCTCTGGGGAGGAAGCCCTGGGGTGTGTCGGCCTCAGGCAGTCTTAGACCTTCCTTCCCTCTTCTCCGGTGCTGAGCTCATCAGAAACAGTAGATTCCAACCGGGAGTCAGCCTGAGAATTCAGGCCAGGACCTAGCCCGGCCGTCAGCGGTAGACGTGAGAAATTCCTTCGCCGCCGCAGCTCCGCGCCCTGCAGACTCAGGTGATGGTGAACGGCCGAACCCCGTGCTTCACCAGAATCACAGTCTCTTACGTTCTTCTGGGAGAACAGCTGTCATCCTCTGAATGTTGTGACACAGTTCCGTGCACGGGCGGTTCAGAATTGGGTTAGAGATCACCTTTGGACAGACACTGGGAGCAAGGAGACTGCTGGGGAGCGGTTCTTATCTGTAGGCAACGTGTCTGCAGTCCGTTTACAGCCGCTTCGCCAGAGAACACCGCGTGTCTGTGTGTCTGTACGTGTGTCGTGGAGCGCACAGCTACATGTTCAGTGTACTGCTTTCCCGACCTTCCGGCAGCCTTCAAAATAAAAAGCAAGAGTAGTTGTTGTTCTTGAAATAGCAACTAGAAATGTACAGAAGGCCTATCTGAAATTACTTTATCAATTAGTTAACTGCTGTGTGCTTAGACCAGTCCCGTTCTCTGGAAGGTTCGGGGCTGATGACAGGAAATCATGAAATTTAATTTTTTTAATTAAAAAAATTGGTTCTTAAGCAGCTGTAAAGTAGGGAATAGAGATGTGTACACGTGTCTGGGCTCTACTGAGGATACTTATGTCACTTTTTAAAAATTAATTATTAATAGTATGTTATGACAATAGTATTGTGTATATGTGGGAATTAATAACTATAGATCATATACTTTTATTATTCTCTTAAGTATTTAATACTGTAACAGAGCATTTATTTTTCTGATTTTGATTTTTTAAAGACTTATTTGAGAGAGACTGTGCATGTGAGGGGAGGGGCAAAGGGAGAGGAAATCCTCAAGCAGACTCCCTGCTGAGCACAGAGCCCGATGCAGGGCTCGATCTCACAACCCTCAGATCATAATCTGAGCCAAAACTAAGAGTTGGACACTTTACCGAGCCACCCGCCAGGCGTTCCTGTTGGATTATTTTCTTAAAATAAATAGCTTAGAGTCCTTTCCCCAAGTCAAAGATACAGACTTTTTGTACTAAGGCTTTTTTTTTTTTTTTTACATTTTCTAAAGATTTGTAACATACACATAGTAATAAAATAAAGTTTACCATTTTAACTATTTTTAGAAAGTTCATTCAGCTTCACGTATATTCACAGTATTGGGCAACCATCACAACTACCCATTTCCAAAATTTTTTTCATCATCCCAACAAACTGTACCCAGTAGACAGTAACTTCCCATTCCCTCCCCCTTCCCCCAGCCTGCAGTGACTCCACTCTGCCTCCTACAAATCTGCCACTTCTAGGGCCCTGTAGAAAAGGAATCCTGCAGTATTTGTCCTTTTGTGCCCGGCATATTTCACCTACATAAAGCTTTCAAGATTCATTCACGTTTTAACACACATCAGAATTTCTTTTTTTTTTTTAAAGAATTTTTATTTATTTATTTGAGAGAGAGCACAAGCAGGCAGAGTAGCAGGCAGATGGAAAGGGAGAAGCAGGCTCCCCACTGAGCAAGGAGCCAGCAGTGGGGCCCGATCCCAGGACCCTGGGAACACAACCCAAGCCAAAGGCAGTCAATTACTTAACCAACAGAGCCATCCAGGCACCCCACTGAATTCCTTTTTATGATTGCATGATATTCCTCTGTATGGCTAGACCGTACTTTGCTCACTGCTCTGGTCTGTTCCATCAGTTGACTCCAACGACAGCCTGTATGGGGGAGACTCCAAGTTTCTGGCCGAAAACAACAAGCTGTGTGAGACGGTGATGGCTCAGATCCTGGAGCATCTGAAAACCTTGGCCAAAGATGAGGTAGGTGCCCTTGGCCTGCCCCCTACTGCCGCTCGCTCTGATCGCATGCGTTTCCAGGGGGTGTTGGACATAGATCCATTCTGGACAGGAAACTGGTTCACGTGCGCGTCGTGTTTCTGTGCGGACTGATCACTGAGCGCTCCATCCAGGGCTTTCCCTGTACTGTGTGGTCACTCTCTGAAATGCTCTGTGTAGTTCCGTTGCTTGCCTCTCCCAGCAGAATGTAAGTTCCGTGGGGGGCTAGGATCTTGCAACATGAGTCTCAGGGACCTCCCTGTCTCTGGGGCCCATGTACTCTCACCCCAGCATCCCCCCACCTTGAGCAGAGGCTGGCATACAGCTAGGGCTTCATCAGTACATGCTGAATAAATGGCCTGTGCTTTGCACACTTCAGCGACCAGTCTGAAGTGCAAGTACTGTGTCTATTCTTATTGGACAGAAAAGGAAACTGAGGCTCTGAGAGGCTTCTCCACAGCCCTGGGTTTCCTCTGGTGATAGAACAGGGTAGCCACCCCGATCCCCCAGGCTGAACTTGGAACCACTGCATTGCCCTCCTCAACCAAGGCCTTTCCGCTTACCTTGTGAGAAGTGGCGTATGGTTCCTGTCCCACCACAGTGGAGGTTGTTTCTCCAGCCTTCGTTATGTGAGTGTAGAGTTGAGGACTCTTCATTTATCATTTCACTTAATTCTCCCGACAGACCAGTGAGGTGGGAACAGCTGTCCCTTTACACTGTCCTAGAGTGGTAGCTGTGCAATATGGCTGAGGCAGTCTTCTAGAACCCGTGTTAACCATGAATTATACGGATATGCCAGATGTTGCATCTTGTATGTTTTCAGAGGAGTTTTTCCATACTCTCCATGTAGTTAGATGATAGCTAATTTTCATTTCCATGTAGTGCAGTCTGTATACCTACCTGGTTCTCTTCCCCGCTTATGCCAACCGCGGCTTCCCTTTTTTGCAGCTGCAACACAAACATGTGGGTGACAGATGGGTCCCAGAGGCCCGGTCTCAGGCTTGGCCAAGACAGTTAGTTGTTCAGACCTAGGCTCTTCTCTGAAAGTGTGTTCAGGCTGATTGCTGTTGTGGAGTTGGGGCCTGTGGGAAGGGGGTGGAGGTTGGCAGTGCCTTAGGAGTCAAAGCTGGTGCCTGACTTCTCTGCATTCTTTCTGTGGGTCACCTGATGCCTAAATTTGTTTCTGCCTCCGTGTGCTCCCCTGGGTCTTGGTCTTCACTACTCCAGGCCGTCTGCTTGAAGATCCGAGCACTTTGATTTTTTTATTCCCACTTGGCAAGAGACGACCTGATAGCTCAGTCCAGATTTCACCCTGGCAGGCCCCGTTCTGTCCTGCTGTCCTGCTCCTCACTTCCCTTTCCCCAACCTGAGGCAGATTTTGGACTATTTCCCAGTAGCTTTCCAGCCTTCCCCTTCCCAAGGTTCTTCCTAGGTTTTTGCTCTTATATCCCCCTCCATCAAACCCTTTGAAGACAAAATAAGATCACACTGGATTTTAAGTTTAATTCATACTCGTTTCTGGGGTTATATGAAATGCCACCACTGTCCTTAGTCTTTCCCCAGCAGAAAACCACAAGAATATTGTATAGCTGTGGGCATACAAATGTATGACGTACATGTGTGCTCTGGATTCCCATTATCCTTAGGATAGTCAAGCAGGTGCTGGAGCGAGTTGTATTTTTTCTAGACTCCATCCTCCAGTGGCCCCTGCCAAGTTCAGGGCCAGCCTTATGCTTAGCAATAGGTCCCATGTGCATCATAGTGCACTCTCTGAGGGGAGTGTGTGTTGGTGTGTCCCACCAGCCTAGGGACCTTTCTGGATGCAGGGCTGCAGAACTCCGGGGAAATTAACACATGGAGGACATTTGGCTATCAGGGGAAAGGGCAGAATCAGAACCCCAATTTCTCTGGGGAAACTGGTTTATCAAACCAGTAACTATCAGAAGAGGCAATTCTCCCCCAACTAAAGGGCCTTTTTCAAACATGAGCAAACTCTTAGGGCTGAAGACCCAGCTTTTTTTGGTCTCTGAGTATTGGTAGTTTTCAGGGGCGAGCTCTTTCTACCCCTCAGGTAGAAATGGGGTCCTTTACCTTCAGCTCCTCTGCCCTAAAAAGTTCTTCTTAGGCACCTTTTCCTGATTTTTAAAACCATGGTTCTGGCACCAATTTCTAGCCCAGGGACCTCTCAGAGCGGTACTATTTAACAGGTAACACCCAAGAAAAATTTGGCACATGGCTTGAAAATACATTTCTTCACCTTGACCTGATGCAGAAGGCTAGGTTTGGTGGCCACCTACAGCATAAAGGACCATGACCTAGAACAACCCCCAAGCTCACAATAAAAATCAAGCGGAGAACTATATATAGTTGTGTCCCACTACTGGGACAGTCTCCCCTTACCCCGCTGCCATGCAGTTTCAGTTACTGGGGCCAACTACTGTCCAAAAGCAGATTCTCCCCGCTCCTGACGTCTAATCAGGTCAAGAGCAGCCTAACACGACGTCACAGTGCCTGTGTCATTCACCTTATCTCATGGAGCAGTTATTGTAAGAATGAGTACAGTACAGTATTTTGAGAAACATTACCATAACCTTGATTACAGTATGTAATTCCCTTTTGTTAATTTCTTACTGTGCCTAATCTATAAACTGTCAGAGGTATGTATATAGGAAAAAACAGTACCATATAAGGTTCAGAACTGTCTGTGGTTTCAGGTGTTTACTGGGGGTCTTGGAACATATTTCGCATCTGGGGGGCAGTGCTGGGATTGTATTTAACATTTATGTCTCTTTCTCTTGGAGGAGGGGGTATTGATTGTAATAATGACTCTGAAACAGGATTCTGAAAAATAACCCAGCAAAGTTGGAATTCTTCCAAAGAACATTTCAACTCCCATAAATACCGGGGACATTCAGTGAAAATGTCCTTCCATATATGCACATTTATTAGAAAAATATGGGTGGACCGAGCTAAAACGGAACATACCATCCTTCATTTTAACAGTGCAGTGCGAAAGTCAGCATCGGCAAGCAGGTCACAGCAGGGGCCCTGCAGACAGGATCAAGTCTGGGACCTGGGAAGCAGGGGTCAGATTTCTCTACCAGGTGGAGAGCAAAGCTTCATGCTGTTGAAAACCCCCCGAGTGCTGATGCCCGTCTGGAGTAGGTCATTTCTTAGTGCTGGAAGCAACCCTGCTTCCAAAATTTTCTCCAAATCTATAAGAAGGGGTTTGCCACTTTACTCGTGAGCTTGATGAAGTTGTTTGTTTAGGTGGGGTGAAGCTGGGAATTATGCCAGACCCATGGAGCTTCCTGGAAATGACAATTCTCATAGGAAAAGAATGAAAAGCTCATTTTTATTTGAAACCTCTGGAGAAGAGGAGGAGGGGGCTCAAGGCCCTGATTTAGTTTTCATGTGTTCATGGTTTGGGGGTCTTTGCATGTCAGCTTGCATGACTTCTCATCCCTCAGATCTGTCGCTAATGGTTTCACTTTTAATAGGCTGTGCATTTGAAACACATGTGGATTGGGGTTTTGGGGGTAAAATGCTTACTGAGAAGATACAGAATAGAGAAATAGCTAGTTGTTAGATATTGTGTCCCTTGTCTTTTAAAAAATCTCTCCTACTTCAATGAAATGTAGTTAAAGGACCTCTCTCAGGGGGAGACTCTTTTAGTTGCATTTGAAATAGAATTTGTTTTAGTTTTGTCCTGTAGATAGAAGCAGAAAACGTACCCTCCTGTTGTCCTAGCCATTAGATGGGGGCCGGCTTAAAAGGCAGGCAGCAGGCTGGACTGAAACCCACAGAATGCTGGTCTCGGCCCAGGTTCCTGGTTGGGTAGAATTGCATTGTCTGATCAGACAAAGGCCCCCAAGCAGGCAGCCCGCAGCCACTTAGTGAGTCTGTGCCTGGAACATGCTGCTTTTCTCCTGTGGCCCGCAGGCTTGGGCAGTGCACAGCATGACCCCACTCCTTGATGGTCATTTTCAGTCAGTTCTGCTTCTTCTGGGATTGTCACCAGGCCAAGGCTCACCTGGTCCTCCAGTGGAGGTCTCTTATTGCCACTCAGCCCCTTGCCCAACTGTGCTTAAAGCTGCGCCTCGACAGGTTTTTTTTCCTCCACAAAGAGACTTTAAATTCTCACTTGGCTAAGGATGGCAGGAGAGATTAAGTTGGTTCAGCAGAGTCTGGCTCCCGTGACGGTTTGTGGAATGATGGATGGACAGATCGATGGTTAGAAGGTTGGTTCTGTCTACCTTGAGTAGTTGAAAAAGCAACGCTTAGTCTCTTCAGAATGTGGATTCCTAATGTGATGCTAACACTGGGTCTGTGGGAATATTTATGAAGCTGGAGTGGGACATGGGAGGGTGTGGGCGCAGGCTTTGGAGTAGGATGACTGGAGTTCAAATCCCTGCTTTGTACTTACTGTGCTTTATACTTACTAGTTGTGGTCCGTGAGCAACTCCCCCAAAGCTTTCTGAGCTTTGAGTGTATCTGCAAAATGGGAATTCCTCTTGCAGCCTTAAGAAGAAAAAAAAAAGGCACAAACTCAACAGCTTAAAACATTGATTTATTATAGCAGTTTGGGGGGTTGGCACTGACAGAGTTTCACAAGGTCAAAATCAAGGCATTGACTGGCTTCTTTGGGGTGTTGGCAAATTTGAGTTGTATGCAGTTGTAGGACTAAGGTCCCGTTTCCCTGCTGTTGGCTAGAGGTTGTTCTCAGCTTCGAGAAGTTGGCTGCGGTTCCTGGCTTTTGGCCCCCTTCCTCCATTTGAAAGCCACCATTGGTGGTTCATATCCTCATGCTTCAAATCTCTCTGATCTCACCCCTTCTGCCTCCTCTTCTGCTACAGGTCTTTCAGAAATTTCTCTGCCTTTTAGGGCTCACAGGATTAGACTGCGCCCGCCCAGATAATTCAGGATTCTCTACGGTCCATAACAGGTTACATCGCACAGTCCCCTCACCTCAGCACCCAGTGTAATGCTTGAATAAGGAGGGGTTGGGATCCTTGGGAGGCAGTGGCTGCATGCGCCTAGCTGGTAAGAGATGTGCTTCCCACGAAGATTTGCTGTGTAGATTAAATTAGATGAGCTGTGTAAAGCACAGAGCAGAATACCTGGCCCACTTTAAGGGCTCCTTTCTCATCTGCTTTGCTGGACTCACCGATGTTCTGCGTTGTGAGCCAAGGGCATCTAGCAGGCGCGCAGGTCAGCTGTCCAGGGTCCTCATGGACACGCGACAGAATCTGGCTTGCTGGTTAGGTCCACCTGTTCACTTGGCCCTTCCCACATGGCTGTTTACTTCTCAGACCTTGCTTCCTTTCTCCAAGGCCTGTTGCTGAATTCAGGTTTGGTCTTTTCTGGTTAGGCTTTCCTTGTTTGGGTACCTCTAATCAGTGGCAAGATTTCATTATTATAGAATAGTTCTTATGAAAGCTGGGCCTGGGCCATTTATGGGGAGCTGTCATTGGTCTTTATTTCTGCCCTGGATAGTGACCATAACTCTGGGTAGCTAGAGGATACATCTGAAGGACATTTGATTGTAGCCTTTCAGTTCTCATTTGTACTTGAAAGAAGGCCTATCACTTGCTTCTGTTTCCATTTCATAAGTAATACCCATGTAGGAGGCACAGAATGAAGGGCCTTTAATGCTTCATCTCATTCCTCACCTACCCTATGAGCTGGCATTGCCTTACTCTCCTACAGATGAAGGTGGGACCTGGGAGGTTAAGCAGCTTGCCCTCCAGACGATCCATGGTAGGGCTGGCATCAACGCTGCACCCAGCCTGAGCCCCACTGCCAGAGGGTCATCTCTCTTTTCTATTTCAGGCTCTGAAGCGCCAAAGCTCGCTGGGCCTTTCCTTCTTTAATAGCATCTTGGCCCATGGGGACCTGCGCAACAACAGACTCAACCAGCTCTCTGTCAACCTGTGGCACCTGGCACAGAGGCACGGCTGTGCAGATACCAGGACCATGGTGAGGCACTGGGAAGGCATGGGGGTCCTGGTGAACAACATAAACCCACTGGCTAGAGCACAACTGGCCTCAACAAATCCTAGTCTCCCTTCTTTTTATGCCCACTGATATAAAAATATCCGCTATTCCTGGTCACACCACAATCTGACTTTATAATCTAATAAGTTGTACTTAGAGACTTTGCTTTCTTTCATTTTTTTAAAAAGAATTTTACTTATTAATGGGGCACTCAGTCCCATGGGTGGCTCAGTCAGTTAAGTGTTTGCCTTTGGCTCAGGTCATGATCTTAGAGTCCTGGGATGGAGCCCTACACTGGGCTCTCTGCTTAGCAGGGAGCCTGCTTCTCTCTCTTCCTTTGTCTGCTGCTCTGCCTACTTGTGCTCTCTGTCAAATAAGTAAAATCTTTTAAAAAAAAACTAGAGCAAACCAGCACAAGCTGGGGGAGTGGCAAAGGGAGAGGGAGAAGCAAGCTCCCACCTGAGGGGGCTCAATCCCAGGACCCTGAGATGACTTGAGCTGAAGGCAGACCCTTAACTGACTAAGCCCCTCAGACACCCCATACTTTAAAGACTTTGTTGCTTTCTTCCTCCTCCTTTATCCTTTAAGACTTTACCTGTAAGAAAGCTTGAGCTCACAATATGGTTGATTTGTTGGCTCACCGGTGAACCAGAAAGGATACTGATCGTTCTTTTTCCTCCTAGGTAAAAACTCTGGAATACATCAAGAAGCGAAGCAAACAACCAGATATGGGTCATCTGACTGAACTGGCCCTCAGGCTCCCTCTGCAAACAAGGACCTGACTGGGACTGTGAAGCTAAGTCCAGAAAGACCTGCTTTACTTTTTTTTGTTTTATTTTTACATATACGAATTGGTTTAAGCTTTGACCTCTGCTCAGATTATTCTGACAGCGAAGAAGCAGGAATTGTCAGAGCATTAAAATCCAATCTTGTTCACAAAAGTAGCAGTGTCTTTGTACAATGGCCTTGAGATCGGCCTTTATCAAGAAACAGAAGAATGCAAGTAATGTCTGTCATGTGTGTATGTTGTTGTTTTTTTTTAAACTAGAAAAAGAACCTTGAAATGTGTCTACTTTTAAAGAGCCACTGTTACCTAATTTGAAGGCCTCAAGTCTGGAATTGAATGTTGTCTAAACCCCCATAGAAGACTGACAAAAGGTAGATGGTGCCATCAACTTTCCTATCAGAAGCAGTTCTTGATAGGACTTGGAATCTACTGGTGTACACCTAGCCCTCGGCAACACACAAGACCAGGGGCAGCGGCTCAGGCGTATATGGTGCCCCCTGGCCACACGGCAGTGCGTGCCCAGCCACAGCTCCAGGGCAAACACAAGCACCACTGGCAGGCAGCCCCACTGCACCCTCTGGAACCCCTGGGAAGATGGCAGAGTAAGGAGGTGCTGAACTCACCTTTCCCACGGACATGCCAATGATGCAGCTACACAACATGCAACTCACTCAGAATGATCCGAAGACAGTGCAATGGCTCTTACACAGCTGGGGACAAAAAGTTGCAGTGAGGGGGGTAGGAGGGGCAGAGATGAGGTCAAGAACCCCATCTCTGGCACAGTGAGCCATCAAGTGGGAGGGCTATCACCAATAAGTGGCGAGGGTCAAGCCCCTCACTGAGTTGGGTATGTAGCACCAGGAAGATGAGCTCCCATGATGTTGAACTCTGGAAATCTGGGGGGCTTAACTCGGGGAGAGCCAAAGGCTATAGAAAACTGAGGGTGTATTTTTTTTTTTTTTTTTTTAAGATTTTATTATTTGACAGAGACACAGCAAGAGAGGGAACACAAGCAGGGGCAGTGGGAGAGTGGGAAGCAGGCTCCCCGCTGAGCAGAGAGCCCGATGTGGGGCTCGATCCCAGGACCCTGAGATCATGACCAGAGCTGAAGGCAGAGGCTCTAACCCACTGAGCCACCCAGGCGCCCTTGAGGGTGTACTCTTAATCACTCTGAGACCCAGCACCAAGGCAGCAGTTTGGAAAGTGCTGGGTTATACATGAAGGACATTTACTACTTTTAAGGCATGTGCTGGGATGGGCAAGTCTGTAGGAATTTTCTCCGGGAAGGGAAAAGTTAGCAGGTAGCACTGCCTTGCCCTCGTTTAGCCCACCTCGTCCAGTGCAGGCAGGTACCAGTTCTGACACTTCCTATCTACCTTGCTGGAACCACTGGCGCTGACTAGACATTCCTCTTTGGACCCACCTTCTCAAAAGGCACAACTTATGCTTACCACAATGCTCATAGTGGTTGTGGCCAAATCTCACTGCTGCTCACACAGCCCACACAGGGACATGCCTAGAGCACCTGGTTCTGGTGGCCGAGGGAGACAGAGCTTTTGGCCCCACAGGATGCCTTCTATAGAAGGCCACTACCTTCAAGACCAGATGTAGCTGACCTGCTAAATACAGAGTAGACAAAATGGAATATGTTCCAAATAAAAGAACCAAAACAAAATCTCAAAAATGAGCCAGAGATAAGCAATCTACCTGATAAAGAATTCAAAGTAACAGTCATAAAGATGCTAGCTGGACTTGAATTCAATGAGAACTTTAACAGATAGAAAATATAAAAAAAAAAACAGAGCCAAATACAGTAACAAATGAAAAATACCATCTAGTGTATCAACATCAAATTAGAGGGTGCAGAAAAATGAATCTGCAATCTGGAACACAGGGTTTTAGAAATCAAGCTGAACACTGGCATTACCAGCATCCCAGGAGAGGAGAGAGAAAAAAACCAGAAAACTTAATTGAATAATAGCTGATAAATTCTACAATCTAGAAAAGGAAATAGACATGATAGTACCAGGAAGCAGAGAGAGCCCCAAACAAGATGAATCCAAAGAGGTCCACACCAAGACACACGATAAAGTTGGCCCTTGAACAACACAAAAACATTTACATGTGAATATTTCTTTTATACAGTACAGTACTATATTTTCTCTTCTGATTTCTTATTTTCTCCAACTTTAAGACTACAGTATATAATACATATAACAAAAAATACGTGCCCAACAGCTATTTAAGACTTCTGGTCAACAGCAGGCTATTAGTAAATCTGGGGAGAGTCAAAAGTTATGTCGATTTTCAACTGTACAGGGGGATCGGTGCCTCTAACCCCTGCATTGTTCAGGGGTCAACTGTAGTTACAATGTCAAAAATTAATGAAAACCTTAAAAGCAGTAGGAGAAAAGCAACTAATAACATACCCACAAGGCTATCAACTGATTTTTCAGCAAAAACTATGTGGGCCAGAAAGGCATGGTGTCATCTATTCCAAGTGCTGGGCGGGGGGGAGACAACAAAAAACCCTACAGCCAAGAATACCTGTCAAGAGTATCATTCAGAATTGCTAGAGAAATAAAGTGTCCCAAATAAAAGTTAAAGTTCACCACCATTAAACCAGCCTTACAAGAAATGATAAAAGGACTCCTTTAAGTGTAAAAGGACATACCTAGATGAAAATTATAGAAGAAAAAACTTCACTGATAAACATAAAGTTAGTAATTCAATCATTTATAATAGTATGAAAGACAAAAGTATCAATTTTATCTACCATAATTAGTTAATGGATACACAAGATAAAAAGATGTAAAGTATGACACCAAATACATAAAATGTGGAAGGGGAGGGCAGTAAAAATGCAGTGCTTTTAGAATATGTTCTAACTTGTTTCTTGAGGTACACCTGTATCGCTATAAATTTCCATCTTAGAATTGCTTTTTCTGTGTCCCAAAGACTTTGAAACATTGTATTGCCATTATTCTTTGTCTCGGTATTTTTTAAATTTTAAATTTTTTAAATTTCCTTTTTGGTTTCTTCATTTACCCATTGGTTGTTTAGTACCATGTTGTTAAATAAATTAAAATAGGCTGCTACATTGTTATAAATGAACCTCATGGTAACCAAAAACCTTTAATAGACACACAAAATATCAAAGAATCCGAGCATAAGACTAAAAGTCACTAATGAAAGAGAGTAAGAGAACAGAAAAGAACAAAACAACAAGAAAACAATTAAAATGCAAGTATAGCTAACCCTTGAACAGCAAAGGTCTGAACTATACATGTTTTTTTTTTAAATAAATACAATACTGTAAGTGTCTTTTCTATTCCTTATGATTTTCTTACTTTAAGCATATAGTATATAGTACATCTAACATACAAACTATGTGTCAGTCAACTGTTCATGCTACCAAGCAAGGCTCCTGACTTAATAGTTAAGTTTTGGGGCTCTCAAAAGTTACATGTGGATTTTCAACTGCAGGGAGGTCAGTCAGTGTCCCTAACCACCACCTTATTCAAGGGCAAATGTATATTCCTATCAATACTTATTTTAAATATCCAAAGACATAGGGTTACTGAAAGAATGATAAAGAAATAAAAAGACATCCATATGATGCCTACAAGAGACTCACTTCAGGCCATAAGATCTAGCAATCAAAAGAAAAAATTAGAAAAACCACAAACACAGAGGCTGAACAACATGGTACTAAACAACCAATGGGTAAATGAAGAAACCAAACAGGAAATTTAAAAAATACCGAGACAAAGAATAATGGCAATACAATGTTTCAAAGTCTTTGGGACACAGAAAAAGCAATTCTAAGATGGAAATTTATAGCGATACAGGTGTACCTCAAGAAACAAGAAAAATAACACAATCTAGCCTTACAACTAAAGGAACTAGAAAAAGAACAAACAAGCCCAAAGTTAGCAGAAGGAATGAAATAATGAAGATCAGAGTGGAAATAAATGAAAGAGAGACCAAAAACAAAAAACACGAACCCAACAACAACAAAAGACCAATGAATCCAAGAAGTGGTTCTTGAAAAAAATTGATAAACCTTTAGCTGCACTAAAGAAAAAAGAGGACTCAAATAGATAAAATCAGACATGAAGGAGAAGTTACAACTGACACTACAGAAGTACAAAGAATTATAAGAGACTACTACAAAAAAACTAAATGCTAACAAACTGGACAATCTAGAAGAAATGGACAAATTGCTAGGCACATATAATCTTCCAAAACTGAATCAAGGACAGAAAATCTGGACAGAATGGTTACTAGTAATGAGATTGAATGAGTAACCCAAAACCTCCCAACAAACCAAAGTCCAGGGCCTGATAGCTTCACAGGTAAAGCCAAACATTTAAAGAGTTAAAGAGTTAAACACCTATCCTTTTCCATTACTGCAAAAAACTGAAGAGGAAAGAATGCTTCTAAATTCTATGAGGCCAGCATTACTCTGAAACCAAAACCAGATAAAGATACACACTACAGGGGGGGAAATGCTAATTATAAGCCAATGATATCCCTGATGAACACCAGTGCAAAAATCCTCAACAAAATATTAGCAAGCCAAATAAAACATTTAAAGGATTACTCACCAAGATCAAATGGGAATTATTCCAGGGATGCAAGGATAGTTCAGTATCTGCAAATCAACCAATGTGATACACTACATTAACAAAATGAAGGATTAAAAATCATGATCATCTCATGAGATCCAAAAAAAAAAATTCTGACAAAATTCACCTATTTGTGGTAACAACTCTCAACTCTCAGGGGGCATGGAGGAAACATACTTCATCATAATAAAAGCCCAAACCCACAGCTAACATCATACCCAATATCAAAAAGCTGAAGGCTTTTCCTCTAAGATCAGACACGGGACAAGAATGTTTGCTCTCCCATGTTTCTTCACATAGCACAGGGGTCTGAGCCATAACAATCATGTAAGAAAAAGAAAAGGCATCCAAACTGGTAAAGTAGTAAAACTGTCACTATTTGCAGATGACATGATTTGTGCAAGTCTGCTTGGCAGTTTTAGGTGGTTACAGGTCCCCTCCCACGGCAGACCTGCAGAAATCTTGCTACATAGAAAACCCTAAAGACCAAAAACAAAAACCCCCCAAATCCCAAAACTCACCATAATAAATGAATTCAGTAGAAGTTGCAGGATACAAAATTAATACATCTGCTTCATTTTTATACGCCAATAAGAAACTAGCAGGAGGAAGAACTTTTAAAAACACTGTTCACAACCACATTAAAAAGGGTAAAACAGGACAAAGCAGACTCTCCACAGCTAAACGTAGAGAAGAGGCCACACTGAAGAGGGTAGGAAAAATTGAGACCCAGCTGGGAGATAAAATGATTACAGGACTATCCACGTGAGGGAGGGCTGCCACAGGCACGGACAGGGTAAAGAAACAGACCCGCACCCCAGGCATGAGGAGCCCACCCAGGAAAGATGAATCCCCATAACATTTAGCTTTGAAAAGCAGAGGGGCATAATTTCACTAGTTCTTACTGTCAATGCAGCTTGACATCTGGAACTTTAAAAATCAGAGGGCTCAGCTCTGGGAGAGCCAGGCCAATAGGAAACTGATTCTATCCTTAAGCAGACTACAAGAAACAGCCCCATGGAGATAAAACATAGAAGTAGCAGTTTGAAAAAGCCTGGGGTATACAAGAGTGAGATTGGTTTACTAATATTAGAGCATGTTCTGCAGGGACAAGGCTCCTTGGGACACTTCTCCAAGGACAAAGGAGCTGGTAAGTGCCATTTCCCTCGCCTGTGCCAAGACAGACACCTACAGGAACCAGCAGAGCACACTTTCCAGCTAGCTTGATGGCACTGCGCACACCAACTCGCACTTCTGTGGATCTGCCCAATCCAACCCAGCAGTGTTGGCAGGAGCTGTAGGTGGCTGCAGATCCCCTCCAATAGCAACCTAGGGCACAAACCCTGCTACAACTAGGCGCCCCTGGATTCTATGGACTTGCTCCCTCCAGTGCATCCTTGGCCAGAGCCCAAAAGCTCAGGCCTCAACACAAGGAAAGTGCCTGGTAGTTGAGTGCTACTGCATCTGTGGCAAACACTTGGTCTGACTAAACTCAAGCCCGAGGTGGCCACAGATTGACCCACTAACACTGGGACCAAACCGTGCCCACAACAGGCAAAGGGCCACTGCAGACACATTAAGGCAAAAGCAGTTCAGCCACAGTAACAGGGCACTCACAACACACACAGTGAACACCCCTGAAACACCAGGTTCTGGCAAACAGGATACTGCACGGCACTACAGGACCTCTTTGTAAGCCACCACTTTCACGAACAGGGGAGGCAGCTGACCTTCCTAACATATAGAAACAGACACACAGAGACAAAATGAGGAGATAAAGGAATATCACAAATGAAAGAACAAGACAAAATCGAAACAAGAGAGCTAAACAAAACAGAGACAAATAATAAATATGCCTGATAAAAAATTTAAAGTAATAGTCATAAAGATACCCACTGGACTGCAGAAAAGAGTGGAGGACCTCAGACCCTTTAACAAAGAGACAGAAAACACAAGAACCAATCAGAGATAACTCAATAAATGAAATTCATGCTAGACTAGATGGAATAAATAGTAGACTAGAGGAAGCAGAAGAATGATCAATGACTAGAGGACAGAGTAACAGAAAGCAATCAAACTAAACAGGAAAGAGAAAAAACAATGAAAACAGACTTAGGGAACTCAGCAATACTATCAGCATAAACAACAACTTGCATTACAGGGATCCCAGAAGGAGAAGAAAGAGAAAAGGGGGCAGAAAGTTTAAAAAATAATAGCTTAGAAGTCCCCAAATCTGGCTAAGGAAACGGAAATCCAGATCTGAGGCACAGAGAGCCCCCATCAAAATCAGCCCAAGGAGGTCCACACCAAGACACATTCTTAGTAATTAAAATGGCAAACAGCAATAATAGAGAATTTTAAAAGCTACAAGGGAAAACAGTTACATACTAGTGAAACCCTGTAAGGCAATCAGGTGATTTTTCTGCAGAAATGTTTGCAGGCTAGAAGGGAGTGGCACGATATATTCAAAGTGCTGAAAGGAAAAAACCTGGCACCAAGAATACTCTATCCAGCAAGGGTATCATTCAGAGTAAGAGAGAAAGTGTTTCCCAGACAAATAAAAGTTAAATTCATGACCACTAACAGCTGTACAAGAATGTTAAAGGGGACTCTCTGAGTAGAAAGGAAAGACTATAAAGAGGAAGAAGAAAAGCAGAAAGCACAAAAGTAGGAAAATTAAGTGTATCTATAAAAATCAGTCAAGGGTTTCACAAAATAAAAGGATGTAAAGTATGACACCATATACTTTAAATGGAGGGGGAGGAGTAAAGAACAGATTCAAATTTAAGGGACCATCAACTTAATATAGAATGATGTATACATGTTATTTACAAACCTAATGGTAACCACAAATCAAAAATCAGTAATAGATATGCAAAAAGAAAGAGAAAGGAGTTCAAGTATAACACTAAAGAAAGCCAGAAAACAGTGAGAAAAGAGAGCAAAAGGAACAGAACTACTTAACAACCATAAAACAAGCAACAAATGGCAATACATACATATCAATAATTACTTTGAATATAAGCAGCCCAACTGTCCATCAATAGATGAATGGATAAAGAATATGTGACACGTACACACTTGAATATTACTCAGCCATAAAAAGAAAATCTTGCCATTTGCAACACGGATCTAGAGAGTGTAAGTGAAAAAAGTCAGAGAAAGACAAATACCATATGATGTGGAATTTAAAAACAAATGAACAAAGAAAAAAAGACAAACCAAAAAACAGAGTCTTAACTAAGAGAACTGATGGTTACCAGAGGGCAGGTGGGTAGGGTGGGTAGGGGTGGGTAAAAATAGATGAAGACTGCTTATTATGATGAGCAGTCAGTAATGTAAAGAATTACTTAATCACTGTATTATGCACCTGAACTAATATTACACTGCATGTTAACTACAGTGGAATACATAGATACCTAAGAATAAATTTAACCAAGGCGGTAAAAGAACTATACTGAAAATTGTAAGACACTGATGAAAGAAACTGAAGGTCACATAAATAAATGGAAAGATATACCATGCTCATGGTTTGGAAGAGTACTGTTAAAATATCCATACTACCCGAAACAATCTACAGGTTCAGTGCAATCCCTATAAAAATACCTATGGCATTTTCCACAAAACTGGACAAACAATCCTAAAATTTGTATGGAACCATGAAAGGCCCTGAATACCAAAGCAATCCTGGGACAGGAAAAACAAAGCTGGAGGTTGCACAATTCCAGATTTCAAACTACACTACAAAGCAATAGTAATCAAAACAGAACAGTACTGGCACAAAGACACATAGATCAACAGAAGAGAACAGAGAGCCCAGAAATAAACCCACACTTATATGGTCAATTACCCTATGACAACAGATCCAAGGATCTAACAATGGGGAGATAGACAGTCTCCTCAATAAATGGTGCTAGGGAAAATGGACAGGTACATCAAAAAAATGAAACTGTACCACTTTCTTACACCACATACAAAAATATATTTAGGGCACCTGGGTGGCTCAGTTGGTTAAGCAACTGCCTTCAGCTCAGGTCATGATCCTGGAGTCCCAGAATCGAGTCCCACACTGGGTTCCCTGCTCAGTGGGGAGTCTGCTTCTCCCTCTGACCTCTCCGCTCTCATGCTCTCTCTCTCCAATAAAATAAATCTTTAAAGATTTTATTTATTTATTTATTTATTTATTTATTTATTTGTCAGAGAGTGAGCACACAAGCAGGCAGTGGCAGGCAGAGGCAGAGAGAGAAGCAAGCTCCCCGTTGAGCAAGGAGCCTGATGCAGGACTCGATCCCAGCACCCTGGAATCATGACCTGAGCTGAAGGCAGTGGCTTAACCGACTCCGACTGAGCCACCCAGGCATCCCAAAAGTAAAATAAATCTTAAAAAAAAAAAAAAAAAAAAAAAAAAAAAAAAATTCAAAATGGATTCAAGGCTTAAATGTAAGACCTGAAACCATAAAAATCTCCTGGAAGAAAACCTAGTCAGTAAACACTTAGACAATGGTCTTAACATATTTTTCTGGATCTGTCTCCTCAGGCAAGGGCAACATGAGCAAAACTAAATAACTGGACTATTAAAAAGCTTTTGCACAGGGGGCGCCTGGGTGGCTCAGTGGGTGAAGCTGCTGCCTTCGGCTTAGGTCGTGATCTCGGGGTCCTGGGATCGAGTCCCACATCGGGCTCTCTGCTCAGCGGGGAGCCTGCTTCCCTCTCTCTCTCTCTCTGCCTGCCTCTCCGTCTACTTGTGATCTCTCTGTCAAATAAATAAATAACATTTAAAAAAAAAAAAAAAGCTTTTGCACAGCAAAGGAAATTATCAATGAAACAAAAAGGCAAACTACTAAAATGGGAGAAGGTATGTGTAAATATTTGATAAGGAGTTAATACCCACAACATATTTAAAAAAAAAACTCATACAACTAAACACCAAAACCCCTCAAATAATTCAACTGAAAATGGGCAGAGGACCTGAGCAGGCATTTTTTCCAAAGAAGACATATAGATGCCCAAAAGATGAAGATGCTCGACAACACTCATCACCAGGGAAATGCAAATGATAATTACAGTGAGACATCACCTCATACCTGTCAGATTGACTATAATCAAAAAGACAAGAAATAACAAGTGTTGTGGAGGGTGTGGAGAAAAGGGAGCTCTGTGCATTGTTGGTGGGAATGTAAACTGGTACAGCCACTGTAGAAAACAGTACAGAGGTTCCTCAAGAAATTAAAAATAGAAATACCACATGATCCACTTCTGGGTGTTTACCCAAAAGAAACCAAAAACATGGATTCAAAAAAATATATACAACGTTATGTTTATCCCAGCATTATTTACAATGATAGCCAAGATACAGATACATTCTACATGTCCATTGATAATGTGGGTGTGGGCGCGCGCGCACGCACACACACACACACACACACACACACACACACACACACACACAGGAATATTACTCAGCCATAAAAAAGAACAAAATCTTGCCTTTTCCAACTGCGTAGATACACTACAAGCTTATGGTAAGTGAAATAAGTTGGAAAAAGACAAATACCATTTAATTTCATATAATTTGATTGTAAAGAAACAAATGAACAAACAAAAACAGAAACAGACTCAAAAATCAGAGAAGATACTGTGGTTGCCAGAGGGCAGGGAGGTGGGAAGAAGAGGGAAATAGGCAAAGGGGATTAAGAGATACAAACTTCCAGTTATAAAATAATCACAGGGATATAAGTAAGCAGAGGAAATACAATCAGTAATATTTTAATAACTTTGTACAGTGAAAGACGGTAATTATACTTTCTGTGGTAGGCATTTTTTAATGCATATAAAACATCAAATGACTATGTTGTACACATAAAACTAATAATGTGTATGCCAAATACTATTAAAAATAAATTTTAAAAAACACAATGGTGGGATTAGAGAAAGTGAGGTCAAATCTGCAATTCCCTCTGTTGGCTTCAGTGGAAAGTATTCTACAACTGAATAAACCTCCCAAAGGAATGTTTATGTTCATGACTGTTCGTTTAATTACTTCTGACTCTCTTCATCCAGAAGAGAACTTGTCTAAACATACTGTTCTGTTCGCTCTGCAGCCATAATTCTAAACTACATGTGATTCTATTTTTTTTTTTTAACCACCAGATTTTTGGAATCTGGAATCTGATTTTTGTATTACTGCTGATGAGCTTCGACTGACATTTTATTTTCAATCAGTAAAAGCATTAATATTAATTGGTGGTGATTCACAGCCTGGAAGCCTGTGCTCAGGAAAATGCACCCATTTAATCCAAGTTGTGGATTTGGAAGGTATAAAATGGACATAAATTACATATCCTCTCTACCCTGTGAAATATAGGATCATAGTTCACACAATCTCAGTAAAAGTGGCTAAAATAATTTAAAAAATAAATTTATATTAAACTCCTATTTTTACTGAACAGTTTAGGACCAAAGAATATGCTACGGATTTCTTGGCCATCTGAACTGTGAATTACCCCACCCCCTGAGCCCCAGCCTGAGAAAAGAGCCAACATTAAAGAACAGTGGATACTGAAGAATAACCCTTTTGCTCCCCTTTACTGGACAAAACATACAGAAATTCAGAAAACATGGTGGTTTTGCTCAAATATTACCAAATGACTTTTATTTCACAAAATTGTTTCCGTTAAAATTATCTCATACACCACTGTTAACTATATGATACCGTTTAAATGAAACACAATTGGCAAATTCACAAATAATCTGCTTTAAGTCCTTTTTTCTACTCTGAGGTTGTTCTTACCGGACAGTGTTCATTCCCAAGCCTGAGTAACATAATGTTCTTAAATTGACATGAATTTGGACTTTCGTATTAGGTTGAATATTCATTACACCAAAGGCGCTTCAGAAACATCTGTCACCAGGCCCAGGCCCAGGCAAAGGCTCAGATTTTCTATGATCTTTCGTGGTTTTCCTCAGCCCATTACTGAATCAATTAGCCAGTCTCTGAAAATCACAGCCTACAGGGGATGAAGTCTAGTGTTATTACAAAGGACAACAGAACAATAAAAATTCAAAGAATTTTAGGAAATAAGGTTAAAAAAAAATGAAGAAAAGTTCTGCATGAGACCTATACAACTTTTCTATTGCTGCTTTAACAAATTACCACAAACCTAGTGGCTTACAATACAATTCTTTCACCTTGCAGATCTATTTGTTCCGACTCCAACAGGTCTTAGGGGACTTTCCCTCAAAGCAAAGGTGTGGGCAGGGCTTTGTTCCTTCTGGAGGCTCTGCGGAAGAATGTTTTCTTGACTTTCCTAGCTTCTAGAGGGCACCTGCATTCCTTGGCTTGTGGCCCCTTCCTCTATCTTAAAACCAGCAACAGCTTGTTTTTTTAAAATATTATATTTATTGACACAGAGAGATCACAAGTAGGCAGAGAGGCAGGCAGAGACAGAGAGAGAGAGAGAGAGAGAGGGAGGAGGAAGCAGGCTCCTTGCCGAGAGCCTGACACGGGACTCAATCCCAGGACCCTGAGATCATGATCTGAGCCAAAGTAAGAGGCTTAACCCACTGAGCCACCCAGGCACCCCTTGTTGAGTTGTTCTTACAAGTCTCTTCCACATTTCTGCCTCCCTCTTCTATAGTTAAGGACCTGTTATGATTAAACTGGGCCCAATCAGACAATCCAGGATAATCTTATTTAAGGTCACCTGACTGGCAACTATAATTGCATCCGCTACCCTCAACTCCTTTTTGTTTTGTGTCCTAATACTCCTAAGTTCTCATGACTGGGACATGGACATCTGGGGTGGGGGTGCACAAACCTGAATAATTCTGTTTGTAGAGCTGAATACACAATTTCTTTTAGAGGAGAACTTTGTCTATCTAGCAAACACTTTTGATGGGCCAGTCTAGATATGGAAAGCAAGCCTCGGGGCAGGGCCTAGTGGGCTAATAAGGCAGAAACAGCAGCAATCACTGCAGAGAAGCAATTAGGAAATCAGGAGGTTTCAGCGATAGCTGGATAAGGACAACTGTAAGGAGGGAAGGACCCTGCCATAGAGAAGGAGGGTCGGTCAAGTGAGAAATCGCCAAGGGAGAAATGAGAAAAGGGCCGTTAAATATTCAACCAAGACCCTGACTGTGCTATATGCCAAGACTTCTCCTGCCCCAATTCTGAGTAAAAATCCCCAAACCTCCTTTTGCAGTGGAGACATGGTATGTTCCACAGAGTCAAGACATCAAGAACATAGGAGATCACACACACACACAAACCTTGCAGACTGATGGCACTGGATATGGGAAAAAGGGACAGAGGTGGCACAAGCCAATGTTGTTTAACGTACAAAGGAGAGGGCCCAGCTAACACAGGAAGCGCAGAGTGAAAGTCCTCCCGGGACTGCGGGACTGCTACAGGACAGAGACCTGCTCTCTGAGAAATGGCATCTCTGCCAGTCTTGCCAAAGCAGACCAAGACTAAGTCCATTCTGAGGTCATTGGAGATCCTGCTGTTTTAGCTGTTCCACCTGCACTGGCTAGACCCTGCTTCAGAAACAAACTATCATAAACCTTCCCCTGGGCCAGTGAAACTCTTCAGCCAATGGTGACACATAAGGTTTAAAACTCAAATCCCATTACACAGATTACATATACTAAATGACAGGAGGGGAAAGGCCTGACCATCACACGCTAATGAGAACTATCACTATGGGGACAAGATAGTGGACAAATGATCAGCTACTCTCCAGAATCACCCAAGAGACGGCAGAGCACAATCCTTCCTGACAAGCCAAGGCAGGCCCAAGCTGTAGTGTGAGTTCTTGGCAAGTTAAAAACAATTAGAGAAGCAGTCAGTACAGTGAGTGAACTCCTGTAGTGTTGATCAAGGCCAGGAGAGATTTATCCCCCTGTGAAAAGAGGAGGTGCTCCAAAGGAGCTAAATCAAAGGCAGAACCTTACCTTCCCAGCATTTAGATGGCCTCTTTCATTATGTATCTCAACTCAAGGTTGAGTCCATCAAAGGCCCAGTTCACATTCCAAGCGAAGTGGCCCCTCCTGAAACATCGCTAGCGTAGATCTGCAGGACTCCTGACCTGGCCAATGCTTACTTGCACCCAGGCAGGCCTCCCTCACCTCTGCCCAGTGGGACAGTAGTGGACTCCATGTTTGTCCCACCACCAGCGTCGGCTCCTCACTACTGGCCTGAGGAGAATCTTCCTCCACATGCCAGGGGCTGGCTCAGACATGGGCATATGACCCACGGCTAAGCAATGAGTTATGATGAAAGGTCTTCCGGAACTTTCCTTGAACCATAAGGTTTTTCTTCTTCCTCTGGCAAGTTCTAATATCTTGATATTGTGCCTACAATTGCTACGGCCATTCTTTCAAGCAGCCCAATGAAGCCAATAGGGTGGATGGAGCAGAAAGGAAAAGAATGTTTCTTTGTTGAGTTGCTCAATCAATCCCCTACACATCAGGATTTCCTGCCCAGTGACAGACTGAATATCCTGCTATTTAGTTAGGCCTGCCTGAGCTGGGGTGTCTATAGGAGGCATTCAGGCCAAGTGATGTGAAAATGTCCCACTCAGAACCTGTATTTTCAGATGCAAACTGCTAGGTGAATGAAGAAGGTGGTCATTTGTTACTCAGGTCATTGTACCTGGAGCTCTGTGAAGCTGGTTGTAGAGTCCAGATATGGTAACAATGTCTGATGAGGCAACTTCCCGTGTCATGCCCGCACATTCAGGCCTCCTGGCATTAGAACTCCACCACACAAGTCACCTAGGACTCTCTCTTCCTTGTGGTCACAAAGATTCTAATAAACGTATCCCTGGGAATTTACCGTTGGTTAGTTAAGACTAACAGTCTCTCTAAAATGCCTTGGTTAGAATTCAGTTAAAGCATGAAGGTTAAATCCAAGCTCAACACTGAGGACAGAAGTCAGGAGAGCCAGAAAAGGCAAAATTGGTTTAGAAACACATTTCCCAATTGGAGAGAAAGCCACATCTGCTTGGTGGCCATTCATACCTCTTTGCCTAAAGGTTCTCCAGGATGGGAAAAGAAAAAGAGCTTGCCCTTACCTGTTGACCATCAATTCTACTCCCTATTTGAGATTTAGACATCTAACAAAACCTCTGTCTCTTCAATCAAGAGACTTCATCCCCCATAAGTATTCCTGGTAAAATTCCCTAGAAGAGGACATTAGGAGTAGTGAATAGTGATACAGTATGTGGGATACAGAAGTCCAGCACTTGGCACTTACTGGTTGGGTGAACCAGGGCAATTTTATTACTTCATCCCTGAACCTCAGTTTCCTCATCGGTATGATGGGGATAATAGCACCTAGTTCATAATTACTAACTACATTAATGTGAGGGAAACACAGTAGTACGTACCTGGCACATACTAAGCACTCAGCAAATTAGCTATTATTTATATATGCTGATGTCTACACATAGGGATGGAATGCTTAATACACAAAATAGTAGGCGTTAATCACTCACATGTTCTCTTGGCTTCTGAAACATGAGCTCCCTGACCCCAGTTTGTCCAAGCACATGGGCAGAGTTTTCAACTTAATCTCTGCAGAGATTTGATCTGAGACAGTTGTCAGATGGCTTTCAACTGCATAACTGAACAGTAAAAGCAATTTTGGCTGTTTTGAAGGATAAGACAGTAGAGTTTAATCTTCAAACTTGATTGACTTGGAAGCATTCCTGTCAATATAAAAGATTTTGTCTGGGGTGGTGGAGAAGCCTAGGCCAGTGCCCCGCTTGTGCTTCCAGCTCATGGCCCGGTCGTAGTCCTGCTGCAGGTTCCGCTGCAGGGCGTCAGCTGCCTTCTTGCTGAGAGCCATGTTGGGCCTTCCGACTGTGTTAGAGGGGCGGCTGAGCGAAGGGGTCCCGTTTTTAAAGCCACCCATCAGTTTGAGAAATTTTAGTTTCTGTTCCTCATTTTCAAAACTAGCAGTATCCCACTGGCCAAACTGAGTTCCCTGTGTTAAGAGAAAAAAAGGTGGTTATTTTCCTGGTTTCCAAAGCCCTGCCCTCTCCCCAACCCCAGCCTCACCAGGGAGGGTCCAGCTGATTAAATGCTATGTGCCAGGCACAGTGCTCATCAACACATCAATGGATTGTCCTCTGACTTCTAGCAAGAGCCCTATGAGGAACTGTCAGCATCCCCGTTTTACTGATAAGGAAGTGGAGGTCTACAGCCTAACTGGGGGCACAAGCCTCATTAATGGCCCTGCTGGAATTCCATCTCAGGTCTGGTCTACACCATGGCCCACCATGGAGCTGCCCGTCTGCTTTACTCCTCCCCTCACTCACAGCAAAGAGTACAGCACACCTCAGCTCACCTCCCGACACACCTCTACACACCTCCCAGCTCAGCTCACCTCACCTCACCAGCTGGCCGCCCGCTCTTCCCTCAGCCTAAGGTTTCTGACAGTTGGAAGGAGGCAGCCGCCAAGTGGAATCTCAAATGCACATCTCTTCACACAAGCACTGCATTTTACAGCAGGGAGTGGAGGCCCAGAGAGGTCAAGGGTCACACAGCTGAGTCCATGGCTGAGCCAGCCCAGGAACTCCAGGAACTCGGGGGTCCCAATTCCTGTACAAAGTACCCCACCACCTATCCATGAATCACCCATGTTCAAGAAAATGCAAGGCAGGACCTCAGAGGAGCTGCATAAGAAAAGACCCCTGTCCTTCCCGGATCTGTGAGACAAGAAACACGGCTCAAGAAAACAATGACTTAGAAGTCACACAGACCCAAGGATCAAGCCCACCTGTGTGACCCTGGTCAAATTACGTAAACTCTCTGAGATTCAATGTCCTCATCTATAAAATAGGAGTGTAATAACCCTCTCACAGGGCTTCAGCTAAGGATTGAATCAGATTTTATACCAACAACGCAGAGCACTTTGGGAAAAGTTTGGCAACTTTAAATCCTTGATAATTTGTCATTCTTCCCAACCCACCCCAATTGCTGACCTCCATACTGCCTGGGAACTTTCCACTTGCAAGCCAAATCCCAGCTTAGCGCTTATTTCTAGGTCAGATTTGGGAGAACAGTAAGAACCAGTCACTGCTACACCTGCCCTGAGTGAAGCAGTGACAAATTCTTCCAGATTCACAGTGGCCCAGATGTAGGCAAAATTACAGCTTCCCGGTCCTACAATTTCTAGGATGAGAAAACAGCTCTGACAGTCCTGCCCTGGGTCTGAGCACAGGCTGACCAGTCACGGGTGAGCTAGCTCTTCAAGGGCTGCTGACCCATTCAAAGTGGACCCTCCCGCAGGGGTCCACAGCCAGTCCGGAGTCCTCACCACACGCCTCAGCAGTCAAGTGGCCTAGGTCCTGGGAGGCAATGCCACCAAAGCGTCCCCAGCAGATGCCACCCCTATGCTCTAGGATCCTCCTTCTCCACCTCAGGTCCTTCTAGGTACAGCCCTCTGAGGCCACAGGTTCTGAATGACGCTGCCCTGTTTCTTGTCTTCCTCAACTCAATGAGGGTTTCTATCAGCTCTGCTCAGCTCATGAGGCTGGGGAGAAAGGAGAGAATACCCAGAAGGAAGAAACATAACAAAGCCCCTCTTCATACCCCACTGGGCCAGAGTAGGAGTCTCATTTACAGGGTGTGGAAACTGAGGCTCAGAGAGAGGACACTACTTGCCTCGAATCCACAACTAGAAAGTGGCAGAGCCAGAAACTGAACTCAGGTCTTTTGATCCAAATCAATTGTTCTTTCCTGTGTTTAACTATGAAGGCTTAGGATAGTTAAGGAAGGCAAGGCTTCCCTGTCCTATGGATCCTTCTTTCCCTCTCCCCCAAATCCAATCTATTAACAAGTCTTGTTGGATTATGAAGCTGGTTTCTTCTCTTTCTCTACCCTCTGCCACCATCCCAGTCCTCAGGCCTTCCAACTGAGCCTTCCAACCCACTCCCCACTTAACCTACATAAAGGCCCTCCAGCAGCTCCCACAGCACTTGGAGCCCAGTGCGCACTCCCTATCATGGCCACCGAGGCTGGCCTGGTATGGCACACACCCTGCCCACATCCCCTCTCCTCACTCTTCAGCCTGACTTCCTGGTCCTTGTGGCGCACGCTCTCCTGTCCCATCTCCTCAGGCCTGGTCTGGAAATCTCCCCCTCCCAATGGACCTTGTAGGCAGTCCTGAGAGAGGCCTGCTACTGCACTGCTCTCACCTCTGCCTCCTGCTCTGGTCCAAGCAGCCTTTTGAGGTCACCATCCATTGCTGGAAAGTGCTTTTCACATGCCCTCAGTGACTAATGTGTGGGACACCCCACCTGTTCACAGCAGGAGACAAAGGTTCAGGCTGCTTATCTTGCTTCGCCAGCACTCCAGGAGGGAGGCGAGCACCCCTTTCAGAAGGAAGGAAGTTAGCTTAGGACAAGTTCTGCAGTGAAGAGAGCCGGCAGGCAGACTGGGACAGCCTCTGGGGCCTGGACTAACATGGTCTCCCATCACTCTGCTCTTCATGGTGCATGGTGAGGAAGGAGTTGTCAGGATGCCGGGGTATGCAACCGACCAGAGCCTGAACATCAAACTTACTGTCCACTTCCTCGGTTCAGAAGCTTCTGTTTTGCCGGACTCACGATCGATCTCTTCTTGCAAGGCCTTTCGCCTCACCTGAGGAAGAGAGAGGAAAGAAAGAGGGAAATGGGACACAGTTGTTTTCCTCTGAGCTTAAAACCCAGCAGAGACAGGGCAGGAGGACAGGAAGGTGACAAGAGGGAGAGCAGCTTTCCTGTGCTACAAACTGGGGCAGGCATTTGTCAAAAGTGTCCCCTAAGTATCCCAAGGCTGCAATCACTTGGCCTAAAATGGACAGCCTCATTAAGCCTTGTTTTGGATTAACAATGAACTTCTTTTAAGAATGAACCTTCCTCATAAACTGAGCCTTATCCACCTTCAGCACTAGAACCATTTTTGTCCGTAATAGCCATACCACGTAGAAACTTCCTAAAGCATATTGCCTGAAGCCCTGACTTCCTGTATAGAAGATATTGTAGTTAACTTTCGGGATAGCATTGTTTTCTCCAAAGAGCACTGGAGTCAGGCACAGGCTAGTTTGAATCTTAGCTCTGCCATTAACTTGTGTGGCTCTGGGTAAGTCACTCAACCTTTGTGTACTTCAATCTATTTATCTGCAAATAGACAAGAAATATCAGCTACCCTGGAGGATAAATAGGAGAGAATATATATTTGGTCTTCACCCAGTTTCTGCAAAAAGCTCCTAAACCCCTTGGGATTTCCTAAGTAAGGAAAGTAATCAAGGTATCTTTTGTTATGTTAATGAGGCAAATGTCAGAAAGTACTTAAGAATGGGGGCTGGTGGCCCGCTGAATCAACCCTATGTTGACAGGGTTGGAACTTTCAGTCCCACCTCCAAGACCCAAGGAGGGAAGAGGTGTGGAAGGGTGAATCAATCATGAAATGGCCAGGGATTTAATCAATCGTGCCTATATATGAAGTCTCCATAAAACCCCCCAAAGAGGGGAGTGTTCAGAGAGCTTCTGGGTTGGTGAAAACATGGAGATCTGGGGACAATGGTATTCTTGAACGGGCAAGGAAGTTCAGTGCCGTTCCCCATACCTTGCCCTATGCATCACTACCATCTGGCTGTTCCTGATTTATACCCTTTTATTATAAACCAACAATCTAGTAAAAGATTTCTCTGAGTTTTGCGAACTGCTCTAGCAAATTAGTAAAACCCAAGGAGGGGGTTATCAGAACCTCCCGTCCCTAGCAGCCTGGTAAGTAAGAAGCACAGGTAATCCAGCTTGTAACAGGCATCTGAACTGGGGCATGGGCGGGGAGCAGTCTGGTGGGACTGAGTCCTTCCTTACCTTGTGAGATTTGACACGATCTCCAGATATACAGTGCCAGAACTGAGCTGAATGGCAGGATACCCAGCTGGTGCCAAGAATTGATGAGGTGGGAAACCCCCTACCCCACATTAAATTGTTGGGTGCAGAATGTAAGAACCTAACAGAATGCCTGGTCCACAGGAGGTATATCTTATACAATGTTGCCAGTATGGCTCGAAGCCACCATCAGTGGACTAATGACCCTGCTGTTTGATATAAAAGCTTTCAGGACCAATATCCCTCATGAACATAGATGCAAAAGTCCTCAATAAAATGTTAGCAAACTGAATCCAGCATTACATTAAAAGGATCATTCACCATGATCAAGTAGGACTTATTTTAGGGATGCAAGGATGGTTTAATATCTGTAAAATCAACTGAGGATAACAAAATGAATAAAAATCATATTCATCTCATATATATGAGATGAATGTACATCACATGCAAAAAAAGCATTTGACAAAATTCATCATCAATTCATGGTAACAACTGTCAACAAAGTGGGTATAGAGGGAACATACCTCAACATAAGAAAGGCAATATATGAAAAACCCACAGTTAGTATCATACTCAATGATGAAAAGCTGTAAGCTTTTCCTCTAAAATGAGAAAGAAAAAGTATCTATCCTCATCACTTTTATTCAATGCAATACTGAAGTCTCTGCCACAACAGTCAAAAAAGAAAGAAAGAAAGAAAGAAAGGGTTCCCAACTGGAAAGAAGTAAAACTGTCACTACTTGCAGATGACATAATACTCTATAGAGAAAACCCTATACACTCCACCAAAAACTGTTATAATAAATGAACTCAGTAAAAGCTACAGGTTACACAATCAATATACAGGAATCTGTTGCATTTCTATACACTAAAAGCGACCTATCAAAAAGAGAAATTAAGAAAACATCCCAGGGACACCAAGTTGCCTCTGCTGGTTAAGTGTCTGACTCTTGATTTCAGCTCAGGTCACGATCTCAGGATCATGAGATCTTCTGCTTAAGATTCTCTCTCTCCCTTTACCCACCTCCCCCGCCCCCAATGGCTCTCTCTTTAAAAAAAAAAAATAGAAAAAGAGAAAAGAAAACACTCCCATCTACAACTGCATCAAAAAGAATAAAATGCTTAGGAATAAATTTAAGCAAGGAGGTGAAAAAGGTATACTCTGAAAATTATAAGACACTAATGAAAGAAACTGAAGATCACATAAATAAATGGAAAGATAGGGGCACCTGGGTGGCTCAGTGGGTTAAAGCCTCCGTCTTCAGCTCAGGTCATGATCCCAAGGTTCTGGGATCGAGCCCCGCATCGGGCTCCTTGCTCAGTGGGAAGCCTGCTTATACCTTTCCCACTCCCCCTGCTTGTATTACCCTCTCTCGCTCTCTCTGTCAAATAAATAAAATCTTATTTAAAAGATATACCATGCTCATAGATCAGAAGAATACTGTTAAAATACCCATACTATCCAAAGCAGTCTACAGGTTCAATGCAATTCCTATCAAATACCTATAGCATTTTGCATAGAACTGGAACAATCCTAAAATCTGTATGGAACCACAAAGACTCTGAATAGCCAAAGCAATCTTGAGAGAGAAAAACAAAGCTAGGGTAAGCACAATCCCAGATTTCAAACTACACTACAAAGCAATTATAATCAAAATAGAATGGTACTGGCACAAAAACAGATTAATGGAAGAAAATACACAGCCCAGAAAGAAACCCCACATTTATATGGTCAATTAATCTATGACAAAGGATTCAAGGATATACAATGGGGAGAAACAGTCTCTTTAATAAATGGTGTTGGGAAAACTGGACAGCTACACGAAAAGGATGGAATTGGTCCACTTGCTTATACCATACACAAAAATAAACTCAAAATGGATTCAAGACTTAAATATGAGACTTGAAACCATAGGAGTCCTAAAAGAATCTGCTTTTCTCTGACCTTCTCCCCTCTCATGCTCTCTCTCTCAAATAAATAAAATCTTAAAACAACAACAACAAAAAAAAAA
The DNA here is from genome assembly GCF_002288905.1 of Enhydra lutris kenyoni. NCBI lineage: Eukaryota > Metazoa > Chordata > Mammalia > Carnivora > Mustelidae > Enhydra > Enhydra lutris. The sequence continues at coordinate 805,731 of NW_019154129.1, read as the reverse complement.
AAAAAAGAAAGAAAGAAAGAAAGAAAAAAAATATAGGCAGGGCACCTGGAGGACTCGGTTAAGTGTCTGCTTTCAGCTCAGGTCATGATCCCAGGGTCCTATGATGAAGCCCTGCGTCAGGCTCCCTGCTCAGTGGGGAACCTGCTTCTCCCGCTCTCTCCCCCTGCTCATTCTCTCTCCCTCTCAAATAAATAAAATCTTAACAAAAGAAAAGGAAAGGAAACATAGGTAATAAACACTTGGATATCAGGCTTAGCAATGTTTTTCTGGATTTGTTTCCTCAGGTGATGGCAATAAAAACAATTGGGATACATCAAACTAAAAAGCTTCTGCATAGCAAAGGAAACCATAAAATGAAACGGCAACTTACTGAATGGGAACATGATACAGGTGACCCTTGAACAAGTGGGGATGGGGGCACTGATTCCCTGCACAGTTGAAAATCCACATATAACTTCTGACTCCCCCCAAATTTAACTATTAGTAGCCTACTGTTGACCGGAAGCCTTACCAATAATATAAACAGTTAACACAGATTTTGAATGTTATACTTATTATATACTGTACTCTTACCACAAGCTAAAGGTGTTAAGAAAATTGTAAAAAAGAAAAAATACATTTATAGTACTGTATCAAAAAAAAAAATCCACGTATTCACGTACTTGTGCAATTCAAATCCATGTTGTAAATGTATTCAACAAGGGGCTAATATCCAAAAAATATAAAGAACTCAAAAATACAAAAACAAAAAAATTTAAAAATGGGCAGAGGACCTGAAGAGACATTTGCCCAAGGAAGACATACAAAGGGCCAATAGACACATCAACAGATGTTCAACATCATTAATGATCAGGAAAATGTAAATCAAAACCACAGTGAGATATCACACCACACCAGTCAGACTGGACAGTATCAAAAAGACAGGAAATAACAAGTGTTGGCAAGGATGCCGAGGAAAGGCAACTCTTGTATACACTGCTGGTGACTGTAAATTGGTGCAACCACTATAAAGAACAGCATGGAATTTCCTCAAAAATTTTAAACTTTTTTTTTTAAGATTTTATTTATTTATTAGACACAGAGAGATCACAAGTAGACAGAGAGGCAGGCGGGGGGACAGGGAAGCAGGCCCCCCACCGAGGACAGAGCCCGACGTGGGGCTCAATCCCAGGACCCTGAGATCATGACCTGAGCAGAAGGCAGAGGTTCAATCCACTGAGCCACCCAGGGGCCCCCCTCAAAATTTTTTAAAATAGAAATACTATATAAGCCAATAATTCTACTTCAGGTGTTTACCCAAAGAAAAGGAAAACACTGATTTTTTAACGATTTTATTTATTTGTCAGAGAGAGAGAGAAGAAACTCAAGTAGGGGGAGTGGGACTGGCAGAAGCAGGCTCCCCGCAGAGCAAGGAGCCTGATGTGGGGCTTGATCCCAGGACCCTGTGATCATGACCTGAGCTGAAGGCAGATGCTTAATGACTGAGCCACCCAGGCGCCCAGAAAACACTAATTTGAAAGGATATATGCACCCCCTATGTTTATACCACCGTTATTTATAACAACTAAGATATGGAGGCATCCTAAGTGTTCATGGATAGATAAATGCAAAAAGATGTGGTATGTGTATACATACTACATAACACTCACACACACCGCACCCCCAACACTGTGGACTATTACTCAGTCCTGAAAAAGAATGAAACCTTGCCATTTGCAACAGTGTGGATGCGACTACAGTGTATTATGCTAAGTGAAATAACAGACAGAAAAAAAAAAAAAAACAGTAATGACTCATAAAAACAGAAAACTAGTGGTTGCCAGATGGAGGGTTATAGGCAGATGGGCTCAACAGGGGAAGGAGATTGAGAAGTATAAACTTCCAGTTACAAATCAATCACAGGCATGTAAAATACAGCATAGGGAACATAGTAATATTGTAATAGCTTTGTACAGTGACAGATGGTAACTACGCTTTTTGTGCTAATGATTTCATAAAATATGTAACTACTGAATCACTAGGTGGTACACCTGAAACTAATATAACATTGTAGGTCAACTATACCTCAATTAAAAAAAAAAAAAAAAAGCTTCTAGGGCCTTGTCCTCCCTTCTAAGGGTTTAGGTGTAACTTCAGCTGCCCTAATTTGTGGCCTTTCTCCCTCCCCCCAACTTTTTTTTTTTTTTGATAGAGTGAGAGCAAGCAAGCATGTGTGAGTAGGGGGGCGGGGTGTGGAGTAGTGGAGGTGGGAGAGGGAGAGAATCTCAAGCAGCCTCCACACCCAGTGTAGAGCCCAACGTGAGCCTCAATTTCTGCACTGAGATCATGACTTGAGCCGAAATCGAGTTAGGACTCTCAACCAACTGAGCCACCTAGGCATCCCCCCTCCTCCCTTCTAATTTGCCACAGGCTTTGAGTCAAAGTGACCGTTTATAGAGTCAAGCTGACCATTTATGTAAGTTTAAAACTACATAAAGCAAAGTGACAACTGTAAAAGTAAGAGAAAATTATGATATATTCCTGTAGTGAAACCATGCTCCTCATGTGGAATGATACAGATGTGCATATGCCAAAATGAAAAGTAATTCGCCAGTTAAATGATAAAAGGTAAAAGAACAGTATACATAGCAAGATTGCACAGTGCTTTAAAATTACACATATATAGTTACAAAGGAAAAATCTGGAAGACTATAACAAAGAGCTAACAATGATCATTATTAGGTGGTAGGATTTCAGGGTGCCTTTCTTTTCAGGTTGCAATTTTTTTTAACACAGTAAAGTTTTAGGACTTATGGGGAAAACAGGAGAGGTAAAACAGAAAGATTCACTTACACTGAAGTAATGCAGCACCCAGGAAATGGTTAAAAGTCTTAAAAATTGTCAAGTAATCAAAGTACTCAGCAGGCACAAAAAAGAAATAAAGGGTTGTTGGCAGGGCCTTGCCCATAGGAAGTACACTCTCAGAATTCCAGACTTTGCTTCCTGACTGGCTGAGGACACCTGGGAAAGGAACTGATGGAAGGTCCTAGTGAGGTCAGGGCCCCACCTTTGTCCTCTCTGTGCGGCTGCCCAGCTCATTACCCTTGGCCCTGACCCTGGGGTGCAGTGTGCCTTCTACTTGCAGAAGGCTGGGGAGCTCCCACTCTAAGGGGCTTGTGCTTTGTGCTAGGCCCGCTACTGGGCTGTCAGCATCATCTCATGGATCTTCTTGGCCCCACTTCAATGTATCTCCTCCAGGGAGAGTTCCCCAGGGCCTCAGAGGCATTAGATTTGGAACTTCTGTGACATCTTACAAGCCTCCTCATATTCCGCTCATCTGCTAGCACTCTCTGGTTTCCTTCTCTCCTGGAGTAGAAGGGCCATGGACCAGGGGTCATCTCTGCATCACACCCTGTTGCTTCTCTCCAGCAGTTACTTGCTGCCAAAGCAAGAGGATGTGGTCAGGGTAACAGCTGCCACTTAGTAACCTGCTAAGCGCCTCACAAACATGACCTCGTTCAGTCTTCGCAGCCACCTATATGAGGGTCAATGAGCTCAGTGACTGCCCAAGGTCACCTCGTTAGTAATGGTACAAAGCCAAGCCTACGCTGTTACCACCCTGTCCTGCCAGGTGTCATTTGGTCCAGGACCATACAAATACCTCAATTCCAGAAAGTCATGCTCCAGTACAGGCTGCATCTACCTACAGATCTGGGCACGGCAGAAGAAGATCCACAGTAGAACTTCGCTCAACACTCCAGAATCGAGGCCAGGAGATGGCAATGCACGGGCCTGGTTGAGCACACGCTCTCTGCCCTGGCTACAGTTCCTGGGTTCACACTTCTGTCTCCCCCTGCAGCAATTACAAGCAGGAGAGCCTCACCCTGGGATTCTGAATGACCTGGTGGCCCCTGAGTCAAAGCTGTGGAAGTGAAGGGGTCTCCCAGCATGAAGTGGGGGAGGCCATAAGTTCCCTGCCACCAGAAGTGTGCCAGAGGCTGGCTGGTGGCTTCTGGGGTCCCTGACACCTCTGAGACCAGAATCTCGTTGCCTTGTAGGAGACAAAAGTGTGACTGGCAAGACACACGGAAGGGGGGTGAGGACCTGGGGCATACCTGGTCTATGTGCGCCTCATCCATGTTGCCTTTCTTTTCCAACACCACCTCTAAGTCTGGGTCAGGTTCCTGCACAAAAGGGCAAAGGGAGTAAGAGTCAGGCATACAAAGGCCTCTGCCCCAGCAGCTCAGCAGGGTGAGATCATCAGAGTCCAGAAAAGACCCAAGACTGCAGTACCTCCTTATCCCCTGCCACTTCCAGAACTTCTGACATCCTCTTGTGGAATCGTGGAACTATTCTCACCTCAAAACAATGGCACTGACCTATCTGACATCTGAAGAAACTAAGGCTTAGAGAGGTGAAGTGACCGTCAGGAAGTCACCCCCCGCCCCCACCACAGCTCAGGGACAGGGCTGACACTAATGCGCGTCTCTTGACTTAGGCTTTGCGCACCTTTCCTGCCACACAGACATCATCTTACCTCCCATGGCACCAAACCAGTAAGAGGGGAGAGGCCAAGGGTCCTGTTGGTGGTGGGGGGATGGGGGCCAGCTAGCAAGGGACAGGTGGGCACAGGGCCTTGGGGGGTGGGTGTGGGGAGAGAGACCCAAACCCACTGCCAACAAACCCAAACCCAGTTCTCTCCTCTACACTGCTCCCCCTCCTACCCCACTCCCAGTCACTGCCTTCTCTCCTGCCTGGACAAGCACAGGTCTTTAACACGGGCTTTCTCATCCCCCAACCTTGCTCCATTATGCACAGCAGCTCAGGTGAGCTTTGAAACCTCAACTGGAGGGGAACCTGGCTGTCTCAGTTAGTAGAGCATGAGACTCTTGATCTTGGGGTTGTAGGTTTGAGCCGCACACTGGGTATAGAGAGTACTTAAAAATAAAATCTTGGGGCATCTGGGTGGCTCAGTCGGTTTAAGTGTCCAACTCCTGATTTTGGCTCAGGTCATGATCTTAGGGTTGTGGGATCAAGCCGTACATTGGGCTCCACACTCAGCACAGAGTCTGCTTATCCTTCTCCCTCTGCTCCTCTCCCCTCCTTTACCCACTTATGGGTATGCACATGTGCTCTGTAACAAATACTTTAAAAAAAAAATTTTTAAAACCCTCAAGTGAAACATGTTATATATTCACCTTAAACTTATACCATGTTATATATCAACTATAGCTCAATTAAGAAAGTAAAAATTTAAGGGGAACCTAGGTGGCACAGTAGATTAAGCATCCGACTCTTGGTTTCAGTTCAGGTCCTGATCTCAGGGTCCTGAGATTGAGCCCCACATCAGGCTCTGCACTTGGTGTGCAGCATGCTTGAGATTCTTTCTCCCTCTCCCACTTCTGCACGTGAGCGCTCTCTCAAATAATCTTTGAAAAAAAATCTTAAATAGAAATTTAATAACTCAATTGGATCACAGCACTCTACTCCCCAAAACCTCCAGAGGCTCTCATCCTGTTTACACAAAAATCTAGGCTCCTGTGGGCCTCTCTGGTCTCTAGCACTTGGTCCCCTAAACTCCCAGCTCCCACTACACTTTGTTCTTTCCAGAGCCCCTGCACTCGCTGTTCCCGCTGCACAATTGACAGCAGACACTGCTTACAGGTCTCTGCTCCCATATGGCATCCTCACTGGGCCTGTCCTGGGTGTGCTTACGTGTGCCACACTCTCTCACTGGCCTCAGCCCCCATGGAACCCTCTGACAGTGAAACCTTGAGCCAGCCACTTTCCCTGGTCCTTTGGTAATGACAAGTGCCACATTTCCGACATCCTTACTTTAGGTGTGCTCTGCCTGGCACCCAGCATCACGTGTGATGATCCCTCAAAGGCTCTGTTCACGCACATCACCCATCCAGACCTTGAAGATAGGTGTACTTCCTGACTCGGTGGGCTTGTCCTTGGCAGCAAAGCCCCCATCGCAGATGTTAAACAGAGGGGAGTGACCACCTTTCACCGGACTCCAGAGAGAAGGGGTCCTAGATTCTGATAGGGGTTAGGCTCCCACCTCTGGGGTTCTTCTTGGCCCCAACAACTTCTGAAGAAAAGAGACCACTAAAACCAAATCTAGTGGACTAGGGCAGAATTGGGAAAAATCCAGAAACCAGAACTACCTCTTGTAGGCCCTGATATGGAGGCCACCCCTGCCAGCCTCCTCAACCCGCTCTGGCCAAGCAGAGCTCAAGCCACATAGACACCTTCTTGATGACCTTGCCCCAGGGGGGTCATCCATCAGTCAGTATTAACTGAGCCCCTCCAACGCCAGAGTCAAACTTCAGTTAAGTGCTCAGTACACAGTAGCCATCATTCTTACTTGAGGACCACAGGACAGTGGGTGGTCTGAGCTCACGTAGCTGGCTGGTATAGAACTGGGAAGAGAATCCAGGCCTTGTTCCAATATAAGACAGTCACTTCTTGGGCTCTAATGATACTGGAATCTATGAGAAGTTACATGGCAGCTTCTGAGAAAGGATGAAACCTCAAGTTCAGAAGCCAGATTGGGTTTAAAGCCCAGCCCCACACTGTACCAGGTGGGAGATCCTGAACAAGGTATTTAACTCCTCTGAATCTGTTTCCTTGTCTGTTAAATGAGGATGACCACAGCAGTAATTTCACCAGACTGATGTGAGGATTAAACAGGTTAATACATGGGGAGCATTAGCTTAGTGCCAGGCACATGATTAGGTGTTCAAGAAATTTCAGCCATCGCTACCCCAACAGGCCAGACATCCGCTTGGAGTACGACATGTACCATCTCATTACCTCCGCACATGCACACACATACCCCAAAGAGAGGAATGGAGGTGTGGCCCTGGTATAGACATGGCCTGTGGAGTCCAAGAGCTCAGGCTCATCTCCTCCCTTCCTTCCTGCACTCAAGGAAGCTTGTCAGGATGGAGACAGTGGATCTCTGTTGTCTTCATCAGACCATCAACTCTTCCCTTCCTCCTGGGAATCAGGACTGGGTTTTCCTCTTCAAAACGGTCTTTTCCCCCTAACTGCAGACAGTGGGGTTCAGATGGGATGGATACCCTAGGTCCCTCCCCCTGGCTTAAGGTCAGGGCTTCCAGCTTATGTGATCTAATCGATGCGTGTGAGAGCAGCCCTGAGACTTCTGTAATTGTTTTGGAGGTGCGCTCTCTCCCTTTGGGGGTAACCTAACTACTAGGATGAAATCCTGGAGCTACTGAGACCATCTTGCTGTGGGGTGGGAGGGACCAAAACCAACAAAGAAAAAAAAATATGAAGAGCTGGGGAAAGGCACACTGGCATCTCCTGTGATCCAAATCTATTTGATCACTAAATCATGTACATTGAGCATAGAAAATAAGCTCGGATAGCCACAGACCATGTTAACTCAAACTATTTGGTTCCTGAGTTTTGGACAGCGAGAGGCAAGAGTTCAGAAAGGGAGAGATTCATCTAAAAAATTTATTCCAATTTATTCAGATCTTGAGTGGAGATAGTGAGGACCTGGTTAGAGTTTCAATAACAAGGGATACCCTTAATACTGAGGATATTCCATGAGCCCCTAGATCCAGCCATATCTGAAATTAAATAGCTTTTAACCTTTTCAGTTACATGTCTCAACAAATCTCTTTTCCGGCTGAAGTCCGTTTTATCTGGGTTCTGGTGGCTACAAATGTCTCTCACACACACACACACAATTTATCTCTCTTTCTCTCTCTCTCGTTCCCCCCACCCCAATTTCCACCCTTATTCTCCCAAAGCAGAATCTAATTCTGAAGAAATGCCTACCTCTTCCCAAGGTTCTTCCGCTACTTTGCTCTCTTTCACCTTCTTCTTTTTACTCCTCTTCAGAGCTGGCTCCTCAATGCCTGGCTGCTCTACCTTTTTCTTGGACTTCATTTTCTTCTTTGCGGGGGACTTGGGGTTATGTCCTATTGGGATGTATTCTGGAGCCTCAAGTTTGACTGGCTTCTTAGTTCCTTTCCTAGGGCTGCTCTCCACAGACTTGGAGCACTCAAGGTGCTCTTCTACGGAGGTATCTCCCTTAAGGTGGATTTTCTTTTTCTTCTTCATCTTCATGTTGCATTCCCTGGGGATGCCCTGTTTCCGTTTCTGCCCTGAGCCTGTCTGCTCCGCACCATCCTTCCCCACTGAGCAAGTGTACAGAGTATCCCCAAACTCACGGAAACAAGGGTCCTTGGCCGAGGCAGCTGCAGCCTCCCGGGCCTTCTTCTCCTTCTTGTGTTTTTTGGGCTTCTTGCCAACTCTGGTCACCTCCTCAACCTGTCTAGTGTCTGGGGAGGTCCTCCCTCTTGAGCTAGAAGGCCTGGCCAGAGGTTTTAAGGACTTCCTCTTTTTTTTCTTCTCCCCACCTTGGAACTCAGATGAACCAAGAGCCTGCTTCCTGGGGGTGGCCAACTTCTCTGTCCGTCCAGCACGTAACATGGTCTCGGGTTCTAGGTGCTCCTGACAGAGGGTACTATGGCCCTTCTTTTTCTTCTTTTTCTTCACCAGAGGCATCTCAGATGCCTGCCCTAGCTCCACACTCTTTGAGGGGAATGTTGCTCTTGTGGGACAAATCTCAGTGAAGTAATTACCACTGTTTAAAACTGAGTACTGAGTCTCTGGTTCTTTGACTACCTTCTTTTTCTTCTTCTTTTTCTCTGGGACCCCAAGGCCCGGGTCTCCTTTGTGGGTTTTCGTGATCATTCCTGAAAAGAGAAATGGTACAAGTTATCTCCATACCAAACCACCCCATGTACAATTCGGCTAGTTAGTGCCAAGAGCCACAATTCTGAGTGGCTAGCCTGAAATGTTAGAGGATGGGAAAATGGGAGTCATTCCTTGAGACAAAGGAAAATGTAATGAAAGAAGTAGAACGGAATTTAAATGGAGACAGGCCCAAGTTCAAATTCAAACTGCTCCCTCATTAACTTAAACCCCAGTCACCCAGCCTCCCTGAACATTAATGTTCCCATCTGGAAAATGGGGGGGGGGGGGGTGTAAGATGATGAAATAGAACACTTCCCTCTTAAAGGGCAAGAATATACAATAATCCCTGGAAAGGGATTCTCTTTCTCACTGCCTTCCTTAAATCTCTGATCCTAATCACCCATTAAACAAATTTACCCACTGCCTACCCTGTGCCGGCCACTGAAGATACAACTGCAATCAAATCAGACATCAAATGCTCTCCTCAGGCAGGGGCTTACCTTTCACTGAATGAAGGGGACAGAAATCTTGAGGTCAACTCTACCTGCTAATTCCCACCAGAGGCAATAACTATGGCACAATTAACCCCTTACCTTGGTTCATCTAAGCAACTCTTTTCCTTTGTGTCTGGAAATTAATTCCCCCCACCTGCCCCCGGGTGACTTTCTCACCTAACTACCTTCCCATGTGGCTAGTAATAAGAATGGTAACAAGATATGATGAAGGCAGCCCCAGCTAGGACTGACAAGACCTAGGTCCAAATGGTGACTGATGCCCCTTGCTCCATAGTGTTGGTTTCTTTGGGCCTCAGTTTCCCCATCCATAAAGAGGCACTGAACTAGATCAAATGCTGCTAGGGACTGGGGAGGTGTTGGGGGCCACACCCTGCCTGCTTCACTATTTCTAAATTTTCAAATTACCAATATTTAGCAATTGAAGATGACACAGAGCAACGTAGAAAGCCCAGCTTTTGGGGGGGGGGGAATGTCATGTAGGCAGCTGTGGGAAGGGGCTGACGCCCCAAGTACATTTTATCTTCCAGCTGGGACACTTCTCTCCAGTTACCACACACAAGCTCCTGCTGCTCCCTGGACTAGGTGACATGGAGACACCCAGGGAATCAAAGGAGGTTTGGACAGTGGGAGGGAAAGGTCGGGAGTTTCTCCACCCTGAAGCTCTCTTTAGCCTCGTTGCCCCAGGGAGCCACACTGGACCTGGTTAACCATTAGCATTTTCAAAGAGCCAGGCCAGGACTAAGCCATAGCTCAAGTTCATTTATAACTCATGCCAGGAGCACCTGTAAGTCAAGGATATACCCTCTCTATTCACTCTTGTCCTGTTTTCTGCTGTATTCCCAGAGCCTAGCTCTGCACCTGACACACAGCGGGTGTTTGACAAATACTCACTAAATGAATGAATGCCAGAGATACAGAGAGAAACAAGATAAAACACCTGCTATCAGGAAACAGGTGTAGGCTGAGAAGAGGTGTGATAATGAAGATACGGTGATAAAAGCAAGGCTAGTGGTGAGGTCAGGGTAATGAAGTTCATCTAATCTGGCTTACCAGTTGTCTGGAAAGTTTCTAGAACAGAGGTTTCCAGCTTAGGCAACTGCGGGATGGTGGTGTTAACCCCTTTAAAAAAAGGAACTGAAGGCGGGTAGTTAGGGGCTGCAGGAGACAGGCTGGTTTGCAGATGCCTTGAGCTATGCAAGTGGACAGGTGGATATGTGGGTTCGAGGCTCGGGGGTGACTGGGCTGACATGAGTTTTTTAAAAAAACACTCATAAATGAATATATGGATGGTAATTAAGCCTCAAAAAGAATGAGCCTAAGACCTCAGGGAAGCAGGAGGGCAGAGGGAAAGGGGCCTGCAAAAGAAGATGCAAACCTGGAGAGGGTGGAGTCGAGAGAAAGAGAGAGAGAATATGATCGCGCGAGCGCCCCGAGAGCGCCAAGAGTGCCTCAGGTGGGGGAGTGGTCAAGTGATCTGATTAGAACAAAGAACTTAAAGGGGGACTGTAGTCATTGAACCCCCTTTCATAATCACTGTAGCTTCCTTCCTCTACAGCACTGAAGATCTTGCTCTTCAACCCTGCGACCCCAGATAAATTCGCTCCAAGAGGAAAGACTCTTACAGTGTGTCTCCAACAAAAGCAAACACTTTCTCCAAAAGCCCTTTTAAAACCTCGCGGTAGTCTCCCGAGGACCGGTGTGAAACCCCATCTCAGACTTGCTGAGGCTTCGAGACTTGAATTTACTTGTCCTGGGTCCAACAGCCAGCAAGTGGCAAAAAGGACTCGAACGCAGCATGCGCTCTGCACAGGGGAACACACACCCCACGGCCGCCGCCGGTTCACGAGCAGGAAGCAAGGGAGCCAGGAGGCGAGAACGGTCCCTCACCGGCTCCGCCGCGCCACAGCTTCCGCACAAACACACAGGAAGGGATTACGCGGGATCCCGGCCCCGCTTCAAGGCGGGAGAAATTCCAGGCCGGAGCGAGCGCACACAGGCGACTGGGGTGGGAGGGATTATGTGTGGATTTGGGGTACAGGTCACCCACTTCTCCCTCAGTTCTCCGCGCAAGTCCCCAGACCCCACCTCTAGACCCCGCGCCGCCCCTCCAGTGCGGCCCCTCAGCACTCACCGGTACGCCAATCTTCCCCGCCTCCACGTGAAAGCCAGCTCGGCCGCAACCCGGAAATTAATCTCGAGTCGCTGGCCCGCCTCCTTGAGTTCCGGCTCCTTCCGGGTCGTAGCCAAGCCGGGAGGGCGGTTGCCTTGGAAACCGCGGCCATGGCTGCACCTGGTCAGGCGAGTGGTAGCACAACCCAGCGCGAGGAGCCGGCCGGCTCAGCAGAGTCGTCGGACACTGCCCAGACGTCAGTGCCCATCGTGTCCACCGTGTCCCCCGAGCTACCCCTCTCGCCAGGACAAGGCGTGGAGCCTCCGGGCAAGAACCTGTGGGAGCAGATCTGCGAGGGTAGGCAGCCCGGGCCGGCAGAGAGGGGCGGGACTCGCCAGGCGGGGTCCGCGTTCTCAGGGCGCCTGACGTGCGTGGTCCCCTTGGTAGGCGCGCGGCAGGCCCGCCAGGATCTCCATTTCACGGACGGGGAAACTGAGGCTCCGAGACTTTCGTGCGAGATGTCGCACCGCAGGCTTCCACCTTGATCCGTACTCAAATTAAAACCAGGGAAGCCAGGGGAAAGCGGAACAAAGGGGGACCCAGTGGTGTGGACAGTGGCTCTCCAACCTCACTTAATAAATAAGAAAGAATCTTTGGGAGAGAGATGGGGAGCTTGGTTAAAGCGTAGGATCCCAGTTCCTGCCCACAGATCCCATAATCAGGTGCAGGGAATCTGCACTCTTAACGTGCATCCTAGGTAATTCTGATTAGTTAAGTCTGTAGCCCGCAGGTTGAGTAAACATGGTCTCTACAGATTTGGGTTTTAATCCCTCTCCACTTCTGATCTTCCTTAAACTCCCCAAATGAAGTTTAGCGCAATTTCTTTCATGGCCCTACACTACTCTTGGTCGTGAGGCCTTTCAGTACTTTTCACATACGTTGAGCAAGTTACTGCCCTTTCTGTAAAGTGAGCAAAATAATGACAGCTGTTTTATGGTGTTAAGAGCATTGCAGCTAAATAGTCACAGAAAGTGCTTAGCAAACTGCCCCATTTCCAGCAAGAATTCGATAAATGTGAGCTCTTAAAAAATAATATTGGGTGGGGTTTTTTTTCTCCTCTAGATAGTAAGCTCCTCAAGGTCAAAAACTCAAGATTTTTCATTCTTGTGATTATTCTATGTCAGCTGTCTGAAACAGCACTTCCCAGAACTTTCAAATATGGTAGCCCTATTGATTGATCATGTTGTACACCTGAAACTAATTTAATGTTAAATGTCAGTTATAGCTCAGAAAAAAATGTGGAAGCTACTAGGCACATATAGTTTTGAGCGCTTAAAATGTGGGTAGTGCATTTGGGACTCAAATTTTTTATTTTACTTAAATTAACCAAATGTAAATAGCGACTGTGGCTAGTGGATACCATATTGGACAAATCAGGAAATGTTTGTTGAATGGGGAAAAAGAGTGAATGCACCAATATATGAAAGAAGTGGAAAATACAGAGGAGGAAGAGAATTGCGGACTCCGAGTTGATAGGTAACTCTCAGCGGCTGTCTGTTTCACCTCCCATCCAATGCTTGAATTCCTTTTCCAGTTTCACATTATATTTAGAAAAATCAAAGTTCTCCCTGTAATTTCTACCCTTTGGTCCTAACCCCTTGGTGTCATGACCCAAGTTGATCACTCTACCTTAAACCACTCATATTTGAAGGTAGTCGTGAATGTCTTTTCCCCAGAAAAGTGGAAGGAGTTTTGACTTCTTCAAGCCAAACAGTTCTTTGTAACAGAGTTTATTACTGGTGTGTTGTCTAAGGAAAACTGCTTATCTACCTCACAGGGCTGATGTGAGGACCAGGTAAGATAATATTTGTGAAGGTGATTAGCATAGTGTCAGACATTTAGAAAGAGCTCAATAAATGTTCATTGTTGTTAACAATGAAACATGGTTTGCCTTGTGTTTTAAAGTCAGAAGATTATTTTGGTCAAATAGCCCTGTAGGGAAAAGCAAAGACAAAGAGGTTTGGCGCTCTCTGTAAAGCAAGTGAATTGCTACTCACAAAGTGATAGAGTTACATCACGAAGTTAATGGGGTCAGAGATGGTGAATTATATACCAAGGCTCTGTCATGATTACTTTAAGCCAGATGAATTTCTTAACTGTTCTAACATGGAGTTGCCTATAACAAGCATATAATGGGTAAATTTCGTGCCTCACAACAAACATGAAAAGCAGGCTTTGTGGTAATCCTATGTTTGAGGTTAACTGTTACGTTCTATTAGTACATCTCCATTTAAAAAGCAACTCATCACAGCAAGTAGACCTGTGAGAAACTCAATTTCAGGAAGAAGAAATATAGAATAGGTAAATATCTGACTTAAGACTGTCTTACCTGGCTGATGCTGTGTGTGTGTGTGTGTGTGTGTGTGTGTACATGTATGTGTTTATATAACTTGACAACTTACTTGTAATTTTTCTTTAATTTTCGCTCTCAACTTTCCAGTGATGACTACCTCTGAGCTTTGTATCCTCAAAGGCACTTGTATCAGTATCAATAAAGTTCTTTCCTGCCAAGGCTTCTAATTAAATCTTATTCTTGCTTGTGACATGATTTTTAACTATGGTTTTAATGAAGACCGAGTCAAAGTATCAGGAGCTTACAGTCTCCTGTTTTGTTATTGCTGTTATTACTCTCATCAGCATCCTCATTATTGCCATTGGTTCATTACTCCAAATACTCTGCAACCTCAACCCTTAGAGCCATTGTAGAATCAGGTTCCTCCATCCCACCTGCCAGATACCAACATGGACCAGCTCTGAATCAATCCATGTAACCTTAGAGCAGCTGCTGAGTACAGCTGGAGAAAAGTGACACCAGGGGGCTCTCACACTGCCTGTCAGTCAACATCCCTCAGTGGCTTCTTCTGTTGCCCCCATCTACTAGCCCCAAGTTTCTAACCCCCTTCAAATGTTGGGTGGTATCACTTAGTAAATGTAGGAGACATTCATTGAGAAGAGTCAGGCATTTGGAGGCAGGAAGGGGATCCTTCAACTTCCTTATACCGATTAACATATTTGCATCTGCACACATACCCTGCTACCAGCAGCTCAGCCGGCATCTGGGCTTTGGTACCATCCTCTTGGCATCCCAGGATCCTGCTCTGTCACCCTGTCTCCTACATGTAACTTCTTTACTGACTTTTCCTTCCAAACATCCTGTGGTCTGTCATCTTGAGAAAAACCTCTCCCTTAGCACGTATTATCTTCTAGCTCTTGTTTATCCCTTTTCTTCTCTCAGCCAAGCTTCTGGAAAGAACACACTGCCCTTGTTCATACCACTGTCACTCCTTTTATCAACCCAGCGCAGACTAGCTCCTACTTACCTCATGGTTCCAGTGAAATTATTCTCATCGATTCTGTCAACCTATCTACCCATGCTGGGAACTGTTTTAAGTGTTAGGCTAGGAATGACTCCAGCCACTATTCTAGACACCCAGCAACTTTCGTTCTCAACGAGTGTCACCATCATTCACTCAGCTACCCAGTCCAGAAATCCTCACTGGATTCATCATAAGGTGAATCATTAAGATTCATCTTAACATGTTTCCCATTTGCTTTTCATGATCCCCACATTCTCCAATCCCTATAGATTCTACCTGCTTAATATTTGTAAGACCTAACTCCCCCCCCCCCCCCCCCCCCCCAGTTCTCATGGCTGCTGCTGTAGATCAGGCCCTTACCACACCCTGTTTGGATTGCTGCTATAGCTTTGTAATTGCAGAAGTCCTCTATCCAGACCCTGTTCCATAGGAACCCCTTTAAAATTCAAATCTGACCACATCATGCCTTGACCTACGATGATTTTCATAACTTTCATGATAAACAAACTCTTTAGCTTAAGATCTAAGCCCCTTAATGATCTGGATTCTGTCTTTTTTTTTTTTTTTTAGGTTCATCACCTACCATTTGCTCAAATCATACTAATGGCAACATTTATTGAACTGCTCTATGTGCCAGACACTGTGCTAGAAGCTTTTCCTCATTTAAACCTCACAGCAACTCAGGGCTTTGCCTGTTGTACAGGCAAAATTGAGGAAACCGAGGCAGAGAATTAAGGAAACTTAAATAACAAATGCAAATAAAAGCAAAATGTCACTTAAATATATATAAGATTGGTAATACCCTCGAGAAACAATCTTACTATTAGGAGTATAAATTGTTATAAACTTCTTGGAGGAACATTTGTCAATTTGGTCGAAATTTTAAATTATTTTTTCCTTTAACAGAACAATTCCACATCTAAGAATTACTCCTATAACAATATCTCTTTTCCAATCAATCTATATTTCACCATATATATATATGGTGATGCTCCTGGCAACATTGTTTGTAGTAATGAAAAATTGGAAACAACCTAAGCACTCATTATGTACACTGGTTAAATAATTGTGGCATATCATATATGTAGCGATCTTGAAAGATGGCCAAGATTCAACACCTAGAATGGTTCTTGGCACATAGTAGGCTCTCAGTAAGTGTGAACAAAAGAATAGATAAAGAATCAAAAGTAACTTGCTATATTCTTCATTTTGTTCATTCATTCATTCAGTCAGCAAGTATTCTTTGGGAATATGATGGTGAGCATAAACAGACCCGGACAATTTCCCTCACTAAACACAGTCATTAATTTTTACAGACTTCAAATGAGGATAAAACTGATAGGAATTATGAAGAAAAAGGACTGTGCTATGAGGTTCTATACTTGGATGATTTGGCATGGTCTAGGAGATCTAAAATAAATGTACTTGTGTGTTATATGCATATGTTAGTAAATACGTTGAAATACAGTGGTTATGGGTTATAATGGGATTGGACGTGACTTACACTCTTTACACAAGACAGGTCTGTATTATTTGGAATTTCCTCATCATAGCGTGTATTGCTTTTGTCATCAGACAAAGCTCTAAATATTTATATCCTAAGTCTGAATAAATAGTTTTCACACCATGTTTGTGTTTCTCAAAGTGTTTGGGAAAGAAGAGCGAGTTTATATGCTTGCTTGAGAGGAAAGCAAAGTGGTAGAGCTCAAGCTGTTATTGTGGGTGGAAATCTAAGATGGCTCCAAGGATTCCCACTCCCTACTGCACACATCTCCAAGATATTCAATCAAACACAAATCTAGGCATTGCCATCAAGGGATTTTCCAGACATTATTGAAGTTTGTCATCAATTGACTTTAAGTTAGGAAGATCACTGTAAGTGGGCCTGACCTAATCAGGTGAACCTTAAGTCAGAGTCATTAAAGCAGAAGAGACTCCTGTTTGCCTTGAAGTAGCAAATAACCACATGTGGACTGTCCATGACGAGGACTGAGGGTGCCCTCTCGGAGCTGAGAGTCCCACCAACAAAAAGAAAATGGGAGCTTCAAACCTACAGCCACAAGAAACTGAATCCTGTCAACAACCAATGATCTTAGAAGAGGACACAACCCTCAGATGAGATCACAGCCATGAATGGCCAACACCTTGATTTGAGCCTGATGAGATCCTGACCCATACTGGACTCCTGACCCATGGGAACTGTGAAATAATAAATTTGTGTTGTTTAATGTTGCAAAGTTTGTGGTGATTTTTTACATAGCATTAGAAAACTAATATAGCTGGTACTGGGCAAGATTGCTTGCAACCTACAGGCTGACATACTGGTCCCCAGCCTGACACCTAGGAGTTAAGAAAAAAGAAGTCAAGAGATGTTTCACTGACGAGGAACTAGGTATCCAAGGAACTATGTGTCCAATACAATTTTATTCATTCCATTGATACCATCTTGCTCAGAAACTGTTTTTTCTCATTGCTGCAAAGTGACTATATTTGTCATTAAAACATTGACTTTTCCAGAAATATTCTTACCACTTTTTTTTAGGGATGTAACTAATTTAGCCCCAAGCATTTCTGTCCCTCTCCAAGCAATAGTTCTTGTTACCCTGCAGAACTTGTATGGACTGTTCATTGCATTAGGCTCTCCAACATGTTGACTGTGAGCAGCCTTGAAACCTGGCAACCTCACTGCACATTAGAATCAGCTGGAAAGCTTTAGGGGTGCCTGGGTGGGTCAGTGGGTTAAGCCTCTGCCTTCAGCTCAGGTCATGATCACAGGGTCCTGGGATTGAGCCCTGCATCGGGCTCTCTGATCAGCGGGAAGCCTGCTTCCCCCCCTCTCTGCCTGCCTCTCTGCCTACTTGTAATCTCTCTCTCTCTGTCAAATAAATTTTTAAAAATAAAAAAAATCAGCTGGAAAGCTTTAAAAATACTGATTCCCAGGCCTCCACCCTAGGTCCATTGAATCAGAATGTCTGGGCCCAACTCCGGAAAGTTATTTTCAAAAAGTTCCCCAGTGATTCTTTTTTTTTTTTTTTAAGATTTTATTTATTTATTTGACAAACAGAGACCACAAGTAGGCAGAAAGGCAGAGAGAAGTGGAAGCAGGCTCCCCGCTGAGCGGAGAGCCCGATGCAGGCCTCGATCCCAGGACCCTGAGATCATGACCTGAGCCGAAGGCAGAGGCTTTAACCCACTGAGCCACCCAGGTGCCCCTTCCCCAGCGATTCTTGTGTGTAGCCAGGATAGGAAATTACTGGAGTTTAAAGCAGAACTACTCCTACTTGTGCATACAAGTCACCTGGGATGATCTTAAAATGAAGGCTCAGATTCAGCAGGTCAGGGGTGTATTTGAGGTGTTGCATTTCTAACTCCCCAGAGATGCTGATGCTGTTGGTTCTTGGGCACACTTTGAGTAGTGGGGTCTTTATGGGATTGCTCTTCCAGATGCATACCCCGATCAGGCCATCCTGCCTTCATGCTCATCCTCATGACTGCAAGACACAGCTCATCTCTCTGTTGCTTTTACAGTGCCCTCCCACCATGTGCTCCTCTTTTTCCTTTCCTCCCCTCCTCTCTATATAACTATTGGTGTCTTCCCTTGGCCTCTGTCCCATTCTCTTCCTCCTTTTATTCCATGTAGTTATCATAATTTGTGAGCAAAATCTAAAGTTGTACCTTCTCAGCAAAAGAGGCTCAAATTCTTACATAAAGCCTTGAGTCTGGCATACAAGAGAACAGTCATCTCATCCATTTTAAATAAGGTGGTTCACAGTAGTTATTAACCTATAGTAGCCAGTTGTTTTCATTTCGATAAAACATCGACCAAATTAAAATTTAAGAATGTTTTCTTCAGAGGAAAGGAAATTGTATCACAAACTGCAATGAAGTGTGGAATTAAGGATGTTTTTTTCCCTGCTCCCTTTAGAGTATGAAGCTGAGCTGCCTCCCTTTCCAGAGGGATGTAAAGTCAAACAAGAAGCTATGATTTCTGTGAGTATCGTCCAGGCCCCAACCTAAACGAAAGGCTCTTATGTGACAATGGTGCTGATGTCATGAGTTAAGGAGGTGGGAAAGGGAAGGCACCGGAATTAGAACCAGAAATTGGGGCCAGTCCTAGCTCTACTACTACTAATGGTGTCACTTAGAGGGCATCATATAACCCTTCTGACCCTCAGTTTCCACCTCTGGTAAATGGAGCAGATAATCCTTGACTAACTCGCAGGACCTCTGTGGGGCTCAGATGAGACCCTGGATGAGAAAGTTCTTTCTGAAGGAGCCAGCACATGCCCATGTTGAGCATACTTGGGGAGAGAGCACATTTCTCTATGCATACCAGTGTGGGCAAGATGAAAAAGACCTTACTAAGAGGGCCAAGGAAGGGGGGCCCTCAGACAGTATACTTGAAGTAAAATAAGGGCTTAATGGAGTTTAAAATAAAAGAGCAAGGCTCTGAAAGATTCAGGGAATTGAGCAGGGTCACAGAGATAGGACCCAAACCTAAGTCTCTAGAATTCCAGTAGGTTATTGCAGCCGCCACTACCAGAGATTCTAAGAATTTCTTGCCTGTGATTGTTCTTTTTTCGTAGCATCCTGTTCTTGCTCTGTGGATGTAATGCTTTCTCAAATGTCTCTGCAGATACCAGTTACAGTTCCCTTCCCTGAATTGTTTGTGCTTTTTCCAGAGTCCGTTTTTCTTGGTAGATCTTGATATCTGTCCTTTATGCTGTGGATGTTTTGTGTAGAGAACTCTTGTTACTTATTCAGAATTTGTATTTTGATCTGAGTGGATTTTTCTATGTAGCTGGTATGATTTTCTTTTGCAGTCATCCATGTGCGTTTGTCTTCTGGATGAGTCTCTTCTATGAATAGAAACATTGACTAGGAGCTGGTGGGGAGTGATTGTCTAATGGGAGACTTTTCTTCCGGGTTGCAGGCAGAAAGCCTCCAAATCATTGGAGAGCTTTTTTTTTTTTTTTTTTTCTCCTTTCGGCTATCAGCTTGGCCAATCCTAGAAGTCAGTGGAAATCACTAGAATCACTGGCAAGGAGAGAGAACTGGATATAAAACATGGTGGGAGGGGCGCCTGGGCGGCTCAGTGGGTTAAAGCCTCTGCCTTCGGCTCAGGTCATGATCCCAGGGTCCTGGGATCGAGCCCCACGTCGGGCTCTCTGCTCGCAGGGAGCCTGCTTCCTCCTCTCTCTCTGCCTGCCTCTCTGTCTACTTGTGATCTCTGTCAAATAAATAAAATCTTAAAAAAAAACAAAAAACATGGTGGGAATGGAGCTTTATGTATATTGAAAGGAGCAGAAGCAAGAGGAGGGGAAATGTAGAGAGCAGGCCAGTGGAGCCCCAGCTGGATTTTCACTTAACCCCTCCTGTTTATCATTCCTTCTCTCATTCCCATCCTCTGAGGGGATTAAAGCCTTCTGGAGTTTTGATGGGAAGAGGGACTCCCATCAACTGGCACAGTTTCCTCTTATGGATCCTGGGCTACCCTTCCCTCTCTTCCTTGACCACAGGCTTCATCTCTGTTACTTTTGGAAATGTTTGCAAATCTTTCGTCCACTAATGGTTCTCCTGTTCTTTTTCTCTATTAGGGCTTTATTCCTTGATTGTCATTTATAGGTGTCTCAGAAGGGAAGAGGGCACAAAGATTTGTACTCATTGTGCCCCTTGAACCTGAAGTTAATACAGAATTTTATCCTTTGTTAGGTTACACAGGAAAATACAGTTATTTAAACTATTTATATGAATTGATTCTCCCCCCAATGGCCCCCATCAGGTTTCACCATTAGAGGAAACGGTTCTCCATGGCTTCAATACAGAGCACGTTTATTCAGCTCCTCATTTGACCATGGACTCGCATGTACTCTGTCCTCAAGTCAAGTTGGAAACAGTTGATCCAAAAACATGTAAGTAAGGGAGATTTTGTCTTTTATAATGTGGGGCTTGTAACATTGCAAAACTACAGGGTGGGAATGGGGTGGACAGACCTCAGGGAGACCACAAAAATATGAAAGAATATCTTCTTATTTTAAGTTTAATTTTATCTTTTATTTTTTAATACATATCAGAATTTTCTTATATTTTTTAAAAAAAAATTTTAAGTAGGTTCCATGCCCAACATGGGGATTTAACTCGTGACCCTGAGATCAAGAGTCACATACTCTACTGACTGAGCCAACCAGGCGCCCCTTAATTTTTATTTCTAAGAGAAGTAACTTTATCCCACTGGTTTATCTTTAAGGATGAAATATAAGAAAGATGATAAATAACAGCAAGCATACCTTGATTCTACATTAAAATCAAAGGGGGGAATGTAAAAGGTGGATGAAAGTATCACGCTGCCCTGTCTTGTGGGTTGAAGTCAGAGGTGTAGACTTTCTCCATCTTCTCCCTGGGACCAGTTCCTCAGGCCCTCCCTGGGACCAGACCTCTCCTACCATTTTGTTCTGTTCTCTCTGCTAGTGAGCTTTGGGCCTTGGCAACCACCACCACCATTACTGTGGACATAATGCCCCATCCATTGTACCCGCAACCTGTTCCTCTCCTCCTCATTCTACCACACTTCCCTTGCTTATTTTCCCTCCAGCCACACTGGCCTCCTTGCTGTGCCTGTGGCCCCAGCCCTGTGCAGGACCCCGTCTACATCCTCGCCAGTCCACAGAGGCTCAGAAAGATATTTTCAGTTTCTTTAATAACACAGCCCAACTCAGCAGTCTGAAGTAAAATGCAACATTTAAGGTCCTGTTACTTCACGGACAATACCTTTTTTTGGTTCAGAAACAAACATTTCTCCCAGATTCATCTGGGCCATTTGGGATTTTCAGTAGGATTTTTTTTTTGTTTGGTTTAGGTTCCCCCAAGGAATATCTGGAAACATTCATCTTTCCAGTTCTACTTCCCGGAATGGCTAGCCTGCTTCACCAAGCAAAGAAAGAAAAATGTTTTGAGGTCAGTTGCTCTGTGGGGTTTCTTTATTTCTAAATGCTCAGTAATTCATTTTTATCAGATGGTACCTCATTATCTCAGTACCATCAAGTGGTCATTCTCAAAACAATCCCTTTGGGAAGGAGAGCTGTGTTTTGGTCACCCACTCAGCTGCAGCCATGACATCTAGTTGTGCACACACATGCACTGCCATCTGTCTGGCCACTTGGCTCCAGAGAGGTTTTCTGCCTTCTTGGCCTCCCTGCCTGCCCTTCTCCTGGGTAACTGGCATCTACCAGGTTTGTTGGCTGCCACTGACTGTGTATGACGATGAAGGCTCGCCTTCTATTTTATCTGATTCTGGATTGATCTTCCCACATCTGGCCTCTCCATATTCCACTTCATGCTCAGTATCACGCATGTAGCTTGCTTCAGGAAAGGTCTGACCCACTGTCAGTGCTCGCTAAGCATTACTCATGGTCACACTGCAGCCAGCTTTCTGTGTGAATGGAGTTTGAATCCTGGAGCACCCTCCCGTAAATACCCCTGTGGGGGCACCCTCTTTTCTATGGTTGACAGGATACTTGGGGGTGCGTGTGTTCCATGCACAGTTTTGAATACTAGAATTAGGATGGCCTGTGTGAAGAGAATAAAATAGCAACAATATTTAATATTGACCAAGTGCTTGCTCTGTGCCAGGTGCTTTGCTAAATGCTTTAACATTCACTATTTCATTCAGCCCTCCAATGGCCCTATGAGATTCCTTCTATTAGTGTCCCCTGTATTTTACAGATGAGGAAACAGAAGAACAAAAAGATTTAGAAAGGGGATCAAGATGAATTTGCAGAGTTAGGATTCAGATCCAAGTTATGATTCAAAATGATACTTAAAAAATTGGCAGTAACTGCAGTGCAAACCTCAGTCAGCTTGCCACATCCCAGGGCCCTCAGAGCACTCACAGCTAATGGTATCAGCTCTCTGGTTACCCTTCAGCACAGTCTGTCTCTGAGAAGAACTGCGTGTCACCCGGATGGTGCTTTTATATACTAAGGAGACACCCATAGCCTAGATAATCCTAATTTCATCCCTCCCAAATGATGGAAGTTGGAAGCTGTCCTCTAAATAGCTCCAAGAAATACTGATTTTTAAAAATGTCCATGTTTTCTGAAGAACAAATTACTTGCCATAGGTTATAAAATCTGAACTGATTATATTTCTTTTCATTTGCTCATTTGGCTTCTCCTGAGGGCTAAATATCCATCCCCCATTCATAACTGACCTTCCCCCTCTGCTGTGTGCTGTTAACAGGTGCAAAGTGCAGCAGGGTGGAATGGTAGTGAGCCCAGGGACCAGACAGCAGAGCCCCTAGCCTGACCCTGCCATTGTCAGGGGCTTTGTCTCTCTGGCTTCAGGTCCTGCTGCTAAATGAGGGAGACCAGACCATCCTACAGGTCATATTTCAGGGATCTTTTTTTAAAATCTTGCTGTTGGCCATAGTATATTCAGTGTTCCATGGCTTTTATTAGATTGAACAAAGGATGGCACACAATGATTAAACAATGACATGAGCACAGTGGAATAATCTGTGTTTAAATATGCATATAGAATATCCAGAGACAGAGTAAGTCACCCAAATGCAGCTCTGTTCAACAAATATTTATTAAATCCTACTGTGTACTGATGACTGGGCCAGACCCTAGGAAAGGACACAGAGAGGACCAGCTATGGCCTTGTCCTCAAGAAAACCACAAACAAGGGATGCCTAGTCAGTTAAGCATCTGCCTTCAGCTCAGCTCATTATCCCAGGGTCCTGGGATCAAGCCCTGCATCAGGCTTACTGCTCAGCAGGGTGCCTGCTTCCTCCTCTCTCTGCTTGTCAAATAAATAAAATCTTAAAAAAAAAAAAAAAAAGAGCGGACGTGGGGAAACAAGAGTGGATCCAGGAGCCATGAATGCACGTCTAGACCTTGGCGCAGCTATATTCCACTGTGCAGACTTTGTTCTGATTTCTTCAACTGTTATTCTTCTCATTTATACCCCTTCAGAGGACACAAAAATCAGCTGAAAGGGCAGTAATTAAGATTTTACATGGAGGGTTATATCTCTACTGTTTGCCCATAAATAATTCTGTAATGAGGGGGCTAGAAACAGTTTCCAGCCTCCAAGCAATGATAAAGTGCTTTTAAAGAATCAGAGAAATTTCTATTTGTATTAGAGATTAATGAGGCATCCTTGTGCCAACTCATATTTCATCTTTGACATCCTGCAGATGAGCTGCCGCTGGGACTAAATGAAACCAGTCTAAACATCAAATGCACAGGGTGTTTGAACAGAGCATTGAAGTTTAAATGTTGTAACGAGCGATCAAGGAATGTAGAAAATACAGGTTCTTAAAACCGTTCGCTTGCAAAAATTGATAAACTTTCAAGGCAGCCAGACACACTGGAGTCCCAAATCCTGCTCAACTGCTTTCCATGCAGTGGGACCCTAAGTGATCTGTGACCCTCTTTCCTCCCCTATTAAAGGGATGGCAGAAAGAAGAGGGGGGAGGGGATGGCAGAGGTTCTCCTGTTACAGGAGGATGAGGGGAAGTACTTAATGAGGTTCACAGGCACCAAGGAAGGTTAGCCTTCCCTTGGGCTTTGCCCAGAAGCTCAGTGATTTGAATACTACAAATATGCAAGCTGGGTGGCTTACCATTAACTTCTTTTATTTCCTGATTTAGGATTTCTTAATTAAACCTAATTCCTTCCTTTTTCACCCCCTGGTCACGTAGTCTTTTGTGGGTTATTTTTTGAAGGCTTGAAAGTTGCAGAAACATTTGTCAGACCCAAGCGGAGCTCCTCTTATCCAGATCTGCACAACAGATTTGCATTTTCTCAATTCAGCTGTTCCTCACATCCTGTCAGTGGGAATAGATGCTTAAACTGAATGATAACCAGCCTCCAGCCAAAATTACATAACTGGGGCATTCTTATCTGTCACCCACAACTGAACTCGCATCCAAATGACTCTTAAACAGCAGCATAATTCATTGTTTATTGGGGCCGCTCAAATTATATCTTGAAACAGCAGTTATATTAGGTCACTCAAGAAATAATTGCTGATTTGTATTTTGCCCTTAAAATGCTGACTTATAGTTAGGTTTCCTTGCTTTTGTTATTTTCTGTTTTGTTCTATGATGTAGCTCTAGCAGCACCTGGGACATGGTAGGGAGGGACCCACTAAATACTTGTTGGATGAATGAATACAGTTCCTCAAAAGTCAGGGCCAATTTTTAAGATAGCAGTTAAGTTATGGGAGCGCTTGTCAGTTTGCGCTAGCTGTTACACGCAAGAGCTGATTTACTAACTATACCTGTGGTGTCTCGATTTACTGCCTCTGGAGGGAGATAGACTGTAGAGTGGCTTCCCTTAGAGCTAGAGTTGGGTGAGGAGCAGTCCTCTAAAAATTGAAGGGGCCTCCTAGCAGATGGAGAGCTAGAGAGTTGAGCAAGAAGCTGGAATTGAAGAATAGTAGTTTCTGGGGCACCTGGGTGGCTCAGTGGGTTAAAGCCTTTGCCTTCGGCTCAGGTCATGATCTCAGGGTCCTGGGATTGAGCCCTGCCTCAGGCTCTTTCTGCTCAACAGGGAGCCTGCTTCCTGCCTCTCTCTCTGCCTGCCTCTCTGCCTACTTGTGATCTCTGTCTGTCAAATGAATAAAATCTTAAAAAAAAAAAAAAAAAAAAAAAAAGGAATAGTCGTTTCTGGCACTTTAGGGCCCTTACATTGTTCTAAATATTTGATCTGCTGAAACTCATTTCATCTTCCCAGCAACCCTCCAGTGTGGGTGCTCTTACTTCAGTCTTCAGATGAGGATTCTGCACTGCCAAGGTTAACCAACAAGCTCAGGAGAACAGCTAGTAAGTGGTTGTAGAGCCAAGATTCAAGCTGAGCAGTGCTCTGCTTCCTGAGTCTAGGAGTTTGACATCAGACCACGCTGGTGGTTGGTCCAATGGCTTGCCGAAAGCATGGACCACATTCTGATATGAAAGATGGGTCTGGAATCCATAGGAAAAAAGGAGTGAGAAGCAAGGCAGGTATGGGGCAGTCACCCAGACCAGGCCCCATGGAGGCCTCGTGGGGCAGAATCCTTCATTTAGATTGTCTCATGAGTACCGTAACACTCCAAGGAAAACTGGAGGGAATAAAACGCGGGCGGGTAGGGGTGGAGAACAATGAATGGCATCTCATTACTATGCCAAAGAGCACTTGGCCAATTAGACAAACACACACACACACACACACACACACACACACACGAAGCAATCTATGGTACATGGGCCAGTGGTTCAGAACCGGGCCTCTAGAATCAGGCAGACTTTGTTTCCAACCTGACTCTTCCAACCGGACAAGCTGTGTAAGCTTAATGATTTTTATATTGATTTATTCATAATTCAGTTCCTTTATACATGTCATTTTCAATATTACAAATTGAATTCTAGTGAAATTAATAAAGATCCTAATCAAATGGTTTGTTCATCATTAGATATGTTAATCTTTTCAGTGCTCAGAATAAAATTCAGCTTATTTAACAAGCAGGTATTTCTCCAGTCCTTCATTTTTGGAGGAGATTACAATTGGGAGACTAAACCTTAAATGAATGATTGAATTATCTCAGCTTTAAGATTAAATGAAGACCCTGTGCATTTCTTGAGATGAATTTAACAAGTGAAAGAGATTTCTTTAACCTTCCCCAGATAGTTGTTTTCAACTACATATGAAAAGGTCACAGAGAAGGTGCGCCTGGGTGGCTCACTTGGTTAAGT
The DNA here is from genome assembly GCF_002288905.1 of Enhydra lutris kenyoni. Lineage (NCBI taxonomy): Eukaryota > Metazoa > Chordata > Mammalia > Carnivora > Mustelidae > Enhydra > Enhydra lutris. Next base: position 779,274 of record NW_019154129.1, on the reverse strand, counting down.
GTCTGCCTTTGGCTCAGGTCATGATCTCAGGTCCTGGGATTGAGCCCTGAGTCAGGCTCCCTGCTCACCAGGAATTCTGCTTCTCCCTCTCCTTCTGCCCCCCACCACTCATGTGTGCACATGCGCACTCTCTCACTCTCTCTAAAATAAATAAATAAAATCTAAAAAAAGAAAAAAGAAAGAAAGGTCACAGACATATAGGTGGTGTCTGTAGGGCACTGAAGTACCATCTATAAAGAAAGTTAATGGGCCTTTTAGTTTTGCTGTGAAATTAGCTGGGCGCTAGCCATATTTTATATTGTGTTAAACAACCATACTTTGTGAAAGATAAAGGGAAATGATTACTTTGTACAAATAGTTGGTGGAAGTCCATCTGTGAATTGACAGTAGTTACTGTACAGTCATTTCTTGGGTATATACCGACATATGCGGTACACAGACCAAACCAAAGGTAAATGAATATAGATGATGGAATCTTAATTTGTTAGCCAGTAAGCATAGTCACATGTCAGCTGGACGAGAGATGAAAATTGGGAGGCCTTTGCTCCAAAGTATTTTGGTAACTTGAAAATAAGTGTGAATTACTTTCATAATTATAAAAAGTAGAAGTTATAAATAAATAACATTTTCATTTTTTAAAAAGATTTTATTTATTTATTTGATAGACAGAGACCACAAGTAGGCAGAGAGGCAGGCAGAGAGAGAGAGGAAGGGAAGCAGGCTCCCCGCTGAGCAGAGAGCCTGACTTGGGCCTTGACCCCAGGACCCTGGGATCATGACCCAAACCGAAGGCAGAGGCTTTAACTCACTGAGCCACCCAGGCACCCCTAAATAACATTTTCAAACCCATCTATTTAACTTTGCTCCCCCATCTAGGTGATTTCTTTCTTTTTAATTTTCACTGACACACTGAGTAAATCACTCAGCTCCTTCTTTTTACCATATGTTCTATCTTTAACTTGGGGTACTTTGGCACTGAAATCCTCTGGTACAACTCCTTGTAAGTTTTCCTAATGACCCAGTACTGCCAAATTCAGTCACCTATTCCAGGGACGAAAAGGAAGCCAGTATGGAGGGAGCAGAGCACGCTAATGAGATGGGAGGTGAAGTGGCCAAGGTTGCTCTGTAGTGGCCACATCATATAGGCCAGTAAAGAGTGTGAGTTTTATTTTAGGAGCGGTGGGAACTCATCACAGCAGTGGTTCTCCACCTTACTGGACCCAGTACCCCCTTGTCGCACTTTATAGAGCCCTCTTCATGTCCTGAAAGGAAATGCTTAGATAATATTTACTACCTACTTAACGGTTACCTGATTGCTGTGTTGTTGCATCATAAACAACCTGGAAACTTTATGGCTAAAACAGTGATTTATTATTTCTGTGGGCTAACTGTTCTCTTGGTCTCACCTCCACTCACTCAGGGGACTGCTTTCAGCAGGTGACTGGGCAGGGCTGGGAGGCCCAAGCTGGCCTCAGGCATAGGGCTGGAGCCTGGGTGCTGGTTGGCCAGCCACATGCCTCTCATCCTCTAGTAGGCCAGCTGCGCTCCTGTACAGACTGGTGGTTTGGGGACAGTGTTCCAAGAGGGCAAAGGCAGAAGTGTGACACCGAGGCTCTGGAACTCCAACAGCATCCCTTCCACCACATTCTGTGGGTCAAAGCAAAGTGCCACCCAGGTGCCCTGGAAATCATATATCTATATCTATATCTATATATATATATATATATCCATATATATGTGTGTGTGTGTGTGTGTGTGTGTGTGTGTGTGTATAATTGGTACTACCCATCTGGAGAAAAATTTGGCAAAACCTAGTAAAATTGAAAATATACTCTATGACATAAAAATTTCCCTTCTAAATCTGAACTATGGCTAGAAAAACTCAGTCTTTATAATAAGAAGCTCTGAAGAAGAACATTAAATGCAACATTGGTTAAAATATAAAGAAATGGAAATGACCTTAAAGTCCATTAACAGGATGCTGTATAAATAAACTTGAAAAAAAAAAAAAACCAACAACAAAACAGCTTTACTGGGGTGCCTGGGTGGCTCAGTTGGTTAAGCATCTGCCTTTGGCTTAGATCATGATCCCAGGTCCTGGATTGAGCCCCGTGTTATGCTCCCTGTTCATCAGGGAACCTGCTTCTCCTTCTCCCTCTGCCTTGCCACCCCAGCTTGGGCTCTCTCTCTCTTTCTCTCTGCTGTCTCTCTCTCAAAAAAATAAATAAAATCTAAAAAAAACCCCAGCTTTATTGAAGTATAATTTAGATACCATAAAATCCATTCACATCACCCAAGCGTCCATCATGGATGAATGGATTTTAAAAATGTGGTATATCCATACAATGGAATATTATTCAGCCTTTAAAAGGAAGGAACTCGGGGCGCCTGGGTGGCCCAGTGGGTTAAAGCCTCTGCCTTTGGCTCAGGTCATGATCCCAGGGTCCTGGGATCGAGCCCCGCATCGGGCTCTCTGCTCGGCAGGGAGCCTGCTTCCTCCTCTCTCTCTCTGCCTGCCTCTCTGCCTACTTGTGATGTCTGCCTGTCAAATAAATAAATAAAATCTTTAAAAATAATAATAATAAAATAAAAGGAAGGAACTCTTCTCGTCCCATGCTTCCACATCAGTGTACCTTGTGGACGTTATCCTAGTGAAATAAGCCAGTCACACACAACACACACACAACATGGGTTCAGATACAAAGTATGATTTTTATGTATGATTCTGCTTACATGAGAGGTACCTAGAGTGGTCAAATTTGGAGACAGAAAGGGGCATATGGTTGCCAGGGCCTGTGGGGAGGAAGGAATGGGGGTTGTTGTTTAATGGGTAGAGTTTCAGGTTTGCAAGATGAGAGAAATTCTGGAGATGGGTTACACAATGTGAATGTGTTTAACACATCTGAACTATATGCTAAAAAATTGTTAGGATGGTATCATGTACGTTTTACCACAATTTAAAAAAGCAATTTTGCACTCATTTTAACTGGAGCAAATTTATAGAGTTATGCAGCCATCACCATAATCTAATTTTAGAACATTTCCATACCCCCCTCCAATCTTACCTTTTCTGGACATTTCCTATAACTAGAATCACATAATAGATGGTCTTTTGCGTCGGGCTTATTTCACGTCATACAGTGTTGGCGAGGTTCATCTCTGCTGTGGCTTCGATCAGCACTTCGTCTTTATTGCTGCATGATATTTAATGGTATGGATACACTACATTTTGTTTGGGGTTGTTTGTCCTTTTTGGCTATTATGAGTAATGCTGCTATGAAGAGTTGCATATAAATATTGTATGGACATATGTTTTCATTTCTCGTGGGTAGATATTGAGTAGAGGAAACTGGGTTTTTACCTGACCTTGTTATGTTTGAGTGAATATTATAGCATTGAAGTGGGTCCAGACAACAGATCCCAATTTCACATTTTGGAATTTAATACCTAAATATGAAATATGGCTCCAAGGTAAGGGCTATTTCTTAATCATCTACTAAGTGATTAATCAGTGGTGACTGATGGCATTCATTTATAGAGTACTTCCTATATGCCAGGCGTTATTTCACATTGCGATCTTATTTAATCATCACAGCAACCCTTGGATTGGGTGGTTTTACTGCCCCCATTTTGTGGATGAGGAAACAGAGGCTCAAGAAGTATCCCCATTCACAAGGTGACTCAGAGGAAGAGCCAGGGTTGGAGCCCAGGAGTCTGGCTTCCAAGCTAGACACTTAGTCCTACTGTAGCAATGCCCCCTAAGCTGAGGTTTCAGTGACCTGTGGTCACACGTGTTCCAGAAGCAAGTGATGCTCCTTCTAATGGTCATCAGAAGGTCAATAGTAGCCTAACACCCCTCCCTCATTCACCTCATTTCATCTCGTAACACAGACGTTTCATCATTTCACATCACTTAGAGGAAGAAGGGTAAGTGCAGGACAATAAGATATTCTGAGGCATAGGGGCGCCTGGGTGGCTCAGTGGGTTAAGCCTCTGCCTTCGGCTCAGGTCATGATCTCAGGGTCCTAAAATCGAGTCCTTCTCTCCTCGGCAGGGAGCCTGCTTCCTCTTCTCTCTCTCTGCCTGCCTATCTGCCTACTTGTGATCTCTCTCTGTCAAATAAATAAATAAATTCTTTTTTGAAAAAAAGATATTCTGAGGCATAGAGAGACCACATTTACATGACTTTTATTTCAGCATATTTTTTCAGCATATTGTTATAATTATTGTCTTACTGTGCCTAAGTTACAAATTAAATTTATCATAGGTATGTATTTATAGGAAAAATATAGTACATGCAGAGTTCAGTACTGTCCACAGCTTCAGGCATCCACTGGGGTCTTGGAACCTACCCCCTGTGGATAAGGGGGGACTGCTGTATGTCAATAAGTCTGTTAGTGTTGAAAATACTTCCCTTTGAGGCTCTTGGAATTGCTGTCAGATCCAGTTTGTAAACCATGCAAGAAAATCTTATTATAACTTTATAGTCATGCTTCTTTTCTTTCTTCCTTTTAACAATGGCAGCATTGATCACTTCATTCCCAAACTTGGCTAGGAGTTGCTTTTGTTTCTAAAAATCAAAGTCATCCTCAAAAGACAAGACTTTAAAAAGAAAGTCAACAGGCTCTGACCTGAGGGTGACCCCATGGTTGTCTTACAAAATGAAGAGCAGTGGCTTTGTGACAGCATTTTCCTTTTCTGCTCTGAAGCTTTGTCCTCTGGCTTTCAGGGGCATGGCTTTTTGCCAGGTGGCTGTGGTAGCATTCTTGACAGGCTGCTACTTGGGGAGAACATGACCATTTGGCCATAAATTGCATTTCACTTATTACACATGGCATCAGTTAATGTTTGCTATGTAACAAAGTACCTCAAAAGTTAGTGGCTTAAAGCAACAATTTATTTAGTTCACTCTCCTACAAGGCAGTAATTTGGGCTGGGCTCAGTTGGGAGATTCTTCTGGCCTTGGCTGGGCTTGTTCACGTGTCGGTGGGTAACTACCAGGCAGGCTGGGTACCAGCTAGTCTAGAATGACCTTAGCTGGGATGTATCATCTCTGTTCGACTTGGTCTCTCAGCTTCCATCAGATGAACCCTGGATTGTTCACATGGTAGCTGGGCAGGGGTGTGAGGATTCGAGTAGAAGTTCTCAAGCCCTCTTGTGCCTGAGGCTTGGAACTGGCACACTGTTACTTTCATGGCATTATATTGGCCAAAGCAAGTCACAAGTCCAGCTCGGATTCAAGGACTAAGGAAATAGACTCCGCCTCTTAATGGGAAGATCTATAAAGCTACCCCACAGAGGGTGTGGATCCAGGGAGGGGTAAAGACCAGTGACCCGTTTTGTAATTTACCTTGTACGCTGTATTAGAAATAGTATGGATCTGACAGCAGGTGGCAGGTTTGACTTCTGGCTCTAGCCTAGTGACTTCAGGGAAGCTGCTTGTTTCCAACTCCCTCCTCGCCTCATTTGTAAAGCACAGGTGGGAATTATTGAGAGGGTTAAATGAGGCAAGGTGTGAAAGAGCAAACCCCAGAGTCCAGCCGGGTTCAAATTCATACTCTTCCATCTATGAGTAAAGGACTTTGGGCAAGGTATTTAACCTTTCTGTGCCCCTGTTTCCTAATCTGTAAAATGGGAATAATAGTAACAATAACAATAACAATAATAATAATGTGTAGTTGTCATGAGGATAAATGAGTTCAGTAAAATTTAAAAGAGTGCCTGGCACAGAGAAAACAGTACACATTAGCTGTTGTGAACACAATTAACATGATGCCTGGGAAATAGCGCATCTGCAACAGAAATGTTACTCCCCAGGGTCCCGACCAGGTGACCAGTTGTTGTTTGAATAAATGGAAGGTGGCATCCTTGTTACTAATTTCTGGGTATTACAGATGGCCAAGGATGGACTTTCCTCATCATTCTAAAAATACTAGGGCCTTTTAAACATAATATATATTTGTAAAAATCTAAACATAACTCTTGGAAATAATATAGTGAGCTTAGAACCTGAGAATGCAATATGAAAGCCCTCCAAGGCTGAAGAAGCTGCTAGAATCACTGCCACGTTGACCAAGAAAGAAAGAAAGGAAGACAGCTAGTGTCCCAAACTTCTCTTGAGAATTAATGTCTAAAGGATTGGGAGCCATTTAAAAAAAAAAAATGAAAAAAAAGATTCAATTGATTCTTTTTTAAAAGAACCAACCTTAGGAGTGCCTAGGTGGCTCAGTTTTTAGGCATCTGCCTTCAGCTCAGGTCATGATCCCAGGGTCTTGGGATCAAGCCCTGCATTGGGCTCCCTACTCAGTGGGGAGCCTGCTTCTCCCTCTCCTGCTCCCTCTGCTTGTGTTCCCTCTTCCCCCCCCCCCATATCAAATAAATAAATAAATAAAATCTTTTTCAAAAATTAAAACTATATAAAAGGATCTCCTTAATATAAGTCATTGACCCTCTTGGTAGTTTTGAGAGCCGCAATTTCTCCTGCTACTTTTGAGGAACAAGAAACCTCAAATCATAAACTAATAACTGATCCAACAGATGTTTAAACTGTTAATGCCTTAGAATAATAAAAGGGTTACCCAGGAAGTAGGTAAAACAGAGCTTTCTTGAAAATCACATTTCTGTGTCCCAAATCAAGAACTATGGATTTTTCCATATTTCTGCACGAAAGATCATCTATCAGTGATTGACAGTGTTCTAAAGTAGAGGTCTGCAAACTATGGCCTATGGGGCCAGCTGCCTATTTTTGTAAAACAAGTTTTATTGGAATTCAGCCCCACTCATTCCTTTACAGATTGTCTATGGCCACTTTTGCACTTTTGTACTTTTTCAGTAGAGCTAAGTTGAATAGTTGTGATACAAGTCTAATATTTACACCTGCATTTTTAAGAAGAAGTTTGCCAACCCCTGTTCTGAAAACCTGAAACTACCCAGATTTTTATAGTAGTACCTGCTGCTCTTGTGTGGGAGGCAGAGGAAGGGAAGTGTCATGAATAAGTGTAGAGTTTAGAGCTATGCTCACCTGAATTTAGGGCCCAGTTCTGCCTCTTTCTAGGTATGTGACTTTGGACATTGCTAGCATTGGAACCTTGTGATTTTAATCTTCCTAAGCCTCGGTTTCCTCCTCCATAAAATGGAAGTAATAATAATGGTTATGGTTAGTAGTAATAAGAGAGTTTATCAGAATTAAATAAGATAATGCATTTAAAATGTTTAGCTCAGTGACTGGCATAGCTACAGTGAAAAGTAGCAATAACATAAGAACAAAATTAAGTTGGAGAAAGGTTCCTTAGGCTTGGAATAGAAGACTAAAACTGAGGGCAGTAGGTAAGGAAGAGGTGGGTGGAGACTGCCCTGTGGGGAGTTAAAGACTGGTGGGAGATTAGACTCGGCCACGTGGAGGGCTCTGACAGAACACAATGATGAAGGGTACGGTAGGGGTGCTGGAGTCACACATGTGGGCTCGAATCTCCCCCTCCAACTTGTGCTAGTTCTGGGCTCCTGGGAAGATTCCTTAAACATGAGTCTCAGTTTTCTTATCTGTTAAATGGGGAGGGTAATAATCCTAGTACCCACCTCACCAGAGCTTTTGAGAGGATTGAATAAGAAGTTGCATGTATACTTAGCACAGGGTGAGTGTTCAGTAAGGGGTAGCCATTGTCTTTCAGGACTGTTTTGAAAGAGGGATTCAGGAAGAGATGCAGCTGGCAGCAAGTGAGAAAACAGAGAAAACGAGACCGGGTTGACCGTGAATAAAAAGAATAAATCCTGTTTCAGGCAGGAATGGTGAGATGGATCATCAAAGTCTCTGCCAGAAGCTTCCTTTTGCACAGGACTTGACCAATTTTTCCCTCTGAGCAGAGGGTAGATCTTAAAGAGAATGCTCTAGACCCCTTGATCTCTTGGAACCTTGTCTGTAAAGCTAGGTTGCAAATAATTTTGATACTGAGATAGGAGTTTTCGTGGGGGTGGAGTCTTCATGAAGACTTGCTTGTTCCTTGTTGAATCTTTGTTGACATTGACCTTCCTGGTCTTTTATTTATAGTTATAGTTGCCTTCCCTGGGACCCCTGGGCTGCCCACCATCTATGTGATTCTGAAGGGGGAAGAGGTCTTAAGGCAGGAAATCAACTGTGCAATTGTTAAGATAGAACTTCAGCATTTTTCTCAGACTGATGGTTTATTAAAAGGCTACAATACCATTCCTGTTCTGTCATGAATTGGGTTGTATTCCACTGGAGCAAATTAAGTTTGAAACACATAAATATCATCATAAAGATTAGACATTACAGTTGGCTCAATGTTCCTGGTGATCCCCTGACATCGAGCCATGCCTTTGGATTAGCTTAATTGGAACATGAAAGACCAGAACTAAATGAGAATTTAATTGGACTGATATATTGAACAGAGCTGGCTTAGTGGCTCTGTTGTAAACTTCACTTGAGAATTCTTTCCAATGTATCTCTGAAAATATTTTGAGCGCTCAGAGTGAGGTTAATAATTTTTGCCATAAGCAGTTTTTGATAAAAGGTTGATATTGTTAGCAGTAAAAAATAGTATGAAGTCAGAAGAGTGTGTTATAGTTGGCTGTGTTAAGTATGTCGAACTAACCAGTCCCATATCTGCCAGTTTACTCTGAGGGCCAACCCCTCAAAATGGCAGAAAACCCCATTCAAACTCACTTCAGTGAAAAAGATTTTTTTTGTTGTTGTTTGTATTTGTACATGCTCTCCCATGAGGAGATCTTCCACAGCTTGATCTGGAGCCCAGATGATGTCTTCATGACGTGGTTGCCTCTCCATCTCTTGATTTTGTTTCTTCTGGCTTGGCTCTACCCTCAAACAGTCCCCCACCAGTGACACCAGCCTAGGTCTCATAGGCTCAAGTGTACCTGAGAAAGAGAAAGTATCTTCCAGAGTTTCTAATTGAACAGACTCAGGTCTATTACCTACTTTGGAGTCAGTCCTTGGAACCAGGGAATTTAGTGGGCAGTGGGCTGTTGGGCAAAGGAATGGATCCCTAACCTAATGCACAAAGCTTTAGAACTGGGGAAGGGTAGATCCCCAAAAGGAACTCAGGGTCCAGTGACCAAAAGAAGGCAGAAGGGATACTGGGCAGCTAACTTGGCTAGGACTCATTATGCTGCAAATAGCAGAAAACTGCTATTCGTTCAGGGAATTAGACAGTTCTGAGATAGAGAAGGAAGATCTCAGGATTGGTTTGATTTAGGAGCTCAGTGATGTACTCGAGGACTTGGTTCTCTTCTGCATCTCTGGTTGGCCTCTTGCAGAATTGGTTTTATCCTTAGGCTAGCTTCCCTCAGAGTGGCAAAACAGCTACTGCTACTGGCCTAGGCTTTGCCCCCACCTACTTCAGCAACAAGGAGAGAATGACCAAGCTAATTTAGAAAAGCAAAGGAAATTATTTCCCAGAAGCCCCAGCACATCTCCTCTCATACCTTATCAGTCTGAAATTGATTACGCACCCATTCTCCATTCAGTGATTCTTTTGGGCCTGGATAAATGTGGACCAGATTGGTTTAGGTCTCAGTGGCAGGTGGGGTGGGATTATCTGGACTGCCTTATCGGGGTTCACACCTGGAGCTGGAGAGGGGGTTAATCCTCTCTATTCATCACTGCTACAGCCCAGCCAGGGCTTGGCTGCTGGACATTAAGTTAATAACCACAGTGGGGCCATGGCTTACTCATTTCTTTATCTCTAGTGTTCAGTACAGGCTTGGCACATAGTAGGTCCTCAGTAAATGTTTACTGAACAAGGCCAAACTGGAATAGTCCACCTTGCGTAATTTGGAAAGAAATCAGGAGTTTTTTGTATGAGTAAAATGATGCCTGAAAATAAAGCTTATCTTAGCTTTGAATATGGATTAAATGCAGAGTCTGGATAGAGGTGATAAGACTTTCCATCTCTTTTCCTATCCTATCCCACGTAGCATAAAATTTTCCCTTTCGCTTTGGTTGCTCATCAAATTCCATTACAATGAAGAGTGTTGTAAACAAAAGTTAGTATCAGGAAATTATTTCTAACTCCTGATAAGTCATTCGATGATCTCATGACACTAAAATTTGCCACTATGAATAATTCAGTAAAACAGAATCTTCTATTTCTTCTTAGAGTCCTTACCACCTAATGGTCATTTATTGTAATTTTTTATTTTTTGAGCAAAACACCCAAATATCTTTTAAAGAGTGCAAGGGCTTTGGTCAGTGAAGGAAGAAACTCCACTTCCTGGCCTTGACTAATAAGGGAGTTAGAAATACCATCAGCTTTTGTTTGAAAAAGTTTTCTAAGGAATGGAAAAAATAGATTCTCACAGGAAAGGTGTGGTAGAATTATTTTAGCATTACTCCTTTTAATTAAGAACACTTTTAGAAATGACCACATGACCTCTGCTGAAAGTCTTGGCCAATACTTTGTGTTATGAGTACATATTTTTAGGTTCTTTTGAGAAGTATTGTTTTTCTCTAATGAAATTCTAATGCACTGCGGGAAAAACTGGACTTCTGTTTGAAGTTTGCTTTGATAAGTATTTTGGCCTCTAATTATCATCCAAGTATGTACTCATTTCTAGTTTGAGTTATTTACTGCTTTTGTCATGTCGGGGGGGGGGGTCTCCAGCATGTGGCAATTTACTGTGGAGAATACCTATGTGGGAAAAGAGGCTGTGACATTCTAGGTGCATGCCATACCCACAGCCTTAACTTCAGTCCTCTGTCCCTCCCTTGTCCACATCCCCATCACCCTGGCTGCAAATGATAGAGCCAGGAATAAGTGTCACACTTAGGGAGGCCACTCTAGGATGCCAAGTGGCTATAAAATAATCTGATACAATTGCTCTGCCCAATAGGGATGGCCTATCCTGAGTTGTACCTTACCAACCCAATCAGATTCTTCCTCCTGGGGAGTAGCGATGACAAGGGCTTAGTCCCACACAGATCAAGAATGAGAATTGTTGAGCCACAAAGCTACTGATGGACGAAGCTACTGTGGTTAGCTAGAAATTGTGCCCTGAACAGCCATGGACATTGGTTACTTCTCCCTGAGACCTGCCCCCAGTCAGAGGAATTCCCATTTTCCTTCCACTCCTTTTACCTTTACAGTACCCCCCCTGTGACAGATAGAATATATTAGTGTTCACAGATGTTTGTGGGCTCCTCTAATGGAGAGACCATGTGACTGCTTTGGTCAAAGCAATGTACGGACTTGACATATGTCATTTCCAAACACACGCTCTGAGAGTCAAAGCATGGTTCACCATAGTCTTTTCACTTGATAACTAGTGATATTTCAGAGAGAGTAAAGAAAACATGGAGCAGTTGTTGATTGAAATGTTCATGTAACATGAGTCAGAAATAAACCATGGATGATAAAAGCCTCTCAGATAGCAAAATCTATCCTTAACTGATGTGTAAAAACAAAACAAAACAAAAACAAAAACCTAGTAACCAAGGTAACCTGAGCATATTTCTATCCCTTGCAAACCCAGAGTCTCAATGAACACAATGTCATAGCAAGCCACACTTCAATTCACAAACCTCACAGCAGGTGCTTTTGACATTTCTGGGGTGGAAGTACATTCATTACCTGATGCAGATTTAGTGCCTGTCCAGTGCTAGAAGTTTCTCTCCCCAGTCTCTGCACCTCCAGTCTGTCTCCTGTACGCATACCCCACATGACCCCTGGATCGAACTCTAGTTTCTGTCTTTTCTCCCTGTTGGGTTTCAGCCTTTTATGATGATGTTCTCCCCCGCCATCCCCTCCCTGAACTTTAGTACAAAATTTCTCCAGCATATAGAACAACTAAAAGACTTGCAGAGGGAACACCCACATATTTACCACCTCGATTCTATAGTTACCATTTTGCTTTATTTGTTTGGTTGCATATCCAACAATCCATCAGTCCATCCCTCTATCCATCTACCTTGTTTTTTGGATGCATTTTAAAGTAAGCTGCCGACTCATGAGGACATGATGATGCCTTTTCCCTTGACATTTAGTCTTTTTCCTTTTAATTCTGGATTTTAAAAAATGGCTTTTTAACCTTGAGGTTGTCTTAACTGTTTCCTCTGCCTGCCCAAACTTGGACATACTCACCCTTTAACAGTCATGAACTCAGTGTATTTGTCCACATTACGTAAACCCTGGGTGCCCACACTTTCTTAATCTCGCTCCCTAATTTTTCTCTTGGTTACTTCCTCTCTTATCTCTTCACTCACCACAACTTTTCATTTGCTTTCCCTTCTCTCTTTCAGCTCCCCGGCAGATAATTTTTAAACTAAACAACAGCTGAACAATATCACCACTGTTCCAAGTGTCTGAGTATGCACGGCACGTCCACACTTGCCCAGAACAGAAGGAAAACACAATTTCTTCCATTTTATTTCTTTGCATCAAAAGTGATTAAATCTGTCTGCATGACCTTCATACATCAGACCATTTGACTATTTTAAAAGTCTATTTAATAGAGTAAGTTAAGCTGCATTCCCTTGGTAGAAGGAATCTTTACCACCAAACGGCGCGGTAAATGCCAAGGGAACAATGCATCTTTTGTAGGACGGGAGAGAGAGACACTGTCATCTTACAATTGCTGAATTGTTTAAATTATTATATGGCAGTTCATGCTAGATACATATTTGCATTGTTGTACAAGTATTTTCTTATTTTGGTTAAAGATGGCTCTTTGAAGGGATAACCTACTCTTGCAAGGCAGGCTTAGAAAACCCCATTCCATGGGCTGGGACATTTAATTTTATTACCCTGACCAGGAGTATTTCAATTTTTTAATAAAAGGCTATCAGCAAGAAGGTAAAAGACTGCAAACAATCTCCAGTAACTCAGACACCACCATATTTTATTTACTAACAGCTATAATAAAGCTTTCAGTAAAAAATATTAAGTGGAGCTTTCCTTTTTTATGAGAATCAATTTCATAACCATCTTTTCAAGCTCATCTAGGATTATAAAGCTGAGTTGGCTGTTTTGAAGTGAAGGGGGAAAAATAGGAAAAAAGTAGGAAAATTTTCATGATAAAATATTATGAGAAGAAAATGAAGAGAAATTGTCCAGAATTATATCATTAATTTCTACTTTAAAAAATCAGAATTCTTGTAAATGGGTTCTTTCTTGGCATCTAGAAGGACAAATGGGGATTAGCGGATTAGAAAAGAAAGGAATAGGAGTTAAAACTCTTCCTGTTGTAAGCAATAAACAACCGAATGCAAACTGGCTTAATTTCAAAAAATATGTTCGTGGGGTGCCTGGGTGGCTGAGTCATTGAGTGTCTGCCTTTGGCTCAGGTCATGATCCCAGTGTCCTGGGATCGAGCCCCACATCTGGCTCCCTGCTCTGCCGGAAGCCTGCTTTCCCTGTCCTGCTCCCCCTGCTCGTGTTCCTGCTCTCGCTGTTTCTCTCTCACTGTCAAATAAATAAATAAAATCTTAAAAAAAAAAAAAATATATATATATATATAAACATATATTTGCTCATATACCAGAGGACATGAGCCAGGGGATTTGGGCTTTGTTTATAGCTGGATCCAGGATCTAGTACAGTGTTGTTAGGAATCTGCCATTGGTGGTCTAGCCAGCAGCATCTCCCTTCTTCCTTGCTAATAGAACCCCAAATTTATTCATTTTCTTTAGAGTTGCTGTGTCCTTCACGGATGACTGGGCGAGGAGCCCAGTGCAGGGCTCAATCCCACAACCCTGAGATCATAACCTGAGCCGAAATCAAGAGTCAGATGCTTAACCAACTGAGCCACCCAGGTGCTCTTCAAGGTCTAGATTTAAATAAAATCCTTCTGTGATAATTCCAAAAGCATGTAGTTGCCTCCTACTATGTGCACTATCTTTTATCAGTCCCTGCTGTCAGAAAATAGGCTTGTCCAAAGACGACTAGAGAAATGTCCTCAGAATTCTTTGCATCACCCCAAGTTACTGTTTGTTGACATACTTATAAACCTCATAAAAGACTTGTGCCTATTTCCCCTAACACAAAAAAGCAATTATCTCCTCCTCCTTTGTCCTACTCAGACATGTGGACAAAGAGTATAATTTAATTCCGTCTTCTCTCTTTTCTCTTTAGAGAAAAAGAACCAAATTCATTGCCTGTGATTTTCTGACTGAGTGGTTATACAAGTAAGTTTTGCTTGTCTTCGAATATTCAATGACCCTAAGGGTTCAATAGTGTTAATTTGCAAACAGAATAGCAACAATTGACTTGAATTTTTGCTTATTGTTTTCTTGTCAACCAAACATATGGCATCGTTACCAGTCAAAATCTAAAGAGGATAGGGGAGGCTTTCACAGAATTCTTCTCCATTCCGTTTGTGGACCAGTGGCTGAAGCATCAGTGAGTACCAATACAATGCCTCAAATAATTTCTTCCTATTTTAAGATTGTGTTAATGATCGTTTTCTCCAATCCAGCTAACTCATGTAACTCACCCAGGACTCCTGGTCAATTATATTTGTGGCTCTTATCTCTGGTTATTTTCAGTCTAGGCTAATCCTACCCATGTGATGATTATTCAAAAAGCACTTCAAAAATAAAGCAGAAAACTTTAAAAAATTTTTATCCTAAGTAATTCATCTCTCTGTACTCTCTCCTTCCCTCTTCCTCCCTTCCCTCCCTCCCCACCCCCTCTTAAGGTTATTTTGTCTCAAGAAATATGACTAAACTTTTCTAAACATTGATTTTTAGTTAATTTTTAGTTACCCATCAATTCTACATTTAAAATATTAGAGCATGAGAGATGCAGTTAAAACTGTCTTTGACCATCATTCTAATATGACTCTTCTCACAAATGTAATCAGTTTAGTCTATAGTGCATCCTTGCAGAGCTCATAGAATTGGTGGTTAATGTGAAATTAGATTATATCATAAAAAATTAGTAGTAGTATTTGCTGTAAGCGAATTTCCATCAATATAATGATGATGATGAGAAATAACATTTATTGAATGCTTATGTCATTGTTCTCAGCATTTAACACTAATGAACTAACTTGATCCTCATAATGATGCTATTACCAGCCCTATTTTGCAGATGAGGAAATATATGCATTATTCTGCAACTTGCTTTTATTTGACTCAAATATATGCTTTGGAGATCTAGCCCTGTTGATTCAGTTACATCTCATTCATGCCTTTGATGGTGTTGCAATATATTTCATTTCTAGATTTGCATAATACACTCATTCTTACAATAAATATTTATTGAGTACTACAATGTGCCAAACATCATTCTAGATGCTGGAGGTAAAGCAGTAAACAAAGTAGCCCCAAATCCCTGCCTTAATGGAGTTTATATCCTAGTGGGGGATGTCAGACAATAAGTAAATAATTAAATGCTGTAGGGAAAAATAAAGCAGTGAGGGGGGAATACAGAGTATTTGAGGGGGCTTAATTTTTGCATAGAGTGGTCAAGAGAGATCTTACTTGGAAGATGACATTTAAGCAGTGGTCTACTATTTTAAGCCATAAGTCGAGGAAAGATAGCTCACTCAAGAGAAAATGACATATATTTAACCTGTTGTTTTGAAATGTTTTCATGCCAGCCCTTTGCAAGAACAATTTCAGGAAACTGAGGCATTAGAAAATTAAGTGAGCCTCATAAAACCCCACATTATACCGAACAAAAGACCTTAAATTAGGCCCTTAACCCTCAAATGTCACTTTTTTTTACTTAAATTGCCCTTCTTGAGAATGCCAAGTTGAGTAGACTCTTGACTTTCTTAATTTTGAGAATTAAATGTACCCCAGGTATTACCAGTGTTTTTTAAGAGGGTGTTTTTTTTTTTTTTTTAAAGTAATCTCCATACCCAACACGAGGCTTGAACTTGTAACCCTGAGATCAAGAGTTGCATGCTCTACCAACTGAACCAGCCAGGTGCCCCATTACCAGTTTTTTTAAAAAATCTGAGAGTAGCTACACATTGAAGGAGAATGATATTGGAAAACCTTGTTTTTTAATTCAGCTTCTAAACCTGTGCCTAATTTTGCCCACTATGAAAATGGAAGACCCATAATGTATTGAGTATAAGTGACTAATAAATGGAATATTTGCATGTTTTTCTAAGACCAGGTTTTTTCAGTATCATTCTGTTGCTTTGCCTTGAAAATGAAACATTTTCCCACTTCCAAGAGTGAAAAAGAATCTTAAAGATATGAGAACTTTTCTAAAGAAGAGTCCTCTCAAATCCCCAGTCACTTATTATACAAATATCTTAATTTAAAATGGTTGCTAACTTCTGCTGGCAGTGCATATAAGTATACTGAGAAGTAGCCAAAGCAATCATTTCACTTTAACTCCGCAAGAACAAAAAGCGTAAGAGCTCTCACCTTAACTGGCATTTGTACTCTCTATTTCCATAACCTTCCAAAGAGATGCCAAGAAGTATATTAAAACTATAAATTATATTAATCTAATTTGATGTAATAAATATTTATTGAACACCTACCACGTGCAATGCACAGAGCCTGGTGTTGTAGAATAAATTGAGATGAATCAAATATGGCTCTGGCTCTGGGGTAAGAGAGCCATGTTTACAACCAGCCATAGTTCCTGTAGTGAGTGTTGTAATACAGGTGAAAGCACTGAAGGGAATTGGGGAAGCATAAGACCATTCACAGGCCCTCCAGACAGGCTTGGAGCCAGCCCAGTTAGGGCAGAGGCCAAGCTGGTTGGTGCCCAGATTTGGTTTTGAGAGGCAAAGACTCAGGTACTGTATCCTTCTTGAAGATATTTTTGACCAGATGAGTCAGAGAGATAAGTAAGAATGAGGGTAGGACCTGGGAAACAATATCTAATCCAGGTTTTTTGAACCTCAGCACTATGACAATTGGCACCGGGTAATTCTCTGATGTGGGGCAGGCCTGTGCATTCTGGAATGTTCAGCAGATTCTCTGGCCTCTGCCCACCAGATGCCAATAGCACCTCCCTAAAGCCATCACCAGCAAAAATATCTCCAGACACTAGCAAATGTCAGGAGCATGAGGAGTTGAGCGCAGCAAGGAGCCAACCAAGTAGCCCCTGGTTGAGAACCTCTGACCTAACCCAGTGGGTTTCTACCTTGGCTGCACTACAAAGTCATCTGGGAAGCTTTTGCCTGGCTTCACCCAAGACCTGGTAAATGAGACCTATTAATTCAGGGTATAGCCTAGGCATTGTTGTTTGGGGTTGTTGTTGTTGTTGTTGTTTAATAGCTTCCTGGGTGTTTCTTATATACAGCCAGAGTCAAGACCTCATCCCTACAGCAGAAGACAGGCTGCGTCTAAATAAATAGTATAATTATACCAGTATAAATAGTATGCTTGAGGTAATAAATAGTATAATTTAGTCATTCCTCTGCTAAGCACTTTTACACGTTTTATCTCATTTAATCTTACCGACAACACTAGTATGTAGGTACTAAAGCTGAAAGGAGCTAGGAAGTTTCAAACAAAGTGAGGTAGGTCTTAGGCAAATATGGTGATTGTTGGGGGTGCAATAAATGGTCATTTTGGATAGGGCTTAAAGGTACAGATTGGAGGAAAATGAATTTTGAGAGAAAACTCCGTCAATGTTTTATAAAGGAAGCAAAATATAAACTAGCACTTCAGGCAGCTTTGGACTGGGGTTAAGAGCATGAGCTCTGGGGACAGACAAACCAGCATTCAAATCACTAGTCTACCACTTACTTGTCACATGACCCTGGGTGTTTTAGCTTCTATTACCATGTAACAAATTACCCCCAATGTTTAGGGGCTTGAAACAATAAATACTTATTACCTCACAGTTTCTGTGGATCAGGAATTTAGGTGCAGCTTGGCCGGGTGGTTCTGGTTCAAGGTCTCTCCTTGGCTACAGTCAAGATGTTGTAGGGGCTATAGTCTTCTGAAGCTATGACTGAGCCAGAGGGGTCACTTTCACAATGGCTTCCCCACATGCTGGTGGCTGAAGGCCTCAGTTTTTCTCCACATGGGCTTTTCCATGGGCTGCTGAGTAGCCTCACCATGTGGTGACGCCTCTTTCAGGATGAGAGACTCAAGACCAAGAAGGAAGCCGCAGGGCCTTTTGTGATCCGATCTGGAAAGCCAAACACCTGCAAGTTCGACCACATTCTGTTGGTTAATTTAGTGAGTCTCTAAGTACAGCTCAAGTACCACGTTCAAAGGGAGTGTGATTAGGCTCTACCTTTCGAAGAAAGAAGTATCAGACTCTTTGCAGACATATTTTAAAAGTGCCACAGCAGGTCACTCTGTAACCTGGAACCTCCATTTCCTTGTTAGTGAAATGTTTAGTTCGGAAAATTAGGAAGATGCAGTGAAATGATGCACCTGCAAATGAAATCACGAGCAAGGTCAGCCCATAGTAAACTGTGGCTTACTAGTGCTACAGATGCTGTCAAAGGACTCTGTGGACTTAGGAAGAGAGATACAACAGAAAAGGGTACTCAAGGCCAAAGGCAGGAAAGTGGGAGAAGGCAGGACTTGATCCAGGCACAGGAAACCAGCACAGCTGGCTCACAGAGCATGTGAAGATACAGGGATGGGATAGGAGATAAAGCTGGAGGGGAGTTAGGGGCTGGATTTTGGTTTTCAGTAAAACCATGAGGTTTGGGCATTATCCCATAAGCAAGAGAGCATATTAAAAGATTTTGGAGCAGAAGTGTAATGTGAGCAGGCTGTTTTGGCAAGATAACTCCCAAGAATGCAGGGGGATATGTGAAACTGGGGGAAACCTGATTACCCTCTTGAACTGCGACAACAGGAATGGAAAAGGAGGTACCGGGGATGGGTAGAGTGGATGGATGGTGTGGGATGAGTTTAGGGATAGAGAAGTGATGTGCCTAAAAAGGTGAGATTTGCTGGGCAAATGGGAGGCCCATGATAGAAGAAAAAGACCTTGCCAGCAAAGCAGGCTCAAGGGTAAAGGCACATTGAGATTGAGGTGCCTCTAGGACATCCGTACTGGGAATATTGGCCTGAAGCTCAGAAGTGGGGTCTGGAGAGAAACATTGATTTTGGAATCAGGGTTCCCATGTCAGATGTACAGATTGAGCTGAGATGGACCACAGCTAAACTTTGGGAGTACCCCAGAGTTGGTTCCAGAGATGCAGTGAAGGAGGCACTTACTCTAAGTCATGTGGTTGGCAGTGGTGACCATGGCTAGTCTTCTAGTTGTTTGCAAAGCAAGTCATTGTTTGCACTTAGATTTTATGTTAATTTGAATGACCAGTAGGGAGGGAGTTGGAGTATATTACTTTTCTATTGCTGCTGTAACAAATTACCACAAACTTGGTGTCTTTGACAAAGTTATTTTCTTACGGTTCTGGAGGTCAGAAGCCTGACATGGGTCTCCCTGGGCTAAAATCAAGGTACAGGCAGGGCTGCATTCTTTTCCAGAGGCTCTAGGAGAGTACCCATTTCCTTGCCTTTTGCAGTTTCTAGAGGCTTCCCGTATTGGCTGGTGTTGCCTTCCTCTGTCTTGAAAGCCAGCGGCATTGCCTATCTCTGATCATGGGTTGGGTTCTTAGTCACATTTCTCTGACTCTCTTTTGCCTCCCTCTTCAACTGTGAAGGACTCCTTTGATTACATTGGCTCACCCACCTAATTCAGAATATTTTCCCCATCCCAAGGTCTTTAATTTAATCACATCTGCACAGTCCTTGTTGCCATTATAAAGGAAACATAAGGTCCTAGGAATCATGATGTGGATATGTTTAGGCACCATTGCCTACCTCAAAGGGTAATGGAGAATATGGGAAAATTGAAAGTCCCTCACTCATAGGAATTGCCTACATTTTCTTGGGGATCACTGACATTTTGAAATGGTATTATGGGTTTTGCAAAAATGTTACATGCTCAGAGAAAGGAGTAAAAGCAAGCAGAAAAGCTAAAAGAAAAAGGTGAAACTCACTTAATAGCCTTCCAGATCTAAACATTGTTGACATTTTAGTGGACTTCTTTTCAGAGGCTTCTCTACGCATGCATACACATATATTAGATATAAGAAGATGTATGTCTTGCTCTGAGACCAGAACTACAAGTGAAAGGAAATTTGAGGTGGAAAGGGAAAAGCTGAGCAAATTCATAGTGGGTCCTGTCATTCTGCTTGTTCATGTAGGTGTGGAGGCATCTGCTGAGAGGGTGGCCCAGGCAGGTTCTGGAGGCTTGTGGGGGATGGAGGAGGGGGCTGTAGCAGCTGCCATTGTGAAATTGATAGGGAATCAACTAGGGATAAATAGGGATGGCCCAGCTGATGGCCTGAATTTGGGGTGCATATAAACAGCCTGCTTTTGTGATTTATCACCAGCGACCCTCTGCAACCCTGGAAAGGGGGTGGAGAAAACAGATGGTTGGGTAAAATCAGGGTTGAAGACTAGCAAAGCTAATATAGTAAAATGTCTAGACTGGGCCTAGGGGATCTTAAATAAAGGGAAAACATGGTTAACTTTTCTAAGAATAGTATCTTAGGTTTTTCTCAAAAACTACCATATTTTTGAAATTCTGTTAAGGAGGGGCGCCTCGATGGCTCAGTCATTAAGTGTCTGCCTTCAGCTCAGGTTATGATCCCGGGTCCTGGGATTGAGCCCCACGTCAGGCTTTCTGCTACATGGGGAGCCTGCTTCTCCCTCTGCTCTGCCTGCTGCTCTGCCTTCTTGTATTCTCTCTCTCTCTCTGTCAAGTAAATAAATAAAATCTTTAAAATAAATAAATAAAATTATTAACCATTTAACAACCTATTTTCAGAAAGAGAGAGAAACACTCCATTATGTGTTCACTTTGGAAGTAACAAACGTACCAAACTTGGAGATATTAAAATGGGGACTGTAGGGGTCTGTATGGATTTTGAAATTTCAATAGGTAGATCTTATTTGGATCATGATTCAAAGAAAGAAAAATTAGGAGGCAGCTGATGATGTAAAGAATTATTGTTCTTTTATTTAAGGTATAATCACTTCATAGTCATGATTTTAAAAAGTTATTACCTTTTAGAGAAACATGCTACAATATTTATGAATGAAAGATGAAGTATTATAATGTCTGTGGACAGGGTTGGGGGAGTGACATTCAATAACTGACAGGCAGAACAGTATATTTGAAGCTGGCTGACGGTGACTTGGGTTCATTTTTGTTTTCTGTCTCCTTTTTTTGTGTCTTTGAAATTTTCCACAATAAAAAATTAAAAGGAAAAGAAACAATGAGATTTTTCAAAGCTCCTCATGACCGCTTGATTGAATGATGGATGTACCGTGGGCAAGAAGGTATCTTATGACTGGCAGAGTCAACTGGGAGGGCTGAGAGTTGTTCTCCACTGGAGGTGGCTGGAGTGACAGACAGTGGGGAACACTGAGTTTTCATGTGATCATGCTGAGAAACTCAAATGGCATGGAAGGAAAATGGCTCTGGGGGCAAGACCAGAGTAGCAGGCGTGGACCAAGTGAGAGTGGTGCTGGGGAGGCATTGGTCGCCCTTCCTGACACCTGGCTCTGAATGTGCGTGACTCCCCAACAGTTCCCATACCTCAGCCTCATTTGCCCTTCACATCCTCCTTCTGATGCCAAATCCACTTCTCCCCAGCACCAAAGAGAAGGAGGGTTAACATGATCAGACCATGGCTCCAGTAATACTTTTCCTTTTAACAAATACTTTTTGTAGAGCAGGATAAATCTCTTAGGTTTTGCAGGCTACATATGGTTTCTGTTACAATTACTTCAACTCAACCATTGTAGCAGGAACGCAATTATAGGCAGTGCGTGTATAAACAGGGATGTCTGGATTCCAGTACAACTGTATTTATACAAATAGGTGATGAGTCCGGGGCGCCTGGGTGGCTCAGTCGTTAAGTGTCTGCCTTCAACTCCGATCATGATCCAAGGGTCCTGGGATTGAGCCCTACATTGGGCTCCCTGCTTGGTGGGAAGCCTGCTTCTCCCTCTCCCACTCCCCCTGCCTGTGTTCCTGCTCTCCCTATCTCTTTGTCAAATAAATAAATAAAATATATAAAAAAAAAAAAAAAAAAAGGTGATGGGCCAAATTTGGACCATGGGCTATAGTTTGCTGAGCTCTGTTTTAGATACCAGTAACCTTCTCAAATCCTAGTCTTGCATAGGGACTAAAAATACAGGTGTGCCTGGGTGGCTCAGTGGGTTAAAGCCTCTGCCTTCGGCTCAGCTCATGATCCCAGGGTCCTGGGATCGAGCCCCGCATTGGGCTCTCTGCTCAGCAGGGAGCCTGCTTCCTCCTCTCTCTCTGCCTGCCTCTCTGCCTACTTGTGATCTCTGTCTGTCAAATAAATAAATGAATAATCTTAAAAAAAATAAATATATGTGAGTAAGTGGGAAAGATGGAAGGATTAGAGGAGGTTAAGATCAGAATGGGGATTTGAAAAATTGAGATATGACAGTCTTCAGGGACAACCTGTTCTAAGATACGGCTGTTCTATTGAGTGACTGACACAGTGGAAGGTGGGGGTCATGGAATCATGTGGACTGGAAGCCATGGTGTTGCAGGTGCCATCAGTTTGAATACAGAAGTATCTGAGAAGGCTGGCGGGGGAGGGGCTGGAGAAGATGACAGCCGGCCACATCCTGGAGCCGTCAGAGGTGGTGTAAGAGTATCCTAGAGAACAAAGTGGCGACTGTGGAAAAGTAGGGATTAGGAACTTGGGCTCTGGAATCGCATCTCCACCTTACAGACCAAGCTTCACTGTTTCTAGCTGGGCAGAGATGACTTCATCTCTCTGAGCCTTAGTTTTTTCATCTGTAAAATGGTCTTTCATCTAAACAAAGCTAATTCTTTACCCGAGAGGAATTCTGGTGCAACTATGAAGAGGCTACCATTTTTCCAGTACTGATACGTATACAAACAGCTGTGTTCCAGCTATTTAAAGGGAGTTATTTATTTGTTGGTTTATTCAGCTAATATGTATTGAATGCTGAAATGTGCTCTAAAATTACAGAGCAGACACATTCACAAGCTGGTTGGCTACTGCTTATTGGATAAAAAGAAGCCTTCTTACTCTACACTGTGGAAATATGACACAGATAAACATGGTCCTGTCTTCATGGACAGTTTTTGTGTATAGTTGGATTGCACTATGCATGTTCTTAATTTATACTCATTCAGTGGTATGTTTTTGGGGGAAAGAGAGAGAGAGAAGGAAATAAGATTTTTGAAAATTCAAGCAGTTCCCCTTGCCATTCCACTCTGGAGGTTCAGCACAAATAGGACACATGACTCAGCTCTTTCCTTAGTTGTTCCCAGTGTTATGTGCCCCTCGCAACATGAGCGGCTCATAAGGCAACTGCTTCCTTCTGTTTGTCTATCTGTATGTCTGTCTGCCTACATAACTACTTGCCAACCAAGCGTTTTTGTGGTGTTTACTCAGGTACTATTCTGAACAATTGATAAATAAGACCTAATTTAACTTGGGTAACAATCCTACAGAGTAGGGAATTTTATACCCCCTTGTATTCATCAGGCCATGTTAGGCTAGGTTGCAGTTAAAAACAACAGTGGAGGGGCACCTGGGTGGCTCAGAAGGTTAAGCAACTGCCTTCAGCTCAGGTCATGATCCCGGAGTCCCGGGATCGAGTCCTGTATCGGGCTCCCAGCTCTGACAAGGGGGAGTCTGCCTCTTCCTCTGACCTTCTCCCCTCTCATGTTCTCTCTTACTCGCTTTCCCTCTCAAATACATTAAAAAATTTAAAAATAAGTAAATAACACTGAAATACTCAATAACAGCTTACTTTGTGCTCGTACAAAGACAGACGCAGGTTGGACAGCCCTTTGGTTTATAGCTAGTTAGAATATATGATTTTTGAGGTCACTGAAGCAAAGAAAGAAAGGAAGAGGCACCCTAGTTCTTAACCTTCTCTGTCTAGAATGTTCTTAACCTTCTTGCCTCTCCTCACAGAGCCTGAACTCAAACCAACTTCAAGGGAGGCCAAGATCCCTAAGGGAACACTGGGTATTCCATGAATACTAGCGGTCCCGATGACAGCGTATTTCAGAGAAAGAAACGTGGCACAGAGATAACTTACCTGCCCGGGGTCACAAGCTAGCAAAGAACAAGATGGGATTGAACTCAGGCGGCCTGGGGGCTGATACCATGCCATAAAGAATGGTTAACCCAGGGGCACCTGGGTGGCTCAGTGGGTTAAGCCTCTGCCTTCGGCTCACGTCATGATCTCAGGGTCCTGGGATCGAGCCCCACATCGGGCTCTCTGCTCAGCGGGGATCCTGCTTTCCCCTCTCTCTCTGCCTGCCTCTCTGTCTGCTTGTGATCTCTCTCTCTCTGTCAAATAAATAAATAAAATCTTAAAAAAAAAAAAAAAAAGAATGGTTAACCCATCTGCTCCACTGCCTCTTAGATCACCTGGCACTTAGAGTGATCAGGGCTCAGACTGGGAGAACACCAGCTATGTGACACTAATTGAAAGATGCTATGGGTAATTTAAGGTTTGTTAAGGGGAAATTTTGACTAGACGGTATTTTCATCTTATGTGCTGATTTCAGAGTGCAGCTGCTATAGAAGATAGTACTCTGTATATTATGTGTGTGTTAGCATTTGTTGCCTCAGAGAACCCTGTCTACCAGCCTGGGGAGCCATCTAAAATGTGAGCATGGGTCTATTTTAATGTTCTTGGTAAGACAAATTCTACCAGGCCCAGATGTCTGTGTTGCTTGATGTCATTATACTGCCAGATCACAGCTGGTAGGTTAGGGTCATTTGTCATGGGTGGCTGCCAGTCTCTTTTCACATAAATGGTGGGCCCTTCTCCTACAGGTTCCCCGTAATTTAGCATACTCTTCACTCTGTCCATCCTTTCTCAGTTATCCATTTCTTTTCTGTGATTTTTTTCTTTAAATAACTGTATTTTATGTAGTTATTTTTTATAGACATTGACAACCCTTAAAATTTTTTCTTAGGTTTATAAAAATAAGATTTATCACATACAAAATAAGCATGTTTATTAAATAAACTATACAGTGAAAAGGAAAGGTTTAAAATCAAGGATAATCATAGAATTAAATAACTCTAGACCTAAAAATCTTTCAAATGGATGTTTCACTCTATGGCATTGTTCTGGGCCTCTCTATACGGCCATGCCTAAAGCCAGTTCTACCCCTCTTAATTAAGCCTTTTTTTTTTTTTTTAAGATTTTATGTATTTATTTGACAGAGAGAGAGAGAGAGATCACAAGTAGGCAGAGCAGCAGGCAGAGGAGAGGGGGAAAGCAGGCTCCCTGCTGAGCAGAGAGCACAATGTGGGGCTCGATCCCAGGACCCCGAGATCATGACCCGAGCCAAAGGCAGAGGCTTAGCCCACTGAGCCACCCAGGCGCCCCTAATTAAGCCTTTTTTAAAATTTTTAATTTTTTACTTAAGACAGCTTGACTTAAGTTTCTAATACTTGCAAGTGAAAGAGTCCTAACCTGTACGTGCTCCTACATGGTATTGTCCCAACTTCCCACCAGTATTCTGAATTAGTCAGCTCTCTCTAGGTCTGTTGTAGTAACAAATAACCCTCAGATCTCAGTGCCTTACGGTGGCAGATGTTTATTCTTCACCCTTTTTTGTGTTAGCTGCATGTCACTTTGCTTCCTTGTAGTTTTTCATTCAAGGACCCAGGATGAAGGAACAGCCTGCCCCCTCACTCTCCTGGCAGAGAGAGGAGAGCAATGGCTGACCCATGCAGTGGCAAGCATTTCTTCTGCTCACATTTCATTGGCCAATGCAAGTCCATGGCCAAGCCAACTAGCAGTGCTGTGGGGAAATTGACACCCCCCCTAGGCAGAAACTGCAAACCATATGGCAGAGTAGAGACGCACAATTCTCTTCCAGGGAAAAGAGTAATAACTGGGACCAATAACGCAATCTACCGCATGCTCTAATCAGAGTTCCACGAGGTTGTTTTCTTCCCCACCTTTCAACGGTTGTGGATTACATCATATTGCCTGATAGCTTTACTCCTGTTGAAGAATCTGGCATCATCCTCTTTCGTGGTATAGAGTCCTGACTCAAGAGCCAATCAGAAACAATGAAACTATTTGCTATGATATTGAGAATAAGAAAAGTTTCACTTTTTATTTTGACTGGAAAGAATGGGTCAGGTTCATTTGCAAAAATAAATCACTAAATAAGCACAAGGAACAAAAGTTCCCTGCTGCCTATCTGGTCCCATGCCCCAGGGGAGAAGGCTCATGAAAGACATGATTAAAGCCGAGACCTTCAATGAGACAAAGATGGTGTTTTAGAAAAGAAAAGCTTGGTTAGAGTGAAATGTCTTTTCAGCTAAGTTCTACCCTTAGACCAAAAAGAAAAAAAAAATTCACAATACTTTCATGTCAGTGAAAGGTATCTTATAACCAAAAGCTGAGGTGAAAACAAAACTGTCACCATGCCATTTGAGGACAGGCACCAGTGATATGATGGCATGTTTGTGTGAAAGTTAATGGTGGGAAGAAAAACACTCGTACTTTCTAAATGGCACAGGAAATAGCACGCGTGTTGCACTAAAGATCATAATTAAATGGCACAGCAGAAAATTTGCTGTCATACCCTGTGGAAAGGAAAACATCTTTTTTTTTTCTTTTTTTAAAGACAGAGTGTGTGAGTGGGGAGAGGCAGATGGAAAGAGAGTGAGAATCTCAAGCAGGCTCCATGTCCCATGCAGAGCCCAATATGGGGCTTGATCTCACGACCCCGAGATCACGACTTGAGCCAAAATCAAGAGTTGGATGCTTAACTGACTGAGCCACACAGGCGCCCCAGGAAAAAAATAATTTTATTTTATTTTGTCTTATAGAAGGGTAACTTCAGAGGTCAGGAGTCTCATGAGGATAATAAATCATCTTTGCTCTTTATATTAGCATATAGGAAGGAAGGAGAGCTATTTCCTGAATTTGGGACATGCTGGATGCATAAATCCTCTAAGCGTCTCTTTCTTGCTGGAGGTTTGGCACGTGGGTGGCCCTTTCTCTGAGTCACACAGCCCCGCTTCCTTTCTTTCTTCCTCTTGTCTCTAGGTGACTGGGAATAAACTCAGGGAGCCTGTGTGAAGGAGCGTGGCAGACAAGTCTGGGTTCCAGTGTGAGCTCTGCCATTTATTAGTTGGTGTATTAGTTTTCCAGAGCTGGCTAATAAACTACCACAAAACTGGTGGCTTAAAACCACACAAACTTATTCTAGTTTTGGAGGCTAGATTCATTCAATTCTAGATTCATTCATTCTAGATTCAATTCATTCTGGAGCTTCTGGAGGAAAACTTGTTTTCTTGCCTACTGTAATTTCTGGAGGCTCCCTGTATTCTACAGGCTGCGTGACCCCTTTGCATAACCCTGACCTCTGGTGTCCATTGTCGCATCTACTTCTGTAGTAGCATCTCCCTCCGCGTCCCTCTCCCAAGGATACTTGTGACTACATCATTGGCCCACCTGATAACCCAGGATAATCTCAAAATTCTTAACTGAATCAATTCTATGAAGTGTCTTTCATCATATAAGGGGACATAAATATTCAAAAGTCTGGGAATTGGTTGAGGACATCTTGGGAAAGATGTTGCCGGTCAGGCAACCTGGAACAAACCCTTCACAAGCCGTGGTCCTTTCTTCTGTTACTTGGGGATGGCAATACAGGGTGGTCGTGGGGTTTAAGATGGTATCAGGGTATCAGAGTGCTTTGTCACAAGCAACAGAAATTTAAAGGCTACTTAAGGAAAAGGGTATATACTGGAAGAAAAAAGACAACTCACAAACATGAAGGAAAAGGCAAGGACCTGGCTTAGAAAGCAGGTGTAGGGATCCGGCAAGCAGAGACCCATATTTTCATGATAACACTGCCAGGAAGCATCCCGTAGTCTCTGCCAGTCCACTCAAGATTCACATTCTAGGGGTGCCTGGGTGGCTCAGTCGGTTGGTCGTCTGCCTTTGGCTCAGGTCATGATCTAAGTGTCCTGGGATCGAGCCCCACATTGGGTTCTCTGCTCGGCGGGGAGTCTGCTTCTCCCTCTCTCTGCTCATGCTTTCTGTCTCTCTTCCAAATAAATAAATAAAATCTTTAAAAAAAAATTCACAGTCTAGGGAAATAGCATCTGCTTGGCTAAGCTTGGGTGTCAGACATACTCCTTGGACATGGGTGGGTAATGTGCTGTGACCCACATTCCCCCTAACACAGGGAGGTGAGCTGTCAAAGCAAAATCTGAGGGCTGATGCCACAAGAAAGGGGAGAGTATGATGAGCAGATAAAAATTAAAGACACCATTGTAGAGGGCTCAGAGTAGGTGTCCAAAGAATGACAGCTTTCATTTTATCCTTAATCTTAGGAGAATACTGGTCACTCCTTTAGCAAGATGAAATGTGGACGGCCAAATAACCAAGCAAGAGAAAGACCAAAATCTGATCTACCACCGATAAATCCTGACAGTAAGGAAAGTTCTGTGTTCTTTTTTTTTTTTTTAATTTGTATATTTATTTGAGAGAGAGCACGAGCAGAGGGAGGGGCAGAAGGGATGCAGACTCCCAGCTGAGCAGGGAGCCTGACTCGGGGCTTGATCCCCTCACCAGCTGATCATGACATGAGCTGAAACCAAGAGTTGGATGCTTAACCAACTGGGCCACCCAGGCGCCCCTGTTTTCTTACCTATAATAATATTCATTCTTTCATGGGACGCCTGGGTGGCTCAGTGGGTTAAGCCGCTGCCTTCGGCTCAGGTCATGATCCCAGGGTCCTGGGATTGAGTCCCACATCGGGCTCCTTGCTCGGCAGGGAACCTGCTTCTCTCGCTGCCTCTGCCTGCTTGTGTGTACTCGCTTGCTCTCTCTCTCGCTCTCTCTCTCTCTCTCTCTGGCAAATAAATAAAATCTTTAAAAAAAAATAATATTCATTCTTTCAAAAATACTTACTGATAGGGTGCCTGGGTGGCTCGGATGGTTGGGCATCTGCCTTTGGCTCAGGTCTTGATCCCATGGTCCTGGGATTGGGCCCCGCATCTGGCTCCCTGATCAGGCGGGGAGTCGGCTTCTCCCTAAAAAAAAAAAAAAAAAAAAAACACCTTACTGAATGCTTATTTTTTTTTTCCAGGCACTTTTCTAGGTACTATAGATAGAGTGGAGAACAAGAGAGAGAAAGTCTTGGCCCCCATAAAGTTTACATTTTAGTGGGAAGACAGTCAAAGACTAAGCTAACAAACGTATCGTATAATGTATAGAAGACCCAGGAGCTCCAGGAAAAATAAAGCAGTGGAAGTGGATAGAGCATCCCAGGGCTGTGGTGAGGGCTGCCGCTGCCTTGAGAAGCCAAGGAAGTTATACTTCTCTAAGGAGGTAGCATTTGCCCAGAGACCTTAAGCCAGCCTTACAAAGATCAGAAGGAAGAGCGTTCCAGGTGAAGAGAACAGCCAATCTGAAGGCCCTGAGATGGGAACAAACTTAACTACTGAGACAACAGGAGATGAGGGAGGCCGAGAGAGTGGTAGGAAATAAAGCCAGACAGGCAGGCTAGGTTGTACCCAACTTGGGTAGGTGGGTCTTTGAGTACCATGGTAAAGAGTATGCTTTTACTTTTTTTCCTCTGAGTGTGCAGAAAACTTTTAGAGGGTTTTGAGCAGAAGATAGAGGGAATCTGATTTATCTTTTAAGAAGATCACTCTGGGGGCGCCTGGGTGGCTCAGTGGGTTAAAGCTTCTGCCTTTGGCTCGGGTCATGATCCCAGGGTCCTGGGATCAAGCCCCGCATTGAGCTTTCTGCTCAGCAGGGAGCCCGCTTCCTCCCCTCTCTCTCTCTCTGCCTGCCTCTCTGCCTACTTGAGATCTCAGTCTGTCAAATAAATAAATAAAATCTGAAAAAAAAAAAAAAAAAAAGAACATCCGACTCTTGATTTTGGCTCAGTTCATGATCTCAGGGTCCTGGGATCTCGCCCCATGTCAAGCTCTGTGCTCAGCTGGAAGCCTGCTTGAGATCCTCTCCCCCTCTCCTTCTGCCCCTCCCCATGCTCTCTGTCTGTCGGTCTGTCTGTCTCTCTCTCACACACACACACATTCACTCACTCTTTCTCTCTCTCTTTCTCTCAAATAAATAAATAAATCTTGTAAAAAACTTTACTCTGGCGGCTGGCAGGGGAGTTGATCAGTCAACTCTAACAATACAAGTGGCCAGTTGGGGATCCTAGCACAGACAGACAGGGGATGGCAGCTTGGAGTGCGGGAGACAAGAAAAGGTTGGATTTGGGGTATTTTGATGTTGGAACCAAGAAGACTTGTTGATGGATTGTATGTAGGGTGAGAGAAGTCAAGTATGACCTGGAGGTTTTAGGCCTGAGCAACCGGCTGAATGGAGATCCAATTACTGAAATGGACTGGCAGAAATTAGAGTTCTGTTTTGAAAATTTAAGGGCTTTATGGAAAAATTACAACTTTGGGGGAATAAAAATATGAAGGTTTCAGGACACCTGGGTGGCCCAGTCGATTAAGTGTTGGGCTCTTGGTTTCGGCTCAGGTCATGACCTCATGGGTCATGGAACAGAGCCCCGCATCAGGCTCTGTGTTCTGTGAGGAGTGTGCTTGAAGATTCTCTCCCTCTGCCCCTCCCTGTCACCGCCCCCTCCCCCCACCGCCACATGCAGGCTTGAGCGCACTCTGTCTTTCAAATAAATAAATAAATCTTTTTCTTTTAATATGAAACTTCCTTTTCATTTTTTCCCCCAGTAACTGCCCTACCATCTCCCTTCCATCTGGGAGGCAGCCCTTTAAATAGCTTTTTGGACAGATTCCCTAAGTTCCTGGTCACTCTCTGTTTTTAGATGGTCTCATTTCATTGGAATTCGTCCCGTTTAGTTTTAAATCTTTAGTCCTCAATCTCATTCCAGATGTAAACCTCATCTTCCTCCTCTTCTCTAACTCTAGCCACAGCTGTCGGTAATTCAGGGGTCCCTGAACTTTGAAGGAGGACAAATTGCCTCTCTGTTTTCATTAGCCTCTAACTGAGATTTAGTCTCACTTTTAATTATCAACGAGGGCAACAAACCTCAGGAGTGTCCACAGTACCAGTGTCTTCATCACTAATTGCAATCAGATTTTTTGACATCCCAATCTAGTTGTTGCAATAATCCTGAAATATCATTTACTCCTGTCACTTTTCCAAATAACATTAGTTAATTGACCTCCTATTAGTTCTTCTTACTCACTGCACACTCTAGAGGCATATGTATTATTATATCACCAACTGGGTTTTTAAAAATATTTTTGAAAACTGTGTTGCAATATCATTGGTTTGCTTTGAAATATTTACTTTCATATTTCATTAAATATTATTTAGAGAAGAAATCCAAACTGCCAGCATAAAAAGGGGTCCATGGCACAAAACAAGTTAAGATCCCCTGTAAAAGATTTGGAAGCCGTGAAGAGGGAGGTGGTTTGCCCTTCCCAGACGCTCACCCTTGCCCAGGCTCGTGTTCTGGAGTGGAAGGAGGGAGACTGGGAAGGAGGTAGGTCTCCTTCAGGTTTTCTTTGAGTCCCATTAGAGAAAACACGTAACCCATTAAAAAGAGACCGAAGAGGGCACCTGGGTGGCTCAGTGGGTTAAAACCTCTGCCTTCGGCTCAGGTCATGGTCTCAGGGTTCTGGGATCGAGTCCTGCGTCGGGTTCTCTGCTTGGCAGAGAGACTGCTTCCTCCTCTCTCTCTCTCTGCCTGCCTCTCTGCCTACTTATGATCTCTGTCTGTCAAATAAACAAAATCTTAAAAAAAAGAGAGAGAGAGAGAGAGATCAAAGAGCACAGCACTCTGGACATGTTTTTCAAAACGCATTTTTGAGTATCACAACCCTGATTTTCAAGATGGCTGTATCTGCGGGGTGGGCACCTGGCCTCCTCGCATCATTAGGGGAGCTCTGTTGACTGGCCCCATATGCCAATTCCGATGATGGGGCTGGCAAAATGGGAGTCGATTCTGTGTTTGACTTAGGTGATTCAGCTTGATGCTGGGGTAATAACTGCTTGTCGGTCTCCCAGGGTGGAATTAGTGAGGGGGCGAAAGCCAGATCACATCCTAGTAACCATGGTTTCTAAACACATGTTAAGGCTGCTGGAGAGAAATGTGGCTGGCTCTCCCCTACTGGCTTTCAGAGCTGTTGCTCCCATCACAGAAAGGAGTCTGTCCTAGGCTGGTCACCGTATATCTGGACACCCCATTCCAGAGAACCTCTATTGTACTTCTTCCAAATATTTGGAGTTTATTACTCAAGACTAATGCCTCCAACAGAATGTTTGGGAAACTCATTTAGGCCAAGGGCAGGGACTGGATAATCTCTAAGGCTGTTTACAATGGGTAGATATTTTCAGATACGAGGCCCTTGAAAGACTGTATAAATGATGGTTGATTTAGGGCCTGTGTCATTTTGTAAATGGCTTTGCATCAGGATTGTGCTCTCACGTTCCAAGAAAACAATAATCTCTTACCTAATGAAATGCGGATAGAATTTGGATTCCAAGATTCGGTTTTCAATATAAAGCAAGCTTTTCTCCTTTCTACTTTATTCTGTTTAAATGCCACTTTGGGATGGTCCCTCTTGTTTTAGAACTGGATGCAGAGATTTTTAAAGACTGACTTCTCAGATTCCCTTGTGTATTTTGAAAGCATGCTGTGTCTTCTTTAGATCCTGCAAATCTTTTACTTAGCACCCAAAAGGGAGGAAGCAATTGTGTGGGTTTATGCATACACACAGAATCAGAAAAATAAATTCCCAGGATTATGGCATCAATTCTTACGGTTCAAATATATTTGATTCACATTTAAGAAAAAAAGAAAAGGGGAGCATCTGGGGGGTGCAGTCGGTTGAGCGTCAGACTCCTAACTTCCACTCAGGTCATGATCTCAGTGTTGTGAGATCAGGCCCCGAGTTGGAGCCCGCTTGCGATTCTCTCTCTCCCTCTTCCTCTGCCACTCCCACTCATGCTCTCTTTCTAAAAATAAATAAATAAATCTTTTTCTGGAAAAAGGAAAAGGATATGACAAATGAGCATTACCAGCAAGTCAGGTCTTAAAAACATACTTAGTGGTTCTGTTTTGCTGGTAGAAACACACAAACCTGGGGTGCCTGGGTGGCTCAGTGGGTTGGGCCTCTGTCTTCAGCTCAGGTCAAGGTCTCAGGGTCCTGGGATCGAGCCCCCGCATCAGACTCTCTGCTCAGCAGGGAGCCTGCTTCCCCCCCCACCCCCTCTCTCTGCCTGCCTTTCTGCCTACTTGTGATCTCTCTCTCTCTCTCTCTCTCTGTGTCAAAAAAATAAAAAAATCTAAAAAAAAAAAAAAGAAAAGAAAAGAAACACACAAACCTGTCTGCTCTGGGGAATCTCTTGAGGGGGAAGCCTCCGGTGCTGCCTTCTCCTTTGACTGACATGGCCCATCATCCCCCACCTGAGTTCCCCAACGATGAGCGGTCGCCTCTACTCCGCCTCTAGTTTTATTTGACCTGAAGCCAGTTGCACTGATTCCAAAAGAGAGAAAAGGGCCTGACGTGGCTTCTATCCCTTCAAGCTGGCCTGCTGAAATGATTGATAATTCCCAGGGACTACTCTCGGGAGATTAAGTCCTTTTCATTTGGCCTGATTTACACTGGCTCTCTCATGCTTATTCTTGGTTTGGGAACGAGACAGCACCCCATTATTTAGCCATGAAAGCAGGGATGTCACTAAAGGTGGCCTCATATTACTGCTTAAAGGCCTATTAGAAATCTCATTTTGCTTTTTGGAGATTCATTGTGATGCAAAGCCATTCGAGGTTTCATTACCGGTGAAAGCCCTTTGTCGGGCTGACCCAGCCTGTTGTCCCAAGATTTGCAGTTCTCCTTTCCTACTGCTATTCCGAAACAGGAATACGGTTACTTTGAGGATTTCATGACATCAGTAGAAAAAAATATACTTAAGGCAGGAATATTGCTGCCGAACAGAAAGGCGCCATCAAATCTCCCCTCAGATACAAGTGGCAAACCACTTTGTTCTGCGGTCCTGACATCAGATTTCCCCGTGGAACGTCAGACAAATGAATACCTGCCAAGTTATTTCTGTAAGAATTAATGAAGAGGGCATTTTCTGTGATCACGACACCCCCACCCCCCACCCCCATTTTTTCTTCTAGGCAAATGACTGTGTTTTCTTCTATTAAATACACACAGCTGTGAGACCCTGAATTCCTCATCAGTGACCTTGTGAGCTGCCTTCTCTTCTCCTTAGGCCAATCCCTGTGCTTCCCGGGCCAAAAGATTCTCAGCAAGATATGGTCAGTGACCTCGAATGAGTCACTTCACACCTCTGTGCCTCAGTTTCTTCATTCCACAACGCAGAGTACTAACCACTATACGATCACGGCCAGTTTCTTCATTCCAAAAGAAGGATAACAATCGATCATTACTGATACTGTGAGGATTTTTTTTAATTTTTATTTTTTAATAAACATTTAATGTATTTTTATCCCCAGGGGTACAGGTCTGTGAATCACCAGGTTTACACACTTCACAGCACTCACCATAGCACATACCCTCCCCAATGTCCATTACCCCACCCCCCCTCTCCCTCCCCCCCTCCCCCCAGCAACGCTCTGTTTGTTTTGTGAGATTAAGAGTCACTTATGGTTTGTCTCCCTCCTGATCCCATCTTGTTTCATTTATTCTTTTCCTACCCCCCAAACCCCCCATGTTGCATCTCCACTTCCTCATATCAGGGAGATCATATGATAGTTGTCTTTCTCCGATTGACTTATTTCGCTAAGCATGATACCCTCTAGTTCCAGCCACGTCGTCGCAAATGGCAAGATT
Organism: Enhydra lutris kenyoni; assembly: GCF_002288905.1. Taxonomy (NCBI): domain Eukaryota; kingdom Metazoa; phylum Chordata; class Mammalia; order Carnivora; family Mustelidae; genus Enhydra; species Enhydra lutris. The sequence continues at coordinate 744,468 of NW_019154129.1, read as the reverse complement.
TCATTTCTTTTGATGGCTGCATAGTGTGTATTCCATTGTGTATATATACCACATCTTCTTTATCCATTCGTCTGTTGATGGACATCTAGGTTCTTTCCATAGTTTGGCTATTGTGGACATTGCTGCTATAAACATTCAGGTGCACGTGCCCCTTCGGATCACTACATTTGTATCTTTAGGGTAAATACCCAGTAGTGCAATTGCTGGGTCATAGGGTAGCTCTATTTCCAACTTTTTGAGGAAACTCCATGCTGTTTTCCAGAGTGGCTGCACCAACTTGCACTCCCACCAACAGTGATACTGTGAGGATTTAATGAAATAATGTATGGAAAGCACTTAGGACGCTGTGCCAGGCAGAGAGGCTCATTCCACAAACATTTATCAAGTACCCACTAAAAATGGTGTCCCCACCCCTAAGGTTCTCCCTGGCTTTGATGTCTTTGATTCTGGAATAATTCCTAAGCATTGGGACTACCAGGAGGAGCAAACACAGGCCTGGTCTCTGCCCTCGTGGAGCTTTCAGTCCAGTTGACGATTGGGGCATTCATTAGATAACCACACAGAGTTACAGCTCCGATTTGGGCCAAGAACTAGGAAGGAAGATTACGCAGAGCTCCACTGGGTCCTAACCTAATCAAAGAACACCTTTCCATAATCAGAAGAAAGGGTAAGAGTGAACCAGGATGAAGAAGTGTCAGCCCCCTCACCTCCAACCTTAAGGTTTTAAGCAAGTTAGGAGAAGGTGTGCCTGCCATAGGTCAGATGGGCCTCACACCCTGAACATGGCCTGGGTTTCAGTGCCATCTGGCCTGCGGGCTGGGTGTCTTTAAGCAGCAACCTGCACAGCTGTACACAATGCCCCTGGCTGGGGTAGGGGGATATTGGAGGCAGACGAAAGCCCCTCTGCAAAGGCCCTGAGGTGGGAGGGCACTTTTGAAGAGGTGAAAAGGGCCAGTGTGGCTGGAACACAAGGAGCAATGCTTATAGGAGGGGAATCCAGAAAGCTCTTGGTAAATATCAGCTAGTATTAATGCACAATAATGTGAGTCTTGTAAATCCATTGCCAGCACACCAAGTATCCTTAGAAACACAAGGTGTCTCTGGAAGCCATTGATTTTTAACTAGTGGAAGAGAATTACTTCAGGGATATGATCTGTTGGTGTCATACAACTGAGATTCCAAGAATGAGGACAATGGATAAGCACAGACATTTACTGTGGAAAACAGGCCTCCAGCAAAATATGAATACTCCACTGCAACCCAGAGAGCCAGATATTAGGCAAGAAGAAGTGAAAACAAAAAGAGAACCAAACAAAAATTTTAAAAAGCCACCACATCATGCAAATAAAAATGAAACAGAACATTAGGGAAAGGTTTCTAACAATGCTATCATTTTGAGGGTGTCATTATCTCTCCAAAGACATAGAAGAATCTTCTTTACTTGGTGTCTCTGAAAGGGCCCGCCCAGCCCAAGACCCAGAACCTGGCAACAATTCCACACTCCCTTGAAATGATCTCAGTGACCCCAAGATTCTTCTGGGCTTTGATTTCTTTGTTACTGGAATAATTCAAAAGCACATTCATTCATTCATTCAAACAAACATACTATATCAAGGGTGGGTTGTGTTGTTTTTAAATCAGAGTTTAAAGGGAAATAAAACCACACATCCTGGAGAATCATGCAATGTTGCATCTTAGCTTTGCAGTCTGGGCCAGGCTCCGCATCTGCGAGTGTTTGCCCAGGGAAAGTCTGGTGTCGGCAGAGCATTGAGAGGGAAGCCTACCTAGGCTTTGGGATCCAGTGGGTCTGGACTCAGATCCCAGCTAGGCCACCTACAAGCTGTGTGACCTTGGGTCGGTCAGTCAGCCTCTCTGTATGATGGGAGTTACTATAAACTCAAATGATGGCTATTGTTAGGGAGAACTCTGAGGCCTGGTAACTTAGGAACCCCTCACTTGCAAATTCAAAGCAGGATCCTGGGAGCAGCCTCCATGTGACCCGCATCTTTTCTGAGGTTTATTTCTTTGTACTCATTTCTAAAAAGGCTTAACTTGGCTTTCCAGAGGCAGCTGAGCTTTAGAGAAACAGAAGGAACCAGAATTAAATCATACTTCTAAGATCTTGTCAGGAGTTAGTCTCTCTATGCAACTTTTAAGGGGAGGGGGGAGGAAAAGAGCATTTCGCCATGATTTTCAAATGTGTTATCTATGATCAAACATCCCATCACAATCTGAGAAATCCCACAAGAGCAAATAATGTCAACTGACCCAGCACTTGAGATATTTTATTGCCTATTAAGATGTAGTAACAGAACTTAACTTAAAAATATGCCCAAGGGGTGCCTGGGTGGCTCAGTGGGTTAAAGCCTCTGCCTTCGGCTCAGGTCATGGTCTCAGAGTCCAGCGACTGAGCCCTGCATCGGGCTCTCTGCTCAGTGGGGAGCCTGCCTCCCCCCTCTCTCTGCCTGCCTCTCTGCCTACTTGTGATCTCTCTTTGTCAAATAAATTTTAAAAAAATCTTTAAAAAAAATATACGCCCGAACTCAAGCCACATTAAACTGGAATGCGCACACAATTTATCAGAGATAAATTCCAATAATTTTGCCTTCAAGAAAGAGATGAACTGCTTAATTTCCCTTCAGTAGAATGGTAGAAAAAGAATCCTTTATTATGTCTCAGTCATAATGCAGTATTTAAGAGCTGCTCCTGCTTTGTCTTCTGTTTTACATCCATATAGCCTTACGGATGTCCCACCTTTAGGACTCACATGCAGCTCTAGCAGCTGGAGCCTTTCAGAACAGAGCAGGCTCACAGTGATTTCAGAGTACCCTGGTTAAAAACAAAGCAAAATGAATCCATCTCAGATTTTAAAATTAAACGCGATAACTCAAGGCTAAACTTCTCTATCAAAACTGGCATTGTTGCTTTCTAAGAATGGAAATGGATGAGGCGCTTAATCAGAGAGGCCATTATGTTGTCAAAGGGCTCACCGAGGCTGAAGGATGGATTCTCATGGGCATATGACCATTTGATTGCTTTTCAGCCCCCGGCCGCCGATCCCACTCTCCCTCCTGCTGACAGAAGAAGAGGCAGCGCTGTGCATTCAATCCTTCTGGAGAGCCTATCTGGTAAGAGTCATGTGCAATTATGGCGTTTGGCCTGATGGGGAATTTTTGTGATGTGGAGGGCCCATGGGAAAACTGTTAGATGAATTTGAAATAGAGGGTACTACAGCTAACATCCAAACCTCAGAAATAGGACTCTCTGTAAAATACAAAGAGTGATTTAGAATTTTTACCAAAACTTGTGTTGCAGTTGTCATTAAAAGTACCCTCCAACCTTTTAATGTTGGGTTTACTGGCCTGTATTACCTAAAAAATAATATTATATACATGCAAAGAGCAATACCATGTTCATTTTAGAAAAAAGAAATAGAAAATTACTCAGGTAGAGCAAATAAAAATTTTTGAGGCACTGAAACTATTACCCCAAAGTAATTGTTGGCATTTTGGTGTAAAATTTTCCAAACCTTAAAAATCTTAATGGGTAGGGTAGGGGGTAGGCAAAATGGTTGAAGGAGATTAAGAGTACATTTATCTTGCTGAGCACTGAGTCATATATGGAACCATCAAATGGCTATATTGTACACTTAAAATTTATATAACACTGCATGTTCACTACACTGGAATTCAAATGAAAAAAATACAATAAAGCTTAAAAAACCTTAAAAGATAGATATATATATAAACATGTATCATATGCTAGAAGTAACCTTTTCTTTTGAAACCTTTCATTTCTAGCCATTGGTTTTTCCCAGTTTATCATTAATCTAATAAATGCTGTAATAGATACCTTCGTGGATGCATCTTTGCACATTTGTCTGGTTGTTTATGTAGGACGAATTGTAGAAGTAGAATTTCTAGGTCAAAAGGTGAGTTCCTTTCTAAAATTCCTGATCCATATTGTCATGTGGCTCTTCAGGAAGGATTTGCTTTGAAAAATTCTTACCAAATACATATGAGAATGGTATGTGTATCTCGTGCTAAAAAGTGTACATCCTGTTCGATAACATTGTATCAATGTTAAGAAGCTTTCTAGGTAGGGGCGCCTGGGTGGCTCAGTTGTTAAGCATCTGCCTTTGGCTCAGGTCATGATCCCAGGGTCCTGAGATTGAGCCCCACATCAGGCTCCCTGCTTGGTGGGAAGCCTGCTTCTCCCTCTGCTACTCCCCCTGCTTGTGTTCGCGCTCTCGCTGTGTCACTCTCTGTCAAATAAATAAATAAATAAAATCTTAAAAAAAAAAAAAGTAAAAACAAGCTTCCAGGTAAACATGAAGCTCCCATTCTAGGTAGAAGCATGTCTCCATCCAAATCTGAGTGTTAGACATCAGTGGAGTGAGTTTAGAATTGATTTCAGGGGAGGTAGATCACCACAGAGAAGGTCTCCATGGGTTTACAAGGAAACCCAAGATGCACGTTGATGCACTCTTCAGAATTACCACAGGAGAAGCAGGCTGAGGGGAACACATCAGCAAACTGTTCTCCATGAAGAAGTCAGATTTATTCTAATGAGACACAATTACTAAATCAACAAGCAAAATATTTGTTAAGTGACCATTAAGTGGGACTTGTCCTTTATTACAAGGAGCTTCCTTCTGTCTCGGGCAATATTGTCCGATCACTCCACTCCCTTTGTACATCGCACATTCCTGAACCCATGGGTTGAAGTCAGGTGTGGAGGTTAATTAATAGACTCAGACATTACAAGGAGCCATTTGCTCCCAAGGAGTTAAAAACCGATGATAAAACCCTCTATTATACCCCACGATTTAGATAGAACTTTTGATGACATAGGTTTTCAGCATTTCATACATATTTTATACCTGTGGTCTTTTTCCTTCATGATTGAACATTAGCGGGTTAGCTGAAGTTCCGGGACGCCCAAGCGAGGTGAATGATTCCGGGCTTCCACACGCTTTCTGAGCTCCGCCTTTGTCGTCCACGTATTTCATTTGTAAGACTTACACTTGTTACACTAGAATTAACCGTTTTGCTTTCCCAATTTCTGATCCTTTTAGTGAAACCGAAAGAGCAAAATGCAATAAAATAGTGATTCTCAGATTTCGTTTCTTTAAAAACAGCAAAGCCCTTTCTTCAAACCAAATCATACTCAGAAGCCTGGAATATAACCAGTGTTAACAGTGTTAACAGGAAGAGGGGATGTTCTGTCCCTGATCCTCCCATGCAGTAAGACTTTCACACCCAGGGGCCTGTGTTATGGGCACAGCATGAAAAACAGAGAGATCTTTCTCTACTTGTCATGGGACAACATCCTGATAAACCCACTGTAAATTGAAAATACTGTAAGTTGCAAATGCATTTAACACACCTAACCCACTGGACATCATAGCCTAGCCTTGCCTATAAACATGCTCAAAACATTTACGTTAGCTGACAGTTGGGCAGGATCATCCGCTATAAAGTCTATTTTATAATAAAGTATTGAATAGCTCGTGGAACTTATTGAATATTGCACTGAAAGTGAAAAATAGAATAGTTGTATGTGTACAGAATGGTCATCACTGTATTGGTTATTGACCCTGGTGATAGGCTGGCTGGCTGGTGATAGGAGAAGGGGCTCGTTGCCATTGCCTAGGATCACGAGAGTATTGTACGGCGTGTCACTCACCCAGGAAATGATCAAAATTCAAAATTTAAAGTACAGGGGCGCCTGAGTGACTCAGTGGGTTAAACCCTCTGCTTTCGGCTCAGGGTCCTGGGTTTGAGCCCCAGATCGGGCTCTCTGCTCAGCAGGAGGCCTGCTTCTCTTTCTCTCTCTGCCTGCCTCTCTGCCTACTTGTGATCTCTGTCTGTCAAATAAATAAATAAAATCTTAAAAAAAAAACTTTAAAAAAAATTTAAAGTACAGTTTCTACTAAGGCATATGGTTTTCAAACCATTGTATAAAATGTAATCATTTTAAGTTGGGGATTGTCTGTAGTCTGTATGACAGCTGAATTCAGCTCATTCACAAGCAAACCCTACCATATAAAAATGTCAAAGTGGCTCAAAATTTTACTGGTTATAACACCATCATCACACAATAGCTAGGAACATTCCTTATGGTACAAAAGATGTGTAGGGGTAAGTGTATACTGTGTGAGAGTTTGGGTTGTTCAAATCCAAACATCTTCTGTGTGTATACACACACACATATGCATATATATGTGCCGAAGAGTGCCAAGTAGGGGGGTAAGATCCTAAGTTGTTACTGGAAGGAAAGATGTCTGATATGTAGTTTATATATAGAGAAGTTATATATAAACTCAGAAGTTTCCACCAAAAAAAAAAAGGAGGGACTTGATCTCATCCTTAAAAGAAAGATGGGGAAAAAAAAGAAAAAAAGAAAAAGAAAGATGGGATGCTGGAATATCAGCTGGGAACAAGATGGTATCTCAAGAAGAAATAGCACACACACACTCATATATGTATATATATTATACCATTTTTTATTAAAACATGTCCTGTATAGGTGTGGCTTAGTCAGTTAAGCGGCCAACTTCCCATTTTGGCTCGGGTCACATGATCTCAGGGTCCTGAGATTGAGCCTATGCAGGGCTCAATGTGCTCAGCAGGGAGTTTGCTTCAGGATTCGCTCTCCCTTTGCCCCTCCCCGCCCCCAAACTTGTACATGTGCGTATGCGCTCTCTCTCAAATAAATAAATAAATCTTTTTTTTTTTAACATATATTTTGGACAGCTACACACACACACATACATACACACACATAGGATAGGAAATTACCTGAAAGGAAATGGAGCAAGCTGACAAAAGTTGTTAACTGTGGATGGCTGGGAAAGAATTAGGGAGACCATAGCCTTTTATACATTGAACAAAGTCTTTACAAAGAGAATGCAGTATGACTTTCCTTAATTTCAGATTGATTTAAACCATGTTATGGATGCAGAAAGAACATCTGACAAAATCCAACAGGCTTTTTTTTTTTTTTTTAAGATTTTATATATTTATTTGACAGAGATCACAAGTAGGCAGAGAGGCAGAAAGAGAGGGGGGGGAGCAGGCTCCCCATGGAGCAGAGAGCCCGATTCGGGGCTCGATCCCAGGACCCTGGGACCATGACCTGAGCTGAAGGCAGAGGCTTTAACCCGCTGAGCCACCCAGGCGCCCAGCACTAGAGGTTTTAACCAAGGAAGTTAGTCAAGAAAAGGAATAAAAGGGGCGCCTGGGCGGCTCAGTGGGTTAAGCCTCTGCCTTCGGCTCAGGTCATGATCTCAGGGTCCTGGGATCGAGACCCGCATCAGGCTCTCTGCTCAGCAGGAAGCCTGCTTCCCCCTCTCTCTCTGCCTGCCTCTCTGCCCACTTGTGATCTCTCTCTCTGTCAAATAAATAAATAAAATCTTTTAAAAAAAAGAAAAGAAAAGAAAAGGAATAAAAGGCATTCCAACCAGAAAGGAGGAAGTAAAACTATCTCTATTCTCTATATAAACATTACCTTCTATACAGAAGTTCCTAAGTAATTCACTAAAAAAAAAAATTTTAAAGTAGGATAAACAAGTCCAGCAAGGTTGCAGGATACCAAATTAGTATACAAAAAAAAAAAAAATCAATCATATTTATATGTACTTAGCAATGAGCAATCTGAAAATGAAATTAATAAAATAATCCCATTTGTAATAGCATCAAAAAGAACATATTGCATGGAGCACTGGGTGTGGTGCATAAACAATGAATTTTGGGACACTAACAAAAGAAAATTTAAAAAAAAAGAACAAAATACTTAGGAAGAAATTTCACAAAAGAAGTGCAAGACTTATATGCTGAAAACTACAAAATATCACCGAAAGAAATTTAGAAAGACCCAAACAAGTGGAAAGATAGCCTCTGTCCATCGACTGGTAGACCTGATGTTGTAAAGATGACAGTACACATTGATCTGCAGATTCAGTGCAATCTCTATCAAAATCCCTACTGATGGGGCGCCTGGGTGGCTCAGTGGGTTAAAGCCTCTGCCTTTGGCTCAGGTCATGATCCCAGAGTCCTGGGATCAAGCCCTGCATCGGGCTCTCTGCTCTGTGGAGAGCCTGCTTCCGCCTCTCTCTCTGCCTGCCTCCCTGCATACTTGTGATCTCTATCAAATAAATAAATTAAAATAATTTTTTAAAAAATCCCTACTGATATTTTTTAACAGAAATTGACAAGCAGATCCTAAAATTTGTATGAAAATGTAAGAAACCCTGAAGAGCCCAAACAGTCTTGAAAAAGAACAAAATCAGAGGACTCACATTTCTCTATTGCAAAACTTACTATGAAACTATAGTAATTGAGTGCTAATGGCTTAAGGATAGGCATAGATCAATGGAATAGAATTGAGAGTACAGAAATAAACCCTTCCATTTATGGCCAATTGATTTTTATCAAGAGTGTCAAGACCGTTTGATGAGGAAAGAATAGTCTTTTCAACTCATAGTCCTGGAACTTCTGAATATCCACATTCAAAAGAATAAGGTTAGACCCCCTACCTCATACAATATACAAAAATTAATCCGAAATTAAAGACCTAAATGAAAATGCTAAAACTATAAAAGTCTAAAAAGAGACATTGGTGTGAATTTTCTGACTTTGGATTAAACAACAGTTTACATAACAAAGAGCACAAGTGACAAGAGAAGAAAAATACATCGGATTTCATCAAAATTAAAAATTTTTTGCTCTTGGGGTGCCTGGGTGGCTTGGTTGGTTAAGTGTCTGACCCTTGATTTTGGCTCAGGTTACTATCTCAGAATTGTGAGATTAAGCCCCATATTGGGCGCTATGCTCAGGGGGGAGTCTGCTTGAGATTCTCTCTCTCTCCTTCTTCCTTTACCCCGTTCTCTCATCCTCCACTCTCTTTCTAAAATAAAAACAAATAAATCTTTAAAAAAAAAACACACACACACAAACTTTTGGAGCTCCTGGGTGGCTCAGTCTATTGTCTGCCTTCAGCTCAGGTCATGATATCAAGGTCCTGGGATCAAGCCCCCTATCAGGTTCCCTGCTCAGCAAGGAGTCTGCTTCTCCCTCTTTCTCTGCCCCTGCCCCCCACCAGCTTGTGCTTGCTCTCTCTCTCTCTCTCTCTCTCTCAAATAAATAAATCTCTCTCTCAAATAAAAAAAAAAAAACTTAAAAAAAAAAAAAAAACCCAGACCCAGGTTTTTGGCTTCTAAGAACACCATCAAGTGAACGAAAAGACAATCCACAGAATGGAAAAAAAATATTTGCAAATCATATATCAGATAAGGGTGTAATATCCTGAATATGTAAAGAATTCTCACAGCCTGACAACCCAATTACAAAACTGGCAAGGGATTCCAATAGACACTTCTTCAAAGAATATCCACAAATGGCCAAGAGGCACATGAAAAGATGTAGGAAATGCAAAGCAAAACCACCGTGAGATGCTACTTCACACCCACCAGCATGGCTAAGATCCAAAAGGCAATAACAGTGTTGGCGAGAATGTAAAGATCTTGGAAGGGCTCGCACACTGCTGGCAAGAATGGGAAATGGTGCAGCCACTTTGGAAAGCAGTTTGGCCGTTTGTCAAAAATCGAAACATTGAGTCACTGCTCCATGACTCAGCAGTCGTTCTCCTAGGTATATATTTAAGGTAATTGAAAGCATCTGTCCATACAAACACTTGTACATGAATGTTCATGGAAGCATTATTCACAATAGGCAAAATGTGGGAAACAAAACATCCACCAACTGATGAATGGATACGTAAACTGTGGTACGTCCGTATGGTGGAACGTTATTCAGCCATAAAAAGGAAACGAAGTACTGATCCACGCTACAAGTTGGATGAACCTTGAGCACATTATGCTAAGTAGAAGGAGCCAGACGTAAAAGGTCACATATTCCGTTTAAATAAAATGTCCAGAATAGGTAAAGCCTTAGACAGAAACCAGATTAGCGGCGGTCAGGGTCTGGAGGAAGAGAGGAACAGAGAGTGACTGCTAACAGCGTTGTTTCAGGTGATGGAAATGTTCTGGAATTAGGTGATGGAGATGGTGGTACAACTGTGAATAACCACCGAATTTGAATTGTGAACTTTAAAAAGGGTGAATTTTATGTTATGTAAATTCCATGTAAGCAAATGGATGAATAATTATGGGGAAAAAATACAAAGCAAGTAATTCTATACATTTTAACCATGTGTTCTTCTGACACAAGGTCTTGATTTTTGGCCTGGTTCTGTGAGTAACAGCAAAACATCCTAAGATGAGAAAAAAGGATTTTCAGGAATTAGTGAAGTGTTCTGTCACAGGTAGCACTCGCACAAACCCTCTCTCCTTACACACTCCCCTGTAGTCTTATTGCACTTACCGTGAAGGGTTTGCAATTAATGAAAACCTTTACTTGTACTGTCTTGAACACCATGAGGGGAAAATAGAGCCCCCCACAAAATTGTTTTGTATGGTAAACTATATATATCATGGAATTTACCATTTTAACCTTTTTTTAGTTGTACAGTTCAGTGACAGTAAGTACATTCACACTTCTGCAACCATCACCACCATCCATTTCTAGAACTTCCTTCTTTCTAACCTGAAACTCTGTCCCTACCAAACGATAACTCCTCCCCATGCCCCCCTTCCCTCAGCCCCTGGCAGCCACCCTTCTACTTTCTGTCTCTGTGGTTTGACTACCTAGATACCCCATAGAAGTGGAATCATACAGTATTTGTCCTTCTGTGACTGGCTTATTTCACTTCACATAATATCCTCAAGATTCATCTATATTGTCGTGTGTGTCAGAACTTCCATCCTCTTTAAGACTGAATAATATTCTTGACAGGAAGTTTTAAAATCCAGAAATCTGATATTCTTACTCGTTAACATAAAACTAGCTGGACATCTCATAAAAATATATTTTAACCGACCACATTAAAAGAAACGTCACACAGTATGAAAAGCTACGTGTAGTGAACCATTCCCAGTAGCCATGACTTTATGATTAGCCTTAGAAATAGGTTCCTGGGGGCACCTGGGTGGCTCAGCAGGTTAAGCCTCTGCCTTGGGCTCAGGTCATGATCTCAAGGTCCTGGGATCGAGCCCTACATCGGGCTCTCTGCTCAGCAGGGAGCCTGCTTCCCCTCTCTCTCTGCCTACTTGTGATCTCTCTGTCAAATATATAAATAAAATCTTTAAAAAAACAAACAAACCCAGAAATAGGTTCCTGGTAGTTATTACTAGATGTTAAACATGTCTGTAAAAGTAGACACACTCTTGTTCCTTCTTTCCAAAATACTAGATTAATGGTTAGGAAGCCAGATTGTTTCAACATGCAAAACTGAATGTTTTTTTTTTAAAAAGCTGTCTGGATGTTGTGAATGAAGTCAGTCCTCTGAGCTCTCTCCCTTCTGAATGAAGTGTGGCTGGTGATAAGCTGCATTACCACATCAATGGTGCTCTACTGCCGCTGAAACACGGGATGTTACAGGTAACCCAGAACAGAGAAAACTCTGCTCTCCTGTGAAGTTCAAATGAGGTTCCCATGGGCCATAAGGATTGAAATTTCTTTAATGATTTAGGAGGCAGAGACCAGAGAAATCCACTGAATATTGATTCTGTCCAAATAAACTTCAGGTGTTTTATGCCTTCTGCCTATTTGTTTTATTTTACTTTAACTCAGCCTAGACTCCAGCATGGCGTACAATCTTCCCCATTCCCAGGATCAACGTCCCCTCCAGGCACTGTGACGGCTGACAATCACAAAGCCCATCAATCATCGCTGCTTCTGTTCGTTTGGTGAACAATACAGTGCAGGGTTGCTCTGGCAGCCCCTTTGTGGCTTTGCAAAAAAAAAAAAGACTGGCGATCCCAATTTCCACCTGCAGAGAACAATGAGAATCTGTGCCTTTATACCTTTGTCTGTCCTGCCACGAGCTGGGGTGGATGAGGCACCCCCCCCCAGGAGAAACAGCTAGCTGTGAACAAAGAGTACAGGTTTAGAATGGGACAGTCCCCATCTGTTCCCAGACACTAGAATATTGCCTCCCTCTGGCTACAGGGATTGGTTCATGATGGGCAGGGGACTTAAATCCGTCATACCTAGTGAAAGGTATGTGGGACTCTCATAGGAGTTGTTGAGACAGAGCAGCTTGCTTTGCCTAGGGGTTAGCTGGGAGGCCAGGCTATCTGCAAAGGTCTTGCCACTGAGTAAAGAACCTGACCGAAAAGAGAATGCGGAGGCCAGAGGGCTGGGAGCCGGGAGAGGGCTGAGCCTTGAAGGCCGCGGAGCCCTGGATTCAACAGTGCCAGTGAGTCTCTTCATACAGGTTTCTGTCACAATCTGGAGTCCTGACAATGATCGTTTTCAAGACAGAAAGTTCTAGACTCTTGATTGCTTGCATATGAAGGAGGATATTGGTACAAAATTAAAATCTGGGTCCACTCATGCAGGGAAACTGTTCCAGTTTGTCCCAGAGGACTGTGGCCTATATTGACTTGCCCTTAGGTGGAGAGGGGAAGCCTAACCCAAGGAGAAGTTTTTCTAAAACATATCTGTTATTTTTATTGTTTAAGTAATACATTTCCATTGTGGAAAAAAGGAAAATACATAGAAGTTTCTTTAAAAATTTTAATGTATTCATCCTTCTAGAACTTTTCCTGTTCATAGAGGAATTTTTTAAAGTGACCTTTTTTTTAAAAGATTTTATTTATTTACTTGACAGACAGAGATCACAAGTAGGCAGAGAAGCAGGCAGAGAGAGAGAGAGAGAGGAGGAAGCAGGCTCCCCATGGAGCAGAGAGCCCGATGCGGGACTCGATCCCAGCACCCTGAGATCATGACCTGAGCTGAAGGCAGAGGCTTTAACACACTGAGCCACCCAGGCGCCCCATAGAGGAATTTTTTAAAGCAAAATTGTGATGATAAAAACTGTTTTGTGGGGGTGCCTAGGTGGCTCAGTGGGTTAAAGCCTCTGCCTTTGGCTCAGCTCATGATCCCAGGGTCCTGGGATTGAGCCCCGAGTCGGGCTCTCTGCTCAGCAGGGAGCCTGCTTCTCCTGCTCTCTCTCTGCCTGCCTCTCTGCCTACTTGTGACCTTTGTCTGTCAAATAATAAATAAAATCTTTAAAAAAAAAAAACAACTGTTTTGTGCCTGCTTTTCCCCCATAGTGATATATCGGGAACCTCCTTCTTTGTCAGTACACAAAGATCTGTCTCACAAATTATAGTGGCTCCATGATACATAATTTATTTAACCAGAGTTGGACATTCTAATTTTCTCTCCTATAGAAAACATATTATGAAAAATGTCCTTGTTCATATGTCTTTGCACACTTACCTGACTGTCTTTTATAAGGTTAATTGCTAGAAGTGGAATGGATGGTTTGAAAAGTAAGCACTTTTTTTTTCAGAGTTTTGCCAGTTATTGCTGTATTGCCCTCTAACGAGGCTGGAGACCAGCATGCACCAGCAATATATACAAGTGTACCCTGGTGTAGGTCTTGATGGGACAGTGAAGAGAAGAAGAAGTAAGACAGGTGCGCCTGGGTGGCTTGTCAGTTGGGAGTCTGCCTTCAGCTCAGGTCATGATCCCAGGGTCCTGGAATCGAGCCCCTTATCGGGCTCCCTGCACAGTGGGGAGCCTGCTTCTCCGTCTCTCTCTGCTGCTCCCCCTGCTTGTGCTCTTTTTTTTTTCCTCTCTCTCTCTCTCTCTGTCAAATAAATAAATAAATAAATATTCTTCTTTTAAAAAAAAGAAGTAGTAAGAGATTGGGGCCATGAAGTATGTCTAGGGATATTGAAGTTGCATGGAACATTACAGGAGGGTATAAACAGGTGAAACCATGTGTCCGGTTGTGTGTTGTGCACTGCACAACTCTGTTTTAGGGAGTACCATTTGCTGCCAATACAGCAGACCTCTGAAGCTAGAAGAAGCCTGGGAAGTGATGACTGAGTGGCCACTAGTTTTCTATTTCTTTTAATCCCACTGACCTAGGTATCTCCTGGCCATTTCTGATAGCTAGAGACTGGATAAGTGAAGATTGTCTCTGTGATACAATCTAGAAACTCTACCAGAATCCGAGTTAGGATCCAAAATCAGAGTTTTCTTCCTGAAAGTGTGCAGCAAGTTTTAGGTCAAGTAAAATATAAAACCATTCATACTCAATAATATAGTAATTATAAAATAAATACTGGACATTTACTCAATGGAATATTATGTCAACACTAAAAATAATAAACAGAGGATAGTAACAAGATGGAGATTGCCATAGTATATTAAGTGAAGAAAGAATAAAATGTCTCATATGTAGATTATTTATAATTATGTTAAAAATATGGACATGTAGGGGTGCCTGGGTGGCTCAGTGGGTTAAAGCCTCTGCTTTTGGCTCAGGTCATGATCCCAGGGTGCTGGGATCGAGCCGTGCATCGGGCTCTCTGCTCAGCGGGGAGCCTGCTTCCTCCTCCCTCTCTGCCTTCCTCTCTGCCTACTTGTGATCTGTCAAATAAATAAATAAAATCTTAAAAAAAATATATGGACATGTAGATAGTCCATAGAAACAAATATATAAAATAATATTGTAGTTGTTCAGAGGTAGGATAAGGGGTGATGTTTTCACCCTCTCCTTTTATCTATTTTTCAAATTATATACAAAGAATATATTGTTTTTACAGAAGAATAAAAACATTTTTTTTTAAAAAGGGTAGAATTAATATTTTATTGTCACTTATAATCAGACGGCGGTTGGGTATAGAGTCTTCATACTTGATCTTTCCTTTTTGTAAATAAAAAAAAAATTACAAGTTTTCAACAGCCAAGGGCTGGTTATGTTTTCAGAAAACATAATTAGATTAATTCATTTATGGTGGCTTCAAGTTTTTCCTTATTAGCTCCAGAAAATTCACTCACCTTCTGTCCCTTTTTAAAAAACTGGAAGGTCGGCATGCATTTGACTTCACATTCTGAAGCGACATCCTGACAGTCATCCACATCTACTTCAAGGAACACCACATTGGAGTACTTCTCAGAGAGAGAATGAAAGAAAGGCTTGATCATTTTGCAAGGCCCACACCACGTGGCTGAGAAGTCAACTACTACAAGTTTATCCCCTGCACCGTCCAAGGCTTCCTGAAAAGCAAACTTGCTCTCGATCTGCTTCACCATTTTGGCGGCTGAGGGTCTGACAGGCGACCGTAAGAAGCGATGAAAGTGGATCCAAAACGCCGGACGGAGCTTCTAAAAACATTATTTAAATGAAGACTTGGAAATCTATATTCAACCATGATACTTTCTGTACCCTTTTCCTCTTTAGTTCAAATTTGGCCTCATGAGCCTTTTTAGGGTGTGTGTGTGTGTGTGTGTGTGTGTGTGTGTGTGTGTTTAGAAAAGATCTAGGTATCTATGCTCAAATAATATTGTAGGTTATAAGAAAGTTTGATTATTTTGCCTATAGCTCTCCTGTTACAGTTTAATTAACAAGAAATAATAGACCACAGGTCATTTGGAGAACGGTTTGATTTCACGAACAAAGAAAGCCTTTCACAGCACATGTGTTAAACTTCACTAGAGAAAACCCATCGGATCGGCTGACAATTTAAAAGGCAGGGGAGAAATATTGGCATTTCCCTCTTCAGAGAATTCTGAAGATTCTAAATAAAAAGTGGCATGTATTCTAAAAGAATAGAGAGTGGGGTCCCAAGTAGATATTTGTACACCCGTGTTCATAGCAGTATTGGCACTGCCTAAAATGTGGGAGCACCTCAAGTGTCCATCGGCACATAAATGGATAAGGGAAGTGTGGTATACATGTGCAGTGATGTTAGTCCCCCTTAAAGAGGAAAGAAATCTGTCGTAAGCTGCAATGTGGATAAGGCTAAGTGAAATAAGCCAGTCACAAAAAGACGTGTACTATAAGAATCATAAAGACAGAAAGTATAAGGGTGGTTGCCAGGGGCTGGGGAGAGGTTAAATGGGGAGTTAGGGCTCAGTGGTTATGGAGTTTTAGTTTTACAAGATGCAAAGGGTCCTGTGAATGGGCTTAATACCACTCTACTGTATGCTTAAGAATGGTTAAGGTGGTAAATTTTGTGTTAAGTGTATTTTACCACAATAAGAAAAAAAAAAAAAAGAAAAAGAAAGAGATGGGTGTTCAACTGTGTTTGATTTGATTTAACTTGATATTTTCCCTCCTGAAAAACCACTCCTTTCTATTTAGAGATGACCTATATAGTTAGGTAGGAAATGGGGGATGAAAACAGCCCAAGATAAAAACCAAGCAACTGTGAAAAGACGCTTCAAGAACACAAAGAAAAAGTTTTGTGGTTCCTCCCATATTTTTCTGCAGAAAGCAGCAATTCCAAGTTGAGGCTCTCTACCCAGAGGAAGAGAAATTTTTGTCTCTTTCGGGCAGCTGGCTGGGTTGTTAGGCGTGACCCCCAAAAAAATTGTTTTTGAAAGATCACTTGAAGGTCTCATCATTAGCCTTAACTTTCTTTTTTTTTTTTAAGGTTTTATTTATTTATTTGACAGAGATCACAAGTAGGCAGAGAGGCAGGGAGAGAGAGAGAGAGAGGAGGAAGCAGGCACTCTGCAGAGCAGAGAGCCCGATGCGGGGCTCCATCCCAGGACCCTGAGATCATGACCTTAGCCGAAGGCAGAGGTTTAACCCACTGAGCCACCCAGGCGCCCCGTAGCCTTAACTTTCTTGTTCTTGAAAGTTGTGGCTGAGTGGAAGGACTTGTTTTATTCTATGTAAAACATGCCTTATGGCTATTTGTTAATAATATGGACTGTACCAGCAGACAGATCTGTTTGAATCTGTACATCAGGTTATTGATGACTTTGGGTGGGTGGACTTCTGAATGACAGTTTCCTGCTCATAAAACGGGACTATTAAGATGGAATCAGGTGGTTAGTCCACATTTGGGCCTTAATGCAGTGTCAGGCACATAGTAAATCCACAGTAAATATTAGCTGTTGTTGTTACTGTTATTATTTTATTAGTCTTACTGGTTCCATCTTACTTCATGGGACATCTTTTTTTTTTTTTTTTTTTTTTAAAGTAAGCTTCATGCCCAACATGGCCCTTGAAGTCAAGCAACCCCAAGTTCAGAAGTTTGATGCTCTACTGACTGGGCCAGCCAGGCACCCCCAGGGCATCTTTTTCGAAAGCCAGCTAGTGGCCTCTTTGGAGTTCCTCAGGGACACCAAGCATGCTCCTGCCTCAGGGCCTTTGCACTTGCTGTTTGTTCTTTGTACTTGGCAACTCTCAACCATGGTATCTTCTTTTGCTTCATTCAGGATTCTCTTAAATGTCTCTCCTGGTTACCCTTTCTAAAATAGCACCCACTCATCATTTTCCAGCCTCTTACTATGCTTTATTTTCTGCCCATCACTTACTGGTTACCTGACGTTATAGTAGTTATTCATTTGTTTATCCATTGCCTGTCACCCTAACCAAAGCGAGCTCCAGGAGGATAGAGGTTGCTTGACCTGTTCATCCTATATCCCCAGCCCCTAGAACATTGGCTGGCATATATTACATAATAAATATTTTAGTGAATAACTGAATCCTTTAAATGATCTCTCTAATGAGGCCATTTGAAAACAAAGAAGAACAAATTGTTTTTGTTCCATTTTCAAAGCCCTTCTCTGGGATTTATGCAGGCACTTAAACAGGGATTTCTGTGGGGAGGTGCTTTTGTCCCAGGATCCTTGAACTCAACAGCTGTGCTCATTAATCCCCCAGAGATTACACTTGAGAAAAATGTATTCATTTTAGCATTGGCCTTCGTGAGCCATCTCTGCACCAAGCCTCATAATGTGAAGAAATGAAGTGTGCTATGGGAAATTACAATCCCCCAAACAGGCTTGAAAGGACAGCATCAGCCGAAGGGTATCTTTAGTTCATCTGAGTATTAGACAGAAGAGATTTTCTTCGTTTGGAATTTCTCTTCTGAGAGCTGATATGTGCTGGCAGGTGGGCAGACTTCGCTGGCAAAAGTCAGACATTGTATTGTGTAAAAGGAATGCTGAAAATGGGGCACTGCATCAAATTACCCCCAGTTTTCCTCTTGATGGTGCACAGCCACGTCTCTGCCTCCGAGGGGCTGGTCGCGACCTTTGTGGTTTGATAAGCAGTCTCAGCCCTGGGTTCCTCTAGTGGCAACTCCACGTGGAAACATTTATCATCTTGTGGAATCCTCTTGGTGTTTGCTGGACTATGGATATCGTTTCAGTCTCTTTCACCTTACCTTCCCAACCAGAAGATCCAATCCCAAACAGCCCTTTCTGTTGGGCTGTCTGGGAGGTATTTGTGAATCCTACGTAGTGAAACTGGTTTTGAGCATTTTCTAACACATGGGGAATGTTTATAAACTGTTAGGGAGTTAAAGGCCACCTGTACAAACCCCAGTGATTGAGTGGAATAAAACTCCTGACCTTCTCAACATTGTAGAGGTCTTGGTCTTAGGCTGAGGATTCCGATATCAGACCCCTAGCATTTGAAGTGGAATGCTCCCAAGGATGGCTGCTATCAACCCTTCTGCCAGTTCCACTCAAATAGTGGCCTTACGCCTTCCGTTGATGTGTGTGACTCCATTTGTTCACTCTTTCATATGACGGACATGTATTGAGTATCTTCTCCTTGCCAAGAACAGGCTGGGTACTTTACAAACAGAGCTCCTCTGTCCCTTGACAAACTCAGAGGCAGCAATAACAGAAGAATGTTAGCAAAATTAAGAATAGCAAAATCTAGGGGTGCCTGGGTGGCTCAGTTGGTTAAGTGGCCAAGTCTTGATTTCGGCTCAGGTCTGATCTCAGGGTCCTGGGATCAAGCCCTGTATCAGGGTTCTAGCTCAGTGGGGAGTCTGGTTGAGATTCCTTCCCTCTCTCCTTGCCCCTCCCCTGCTCCTGTGCTCGCTCACTCTCTCCCTCTCTCCCTCAAAATAAATAAATAAATCTTGGGGGTGGGGGAAGAATAGCAAAATCTAGCATTTTTGGTTACTTGCTATGTGCCACGCACCAAACTAAACACTTACTAGCATTATCTCCTTTATGCTTTATGCTGCTGCTGTAAAGTAAGCAGGTATGTACTACTATTATCTCATGTGTAGATGAACCAACAAAGGCTTAGAAACCCTAACTGACTTGCCCAACATCACACAGTGCAAGTGGTAGGGCCAGAGTTTTAAGCCCAGGTCAGACTGTCCTTAGAACCACATCTCTCTTTTAAAAACAAAACAAAATGGGGGCACCTGGGTGGCTCAGTGGGTTAAAGTCTCTGCCTTCAGCTCAGGTCATAATCTCAGGGTCCTGGGATCTAGCCCCGCATCAGGCTCTCTGCTCAGCAGGGAGCCTGCTTCCCTTCCTCTCTCTTTGCCTGTCTCTCTGCCTGCTTGTGATCTCTGTCTGTCAAATGAATGGATAAAATCTTTAAAAAACAAACAAAACAACAAAGCCATTTTGCATTCCTACTAGAAATGTAGGAGAGTTCTCATTGCTCCATGTCCTTACCTGTAATTAGCATGGTCAGTCTTTTTAATTTTAATTTTAGCCATTTTTGTGGGAGTGTAATAGTATCTCGTCCTGTGTGTGCATGTGTTTTTTGGTTTATTTTTGTTTTAAAGAGAGCGAGACAGAGAGTGGTGGGGAGGGACAAAGGGAGAGAGAATCCCAAGAATCTCCATGCTGAGCACGGAGCCTGATTCGGGGCTCTATCTCACCACCCTGAGATCATGATCGGAGCCGAATTCAAGAGTCAGGCGCTTAATCAACTGAGCCATCCAGGCGCCCCAAGTGCGTACATGTGTTTTAATCGAGTTTATCAAGATATATATTACACACTGTAAAATTTACCCTTTGTAGTGTATAGTCTTTCAATTTCGACAAATGTATACAGTATATCTACCCCTATAATGAAGGCACAGAAACATTTACATCATCCCCCAAAATTCCTTCAGGCTACCCCTCTATATTTAACCCCTGCCCCCAACCACCAGCCTCTAACCCTCACTGATCCGTTTCTGTTCCTCTGGTTTTGCCTTTTCCAGAACGTCAGAAAAGTGGAATCCTAAAATGCATAGCCTTTGTGTCTGGCTTCCTTCACTGGACCTGATGCATTTGAAATTCTTCCACGTGGTTATGTGTATCAGTAACCTCTTCCTTTTTATTGTCGAGCAGCATGCCACTATAACACCCCAGTAAGAGGGAGTTCTCAGTCCTGGTGATGAGTTAACACACCTGAGTTTAACAGGAGACTGGCTTAGTTATACCCACGGATTGCAATGGTTTCAAGCCTCACCATGTATCAGGGTCATCCTTGAAAAGATTTTATTCTTATATTCTAATATCCAAGGTCTCATTCCCCTGAGATTCTTGTTCAACGGACCAGGATGAGAACAGGAGATGGGCAGTTTTTAAAAGACGCCCCTCTTACGCAACCCCCCCCCCCCCCCCGCCAAGTGACGCTAACATGTAGTCAGGTTTAAGACCC
Organism: Enhydra lutris kenyoni; assembly: GCF_002288905.1. Taxonomy (NCBI): domain Eukaryota; kingdom Metazoa; phylum Chordata; class Mammalia; order Carnivora; family Mustelidae; genus Enhydra; species Enhydra lutris. Next base: position 723,963 of record NW_019154129.1, on the reverse strand, counting down.
ACCAAAGAGTTGGAATCCACTTTGCAACCTACCAGTTGGGTGACCCAGGACAAATCATGACCCTTGGAATCTCAACCTCTTCCTTTTCCAGTTTCCAATTGTCCAGTCTAGCTCACTAGGTTATCATAAGGATCAAAATATCTTCTGGTGGCAACCCATGAGAAAGCGTCCTATGAACTCTAGCTACAGAAATGAACGGTATCAATATGGATGTAACAATCCCTCCATGTCTTTCTTATTTGAAAAGTACCAGAGGTTCTGTTTCCTAAACCAATGAGAGAGGTTTTCAAGAGCAAATGGAAAGAGCAGTCTTTCTCTGTCAATTTTATGGGTGCTCTTAGAAGACTGCCTGATGTGTAAGAGAAACCGGAACGCCAACAAGCAGAAGGAGACGAGAAGTGGGGTAAACACGCGCCTTCCCAAGACAGTGGGGATGCGGGCAGAACTGGGCATCGCTGGAGACCACGGTCTTCTGCTGGATGGGTTAAGTCAGCATATTTGCAAAAAGTAAACACTGATGTAACTGAAAGGACAAGGCAAGCTGAGGTGTGGCGCCAAGGATACAATTACAGGGCAGCTCCTGATCCAGTCCTTACCTCCGAGCAAGTGAGAGGAGGGTGTCTTGTCAGTGGCAAACATCATACGAAACAGGTGGTTTTACAACGCCTGCCCACCTCAGGACATACTGCAAGGAGGACCTTGTCAGTGTGGTTTTGGAAAGGAATGGCCATCTTTGTATGAAAAAAAAGGTCTTTTGTTGATATTTTTATTGTAAAATAGCAGATATCCATTGTATTCAAAAATGAAGCCATATAGAATTAATGTCTTAGATTGGGGTGCTCTAACAGAATGCCACAGACTGGGTGGCTGAAGCAACAGTCATTTATTTCTTAAAGTTCTGGAGGCTGGGAGGCTCAAGGTCAAGGTGCTGGCATGTTCCGTGTCTAGCGATAGCCCCCTTCCTGCCTTGCATATGGCTGCCTACTTGCTGTGTCCACTCATGGCAGAGAGAGAGAAAGAACAAGCTCTCTGATTTCTTCTTCTTCTTCTTCTTCTTCTTCTTCTTCTTCTTCTTCTTGTTTTTTTAAAGATTTTATTTATTTATTTGAGAGAGTGAGCAAGTAAGAGCACGAGTAGAGGGAGGAGCAGAGGGAGAGAGAGAAGAACACTAACCACTGGGCAGAGAACCCAACACGGGGCTCGATCCTGGGACTCCGAGGTCGTGACCTGAGCCAAAGACAGAAACTTAACCGACTGAGGCATCCAGGCACCCCTCTCTAGTTTATTGTGAAGATACTAATCCCATCCTGAGAATTCTACCCTGGTAACCTCATCTAACCTTAATTACCAACCCCTAATACCATCATGCTGGGGGTTAGGGCTTCAACATATGAATTTTGGGGAAACCATTCAGTCCATAACAAGTACTTTAAACTTAAATGTGGAACTCTCCATTCCTGTCCAACTCCAGACCTGTTTCCCAGGCAAAACCACTGTTAACAGTTTGGAATTGGAATGTGCCTTTTTAATGTTTTTCTTTTGTATATATGAACATTTATGTGTATATATTATATTGTGGGGTTTTTTAATAAACATGGGATATCTATTTTTATAAGTTTGGGCTCACACTCTACAGCTTGCCTCCTGCCTTTCATTTAGCATTGAGAATAGCTTTCCACATCAGCACACGTACATCCACTCTGAGCATTTGTATTTGAAGGAAAAAATCCTACTAATGTAGTTGGCAGGTAGAAATTTGACCAAGCACTTTATCATTCAAAATCCTCCCAACCCAAAGTGAGCCCTGAGATGGCAAGAAGGAAGCTTTAGGAGTTGGTGTCAATTTCTGTTTCCTCAGCAAGTCCAACAATCAGTGACTTGAAGGGCCAGCCTTCTTCCTTCTGCTTTCTTGTGAGTGTTGGCTTCCCCAGACTGTCGGTCAGCGTTACAGCTTTCTTGACTTCCTCTTCCTCCTTTCCAGAGAGGGGTGTCTCCTGGTGCAGCTGTTGGAGGCAGGGGCGGGGTGGGGGGGGTGCATTTCCTCCCTTTGTGTGTGTCATTAGCCATCTCTCTGGCTTCCCTCTGGGGACAGCCGCCCAACCAGGTGAGCCAGTGTCATTTCAAGCGGCACTTCCGTTCTCAGGCAGGGGTTGGTTGTCGTTTCTGGATGACGTATGATATGGACCAGGTGAAGAGAGTTGGCATCTGGCACAGAGACAATGGCAGACAACTTGGTCACATTTTCTTTGTAAAGGATAGGCTGCCTACAACTCCTGTTCAAGACAATTTTTTTTTTAATACTTTGCAATTTTTTAGGCGAGCTTGAAGGCAGTATGGCATCAAGGTTAAGCAATTATGCTCTACAATGAGATCAATTCATTCACTGATATTCATTCAGTAGTATTTGTTGGGGACCTGTTATGTGGCAGGCGGGCATTAGTCTCGATGCTGGGCATACTGCAGGGACGGAGACCATGCTCCCGCCCTCAGGGAGCTTGCATTCTTGCAACAGACTGTAAACAGATATAAATAAATATGTAATCTTTCCAACTGGTTGGAAATGCAGAATCTAGGCCCCACCCCAGGCCTCTCGAATCAGAACCTGTATTTTAACAAGATGCCCCGGTGAGTCTTTGCATGCGAAAGTTTGAGAAACAGAGCTGGTAGCTGGAGTGCCATGATGTGGGTTTGAATCCTGGCTCATCAACCCTGTGGCCTTCAGGAAATCACTTAATTTTCCTAAGCCTCTGTTTTCTTTCCTTAAAATGGAGATTAATAATAGTGTTGCCTTCACAGAGTTATATGCAAGGGTATAAAGGAAATGGTGCAAGTCAAGTGCTCAGCATAGAGCCTGGCACATGGTTAGGGCCTTGTAAGGGTTAGCTCTTTATTGCCTTGATCTGATCTGTGCATTTTTCCCCTAATATTTCCTGATTGTTTCCTAATGATTCGCCTTAATTTTTTTTTTATTCCCTGTCAAAGAAAAATCCTATCAAAGAAAATCCTGTTTTGCAAAATATCCTTGAGCTCATCAAAAAGACCTTTGTGCTCAGCGTGATTCCAGCGATACCCCAGAATGAAGGCACCTGATTTTCATCATCAGTTCCCAGGCCCAGTTCTCAGGGCAATTTTCAGGGCCACCCGGCAGGCCAAAATAGGCCACAGCACTATAAATAGTGAGTTTAGGCTGCTTGGGGCCTAGCTTCCCAGGCCAGACCCTTCCCCTTCCCCCTGCCTGGTCCTGTGGTTGTTTAAATATACTCTGGACTATATCTGCAAGTGGGTTTTTCTTAAGATGCCCAGAAAGTGCTTTGCCAGCTTGCCAGATGTCTGAAAAACCCCCTATTATTTGCTCAGTTGCAACATATCCCAAATATAAGAAGGAGGCCGATAAACCAAACTCCAAGGGTGTTGTGAGGAGTAAATGAGAAAGCCATGTACTGGTGGGACTGGCTACAGAATGTGTAGGGCCTCGTGTAAAATACAAACGCAGATCCCCTTGTTCAAAGTTTTAAGAATTTCTAGATGATGATAGCAAGAGTATTAAAACAACGTGAGGCCCTTCTAAGCTGTGTGTGACTGCCAAGGGCAATGCCCCTGAAGCCAGCCACAGGTATGAGGTGTGTGGGGGCACACGTGGCAATTAATACCCGCCAAACTCACAGCTTTTCTGGAGTCTTTCTCTATAAAGGGCTAATCAATTTCCCTTCAAAGCAAAGTGTGTGGGTACATTGTATAGCTGTAATCTGATTCCTTCTGATGCTAAATCTTAGTGACTTAAGCCATAGCAATTCATTGTTTTTCACAGTCCTGTGGGTTAACTGGCTAGCTCCTTGGCTACTTCTCCTCCACTCATTCGTGGGGCTGCATTCGGCTGGTGTGTTTAACGGTGAACACTACAATCGGGAGCTTCAACTGTGGGATGTCCCCACGTAGCTCCACTCCGGGGCTCTGGGTCTGGTACTCCAGCCTCATCTATACCGCCTTCAGTGGGCACTTCTTAGCTGTGATGGACCTTTCCAGCACATCATGGTATTCTCTGCCTAGGTGATCTGGACTGGGAATGTCCAAGTTGGCCTCACACACATATCTGGAGCCCTTCAGTTCTCCTCCACGTGGCTTGTCATCCTCCAGTGGGTCAGACCAGCTTCCTTACATTTTGGAAGAAACAGCCCCAAAAATGGAAGCCTTAAGCCTTCTTGAGGGCTAGACTCTGAAACTTGCTCAGCACTTCAGTTACCTTCGATTGGTCAAACCAAGTCATGAGGCTCACCTAGATTCAAAAGGGGGGGTGGATAGACTCCCCCATTTAATGAGAAGAGTGGTATAATTTTCAAAGGGACAGGGATCCAGAGTGCTGGGATTCACTGGGGGCACAGTGCAATAGCTCTCAAACTGAAACCTATGTCAGAATTTTCTAGAAGGCATGTTAACACATGGATTGCTGGGCCCCAACTCCAGAGTAATCTGGGTCAGTAGGACTGGAATAAGGCCTAAAAACTTACATTTCAAACTAGCCCTCAAGAGATGTCAATGGTGCTCGTTTCAGAATCACACTCTGAGAGTCACTGGTGGAGGGGTTAAGTGTCCATACTTTGGAGCAGTGCCTCTCAACCTTGACTGCACATTAGAAACATCTGGGCAGCTATAACTACATAAATGTCAGTTCCGGGTATCAGCAGTAACAAAGAGATCAAAGCATTGTGCAGTAATACTGTCTTTGGCATCGTTCACATGGCTGTAATTTATAAATCATAGGAAAGTTCATCGAATCCCTTAAATGCTTTTGCAACTTAATCATTCCCTGATTATGTGGGTAAACAAGTACCCACAAGAAAAGCTGGATGAACTTTATCTCAACTGTCATCATTGAGCTGTTGGGGGGAAATTCTGCTTTTTCCAAGTATGTACTGGGATATGACTTTATTATTAAAGGAACCTCGGTACAAAATAGGTGTGGCTTCCCGGGAGAAGGCCTTTCTGGAACTGCACTGAGGAGACTACCCCACCAAAAAGCAGCTGCTGTTCATGAGTCATACAGACCCTGTCTCCTGACCACACACTAATAGCCTGAGCCATCCTTCTTGACTCTGATTGTCAGAATTTGCAACAATCGACGTGGCATTGTGTAAGAACTGAGACAGAAAATGTACACATGGTAAAGCAGTAGGTCTCCTAACACTGAGCTCATTTTTCACGTTCTCTGTCCTTAGAGTTTCAAACCTTTATCATTAAAATTACCTGAGATTCTTGCTAAACATATATGTTGGTTCCATGTCACATAGACTGAATCAGAACCTGCCAGGCAAGAGCCCGGGAGTTTTATTTTTAACAAGTCCCCTAAGTGATCTCAATAGCATCAGGTAATGTTAGGGAATTAAAGCAATAATAATGTTATGTAATACATACAGAAAGACGGAAGGAGCACTGAGGGAATCGGGGGGGCTGCAGTTCTAATGCCTACTCAAGGATCAGAGCAGGGGCTGACAAACTACAGCCCGTGGACCAAATCTGGCCCTCTATTTTTATAAATAGTTTATTGGAACACAGCTGGGCCCATTTTTTAAACACATATTGTCTTTGGTTGCTTTTTTGCTTTAATGACAGCCATTGGGGCAGAGACTATATGGCCAATAAGACAAAAATAATCTGACCTTTAGAAAAAAAAAACTTGTATTGACTCTTGGATAAAAAACATGATCTCAGACCTGGGCAAACTTAGAATTAGAACTAAGGCCAGAAAGAGGGGCGCTTGAGTGGCTAAGTGGGTTAAAGCCTCTGCCTTCAGCTCGGGTCATGATCCCAGGGCTCTCTGCTCAGTAGGGAGCCTGCTTCCCTTCCTCTCTCTCTACCTGCCTCTCTGCCTACTTGTGATCTCTGTCTGTCAAATAAATAAATAAAATCTTAAAAAAAAAAGAAGGCCAGAAAGAAAGAGAGAGAGAGAAAGGGAGGGAGGGAGGGAGGAAGGAAGGAAGGTAGAAAAAGAAAAGAACTAAGGCTCTCAGTAACTATGAGCTCATAATAAAAAATAAACCAACAAGGAATGGAGGCAGGGGGAGTCAGTGAGTAAAACCAGCTGGAAAATCCAAGGCCTCAAGCGTGGCAGTTTGAGACTATGAAATAAGTATTTTTAAGATGATTATAGAGATCTACTAAAATTTTTTTTAAAGAATATAAACCTCGCTGAAACAACAGGGCAATAAGAAAAAAAGGGATCAGATTTGAAAAAGAACTAAGTATAAGCTATAAAAATGAAAACCATTAAGTGAACAAGCTATAAGTCATGCTTCTCCAACTTCAGTAAGCATTGGGATCATCTGGAGAGTTCGTTAAAACTCAGACTCTCTTCAGTTCTGACTTAATAGGTGTTGGGTGGAAGCAGTGAATCTGCATGTCTAATGAGCTCCCAGGTACTGCTGATGGTGCTGATCCACGGGCCATCCTTTGGGTGTGCGTTAAGCAGCAGACAGACGCCACTGGAGGAGTAATTGCTATCCAGGGAGATCTGGGAGAAAGAAGGCAGCAGGGAGGTAGAGGTGGGAAATGTGGGAAAGCAGTCGAGACAACGAGAAGGTCAAACATGAGTCTAGTAGGAATTGCAGAGGCTGACGACAGAATGAGCAGGGAGACTCTCTTGCCCAGTAGCTCTGTTTACTGGGCAAGAGAACATCTCAGCTAAAGAAAACACAAATCCCGAACTAGATAAATAAAGACAAAACCGCAGCAAAATGCTACCTGGTTAAACCATGGCATGCCAGAAGCAAAGAGGAAGCCTTACGGCTCTCTCGAAAGGATTGCCTATGAGGGAAAAACTAGGAGACTGATCAAGACTTCTCATCAGCAGAAGCATCCGCCAGAAAACGGTGATGTGTATCCTCTTCAAACCCTAAGGGAAAGTAACATTCAACAGAGCCTTATATGCTCACCAAATTAACATTCAAGAGCAAGGGCGAAATACATTTTGAAACACATTCCTCACTGAAAGAACCACTAAATGATGTACTTGAGTTAGAAGGAAATTGAATCTACAAGGAAGGAGTGGGAGTAGAATGCAAGAAACAGTAGTGAAAGGGGAAGCTGCTAGATCAAAATATACATTGACTATTATATAATATATATACACGGACGCACGTGCACATATATATGCACACAAACACACATACATGTATGTACATGCACACGTGCATACATACAGATATATGTATAGTGTGTGCATGTATACACAGATGCATGTAAACATATACACATATGTATACAAAATACACACACCACATACGTATACACATACCACACGCACACACACCACAGTCATATACACACACCAGTGAGGGATAAAGGACATGAAACTAAAATACCGGACAGCAATCACGAGAGTTGAGAGTAGGACGTTAAAAGTGTTCTTAAGTCCCGTAACTGCTTGAGGGGAGGTTGGACAGACTCATTTTTTACTTTAAGTCGTTTATTACATGATAGCGACATATTCAAGAAAAAGTAGAATAAGAACTAACAACGCAGTAGAAGGGAAAAATGGAATTCAAAAAATCCAATACAATAAGAAGCAGGAAAGGAAAAAAAAAAAGACATAAGAACATGTAAATAAAAAACAAGATCAGTACAAATGTATTACTGATCACAAGAAATGTAAATAGAATGAGCTTTTGTGATTTTTCAGATTGGATTACAAAGAAATCTGCCTCTGTGTTACAGGTAATACAAAATGACCCAGAATAGTTGAAAGTAAAGACATGGAGAAAGATAGACAATACAATACAAATACCAACCAAAAGGAAAGTGGTCTTGCATTAGGAACATCAGATAAAATAGACTTTGAGAGGGAAAAAAAATTTTTTTTAGAGATAAAGCAGGTCCTTAATGATAAAGGAATATCTGGTATTTTCTATTGGGTCAGACTTTTTGTAATGCTTTTTATAACCCACACGCTAATGTGATGAACACACCGTTTTAAAAAATGTTTCTCTAGAACATTTAGAATGTTTCTCTTTCCCTCCCTGAAAGCCCCAAGCAACTCCTAGGAGACATGCTGTCATACGACAGATGACTATCTGGGACACCTCCACAATACCAGGAAATATGTGATATCTACAGGTTTTTATAATTAGTTTCCCAACACAATAGGAACACTCATAACCACCCGAATGAGAAACTAACTTTTGTTTCATTTCACCAAAGATCTGAGAAGAAATCAGAAAGCTTACTTACAGAGAGAAAATTGAATTTATGAGAGAGTTGGAAACTCTGAATATTCCATTAAGTATTTGAAAGAGAATTTGCAAACACTTATTTCCTTCATGTTGAAATCCACTTTTCTTGAGTACAAAATCCTTCAATATAATCATGAGTGAATCAAGTCACGGCAAGGATGTGATAAGAAGCTTCTGAGGCAGCTCACACCGAGTTGGAGGGTCACTCTTGCTCACGTTGCTGAAGGGCTGCCCGTTGTGTTGTTTCTGCAGCTTTCCAGGAATTGTAATATACTGAAAGTTTTTTCCCCAAAGCCATTAGAAAAACTCCGGGACTCATCCAGAGAAAGTAGTCATTGCTATGTTATTGTCTGTTTTGCCAAGAAGAAGGAAACCAACTGAGCTAAGAGGAATTCAGAAGTGTAGATCTAGGAAGGGTAACTTCCAAGTCCCAGTAGTGGCCCCTCTCTTCTTTCCTGCCTGCGGTCACCATCCTACAGCCCTTATACCTCTACTGGCTGAACACTGCCTGAAGTTATATAATTTCAAAATCATTTATGTATTCAATCATTTGCAAACCCTTGGGAAGAGGCCTCACTTCCAGTTTTATGAATCACTGGCTTTTCAGCCAGTTGGCTTCATGTCCTACCAGCAACCTCACAATGTTACTGAAGGATGCAATCTCAGAGCTGAATTCTTATTCTTAAAATATTTATGTGTGTATGTATGTATTTTAGAAGTGGGGAGGGGCAGAGAGAGACAATCCCAAGCAGACTCCACACGGAGCGTGGAGCCTGACCTGGGGCCCGATCCCACAGCCCTGAGATTATGACCTGAGCTGACACCAAGAGTCGGGTGCTCAACCAACAGAGCCACCCTTTACTATTTTATTAGTTGAATTAAGAAACTGCTAACACAGGGGTGCCTGGGTGGCTCAGTGTGTTAAATCCTCTGCCTTCAGTTCAGGTCATGATCACAGGGTCCTGGGATGGAGCCCCACATCCGGCTCTCTGCTCAGCGGGGAGCCTGCTTCCTCCTCTTTCCTCTCTCTCTGCCTGCCTCTCTGCCTACTTGTGATCTCTGTCAAATAAATAAATAAAATCTTAAAAAAAAAAAAAAAAAGAAAGAAAGAAATTGCTAACACAGTGAGGGCTTGTTATGGACCGGATAATATCTCATCTTGTTTTCAAAACACCAACGCAGTGAGGGAAATATCTATACTATTCCCATTTTACAGATGAGGAAATCAAGGCTTGGAGAGTTTAAGTAACTTGCTCCAGGTTCCTTAGCTTGTTATATGAAGAGCTGAGATTCAACTTCAGGCTTTCTGATCCAGAGTTGGCTCTCTTAACCAATCCAGTACCCTGTTGGCTTTCATCAGAATAATAGATAATTAGGAGATTTTGATTGGTTCACGGGCATCTTTTAAGAAATTCACATCCAAATAATGGAGTTTTCTTTCTGGACTTAGCCCAAAGTCATGTACACAATAATGTATATAACACTCAGTGTGCCTATCTTGGAAAGCAGATGGACTCCATGTGGTGATTTAAAGAAGTAAAAATAGGAAGCCACTCATCAGGGAGGCTTTTTTTTTTTTTTTTGTAAAGCAATGAAATTGTTTATGTGTTAAACGTTACACTGCACTCTACGGTATTTGCTGATTGGCACAACCGCTGCTGTTTAAATTGATTCCGTAATCATGACTATAATGACCGGGATTAGCCCAGTTCAATGGGTGCATGCTTTCCCCAGGGCTCACAAAAGCCTTCTCTAGGGATCGAGGCTTTCCTGGTAATGAGAAGTTAACTAACAAGGCTGCCGTATTCCACTTTGGCAAACAGCAGTCCTCAGTTTGAAATGAAGGAAATCAAGAAAAAAGATGAAGGGTCTCTCGCCAGACAGAGGAAAATCACCCTAAACTGGTCAGCAGAAACCTGAGAACAACTGTAGGCTTCCGGAATGATGAAGGAAATGGGGGTTGCTGTTTGTTGAATATTTAGGTGATTGAGTGTTCAAAGGATTGTAGAAAAATTCATCAGATATTCTTAAATTAAAGAACTCTTATTTGCCTCTCAGCAGCCTGTTACTTAAAATTGAAACACTTGTATTCCTGAATCAATATATGTTCATTGTAATCCCAAACAATCCGTCCAGAAAAATACCGAGTAAAAAGTGAAAGCCTCCTCCCCCATTTTACTTCCTCCCTAAAGGAACCCACACTCTGTGTGTCCATCCAAACTTTAAGAATACATCAGTTATGGAAGGAAAACTTCCAAACTCATTTTATGAGGCCAGCATTACCTTGATCCCAAAAACCATACAAAGGCCCCATCAAAAAAGAGAATTACAGACCAATATTGTTGACGAACACAGATATGAAAATTCTCACCAAAATACTAGCCAATAGGATCCAACAGTACATTAAAAGGATTATTTACCACGACCAAATGGGATTTATTCCAGGGCTGCAAGGTTGGTTCAACATCTGCAAATCAATCAATATGATACAATACATTAATAAAAGAAAGAATAAGAACCATATGATACTCTCAATAGACGCTGAAAACGTATTTGACAAAGTACATCATCCTTTCTTGATCAAAACTCTTCAAAGTGTAGGGATAGAGGGTACATACCTCAATATCATCAAAGCCATCTATGAAAAACCCACAGCGAATATCATTCTCAATGGAGAAAAACTGAGAGCTTTTCCGCTAAGGTCAGGAATACAGCAGGGATGTCCATTATCACCACTGCTATTCAACATAGTACTAGAAGTCCTAGCCTCAGTAATCAGACAACAAAAAGAAATTAAAGGCATCCAAATTGGCAAAGAAGAAATCAAACTATCACTCTTTGCAGATAATATGATACTTCACATGGAAAACCCAAAAGACTCCACTCCAAATCTGCTAGAACTTGTACAGGAATTCAGTAAAGTGTCAGGATATAAAATGAGTGCACAGAAATCAGTTGCATTTCTATACACCAACAACAAGGCAGAAGAAAGAGAAATTAAGGAGTCAATCCCTTTTACAATTGCACCCAAACCCATGATACCTAGGAATAAACCTAACCAAAGAGGCAAAGAATCTGTACTCAGAAAACTGTAAAGTACTCATGAAAGAAATTGAGGAAGACACAAAGAGATGGAAAAATGTTCCATGCTCATGGATTGGAAGAACAAATATTGTGAAAATGTCTATGCTACCTAAAGCAATCTACATGTTTAATGCAATCCCTATCAAAATCCCATCCATTTTTTTCAAAGAAATGGAACAAATAATCCTAAAATTTATATGGAACCAGAAAAGACCTCGAATAACAAGAGGAATGTTGAAAAAGAAAGCCAAAGTTGGTGGCATCACAATTCCAGACTTCAAGCTCTATTACACAGCTGTCATCATCAGTATGGTACTGGCACAAAAACAGACACATAGATCAATGGAACAGAATAGAGAGCACAGAAATAGACCCTCAACTCTATGGTCAACTAATCTTTGACAAAGCAGGAAAGAATGTCCAATGGAAAAAAGACAGTCTCTTCAACAAATGGTGTTGGGAAAATTGGACAGCCACATGCAGAAGAATGAAACTGGACCTTACACCACACACAAAAATAGACTCAAAATGGATGAAGGACCTCAATGTGAGAAAGGAATCCATCAAAATCCTTGAGGAGAACACGGGCAATAACCTCTTTGACTTCAGCCACAGCAACTTCCTCCTAGAAACATCGCCAAAGGCAAGGGAAGCAAGGGCAAAAATGAACTATTGGGACTTCATCAAGATCAAATGCTTTTGGACAGCACAGGAAACAGTCAACAAAACCAAAAGACAACTGACAGAATGGGAGAAGATATTCACAGATGACATATCAGGTAAAGGGCTACTCTAAAATCTATAAACCACTTATCAAACTCAACACCCAAAGAACAAATAATCCAATCAAGAAATGGCCAGAGGACATGAACAGACATTTCTGTGAAGAAGACATCCAGATGGCCAACAGACACATGAAAAAGTGCTCCATATCACTCGGCATCAGGGAAATACAAATCAAAACCACAATGAGATACCACCTCACACCAGTCAGAATGGCTAAAATTAACGAGTCAGGAAACGACAGATGCTGGCGAGAATGCAGAGAAAGGGGAACCCTCCTACACTGTTGCTGGGAATGCAAACTGGTGCAGCCACTCTGGAAAACAGCATGGAGGTTCCTCAAAAAGTTGAAAATAGAGCTACCCTACGACCCAACAATCGCACTACTGGGTATTTACCCTAAAGATACAAATGTAGGGATCCGAAGGGGCACGTGCACCCAGATGTTTATAGCAGCAATGTCCACAATAGCCAAACTATGGAAAGAACCTGGATGTCCATCAACAGATGAATGGATAAAGAAGATGTGGTATATATATATATATATGGCATACTATGCAGCCATCAAAAGAAATGAAATCTTGCCATTTGCAATGACATGGGTGGAACTAGAGGGTATCATGCTGAGCGAAATAACTCAATCAGAGAAGGACAATTATATGATCTCCCTGATATGGGGGATTTGGGGGGCAATGTGGGGGGTTTGGGCAGGGAGGTGAGGCAGTATGGGATGGGGGGGCCATGGGAGACTCTTGGTCTTGCAGGGCAGGCCGGGGGTTGTGAGGGGGGGTGTGGAGGGTGGGGCTGTGGATGTTGTGGGGGGGGGTGTTGTGGTGAGTGCTGTAGGGTGTGTGGGCCTGACGATTCGCAGACCTGTGTCCCTGGGGCTGGTAGTACATTGTATGTTGGTGGAAAGTAAAAAAATCTTTTTAAAAAAGTTATGCTATAGGGGGGCCTGGGAGGCTTAGTCATTTAGTGTCTGCTTTTGGTTCAGGTCATGATCCCAGGGTCCTGGGATGGAGCCCTGCATCGGGCTCCCTGCTCAGCGAGAAGCCTGTTTCTCCCTCTCCCATTCCTGCTGCTTGTGTTCCCACTCTTGCTGTCTCTCTCTCTCTTTGTCAAATAAATAAAACCTTTTAAAAAAATAAAAGAATACATCAGTTATGCAGAAAGAATTTGACTGTAAGAAAACATAGTCAATATGCTTGATTATAATTAGTGTTAACCTTTCTTTAGTGATTCAGAAGATCCTTCACATTTATTATCATTAAGGGTATCAGTTGTCACAGTGCAGAAATGTGGGGATTTCTGTGTGCTTGGATCCAGATAAATTGAAGCTGGTAGGAAAGATGTGGATAATCCCTTATTTGCTGCCCAAGAGGCTTTGGGCTTGCTCAATCCACAGAACAGAGATGTTGAAGGTGTCTAATCTTTTGAACATAAGATTTTCTAAAACACTGTAAAAACATTGCATTGTAATTTAAAAGACTTAGGGGATTACCTTATGTTCTATGACATTAATAGAGGGGCATTTTACTCTCTGAAATTTGCATAACATTATACTGGTATATGTTATATACTTTATATACAAAGTATTTGATATGTATAAACACACACAATAAACATATTATATATACATATTACATACATATACTATATATGCACACAATATATACATATATGGTCCTTTGTGTGATTTTAAAAATATATATTTATAGATAAATTGTATATTTTCTTTTTTGTTAAACAAGTGTAGCTGTCATTTATAAGTTCAGCAGGAAACTACAGTCCATCTTTTTTATTTTGGAAAAAAATCACCTGAGTAGTTTTTTTTTTTTTTAAGATTTTATTTACTTATTCGATAGAGAGAGAGAGATTGCAAGTAGGCAGAGAGGCAAGCAGAGAAGGGGTGGGGAAGCAAGCTCCTCGCTGAGCAGAGAGCCTGATGCAGGGCTTGATCCCAGGACCCTGAGATCAGGACCTGAGCCAAAGGCAGAGGATTAACCCACTGAACCACCCAGGTGCCCCTTGAGTAGTTTTCTTAAGACAACCAAGGCACCCCATGCCCTGGGAGAGGAAGTAATAGGAAGGAATTTATTTTTCTTGAATCTGATAAGGTCATCTCTCCAAATGCCTCTTAATGAGTAGAGCTCTGGTGCATGGTATCAATTCACATAAAGAACCCAGGAACTTTCTAAAGGGAAAGGGATTGCAATCACCCCAAACCCAACATTGCCCCCCACAAGTTTCCTAGTTATAAAAAGCCATGGAAGGACCCTTCTAGAGGACAACAGGATTTTTCAAAAACGAATCCAAGAAGCTTGGATCCCAGTGATCAGAGCAGGAAGCCTTAAGATCTAGTGCTGGTCTGAAACATCAGGAGGCGGGAACCTGGCTTTGTGACATGATCACAATAAGCAGAAATGGACCACCGTTACACTCTACCCACCTTTCCTCCATGGCTAACTCTAGTTTATGCTTCAAAACTCAGCCCAGGGATCATCTCCTCCATGAAGTGTTTGCTGACCACTCCAGGCTGAGTTCAGTTCCTCCTCTGCATTCCCTTCTACTCATCAATATCCTTGTTGATCTTATTCCTGAATACTCTGTGTTTCCTACTAGATTCTCAGCCCCTCAAGGGCAGCTGAAACAGTCTGCCTACATTTGAACCTCAACACCATTTCCTAGCTCTGCAGCTCGGCAAGCTGCCTAAACTGAGTTTCTTCATCTGTAAAATGGGCATAATCGTTCTTGTCTTATTGGGTGTTTTGGTGGTTAAATTTGTAAAACACTTAAACAATACCTGGAACCTAAGTGCACATAAGTATGAGCTATGAAAGAATAAAATAAAACAATTCAAATTATCATCAATAGTCTCTTTATTGACAATGTCTAGCACAAAGCCCAGTATGCAGTAGGTGGTCAGTTGGTGTTAAACGGAACAGTGATTAATACATTGTGATTCTTCTCGAACCAATACAGTAGCCACCAGTTATATGCGATCATTGAGCACTTGAAATGTGTCTAGCCCAAACCGAGGTGTGCTGTAACTGTAAAATACAGTAGATGTTGAAGACTTAGTATGGAAAACAGAGAGTAAATTATCTCATAAATAATTTTTGTATTGCTTACATGTCAAAATAATATTTTGGACCTTTGAGGTTAAATAAAATATATTCTTAAAAATAATCTCACTGGGGCGCCTGGGTGGGCTCAGTGGGTTAAAGCCTCTGCCTTCGGCTCAGGTCATGATCCCAGGGTCCTGGGATCGAGCCCCGCATCGGGCTCTCTGCTTGGCGGGGAGCCTGCTTCTTCCTTTCTCTCTGTCAAATAAATAAATAAAAATCTTTAAAATATAAATAAATAAATAAATAAATAAATAAAATATTTTAAAAAAAATCTCACCGGCTCATTTTTACTTTTTAAAACGAAACTGCTAGGAAATTTAAAATTTCACATGTGGCCCCATCATATATCTATTAGACAGCACAGCTCTAGAATGTTTTCAACCTATCATTATTATAGCAAATCCTCATACAACCTGATTTACACGCAAATATTACATAACCTGTAGGAGTTCAGATAAATGACTTAGAACACTGATTCACTTGGAATCCAGAGTATATCCAATTAGTTTGTAAATGATTTTCCATGCAGAGTTAACAAGCTAATGTATAGACATATTTTTGAAAAAGAACCAAAGCTTTGTGGGCATTTTCCAGGTTCGGTGCGATCCTGAGATTCAAGAGTTGCGTCAGTGGCAGAAGAAACTGCGTGAAGACAAGCACATTCGCCAGCGAGTCAAGATTTTCTGGGCCAAACAAGAACAGAAAGGTCAGTTGTTTGAGTCACAGTCTTTAGTTTGTTTAGGAAAAGACTGAGTCGAAAAATTGGAGGGGGAGGAGTCAAGATGGCGGAGAAGTAGCAGGCTGAGGAGAAGACTGAGTCGTAGCCCAAGGCTCTAAAAGGAAGCCCTCTGAGTCATTGTCAGGTCCTTGTCTCTGCAGGGAAATCACTTTGTGTGTGGGTGGGGGGAGTGACTGCAGATTAGGATTCTGCTCTGGAATGACAGAGGTGATGTGACATAATTTACATGGCCATTCTCCTCACTCGAACAAACTCAGTGTCATCCCGTGTCTGCAAGTCATTTTGTTTAAGCTGTAAGTCATCAAGGGTAACCCCTCATTTTGGAAGCACAGTGTCCATCAGTGTGATGGGTGGTTATCTTTTTTAAGTTGTTGATTGTGTGTCTGAACTGAAATGATGCATTATGCTTGTCCTCTCTCTTTTTGTGAGAAGCTAAACATGTGCACGCGTGCATGCACAGACACACACAGAAATACAAAGAATAACAAGCACCCGTCTCCTGTAATATGCAGATGTCACCATTTTGTCCTATTTGCTTTCCACACTCTTTATTATAAAACTTTAAGTTATTACACATTTACGATAGGAAAATTAGAAAACCAACAGCCAAAAAAAGGGAAAAAACAGAAATCCCACCACTGTTACTATTTTGGTGTATATCCTGCTGTACTTTTTCCGGTGCAAACAGGTACAAATAGATATCTGTACATATTTTATTAAAGACTGGATTTTACATTGTTACCTTCTGTCCCATGATCTACCTTGTCACTGAACGTACTCAGAACATCATTATGGCCAACGACCAGAGAGTAACATCGTGAAGTTTAACGGTTGTGTGGTATGGATTTAGCATCATTTATTCAAGCAGCAACATGGAAGGAGATTCATGATATATTATCAAGTGGAAAAGAATCACAGAACCATCGGTTTTTATCCATATTATAATTTATATGTGTAGGGGCACTTGGATGGCTCAGTTGTTGAGTGTCTGCCTTCAGCTCAGGTCATGATCTCAGGGTCCTGGGATCGAGCCCCGCATTGGGCTCCTTGGGGAGATCCCTCAGTGGGGAGCCTGCTTCCCCCTCTCCTCCCGCTCCTGCTCTCTCTCGCTATCTGTCTCTCTCTGTCAAATAAAACCTTGAAAAAAAAAAAGTGTATACGTGGAAACATGGAGGTGTCTGAACGGCCTGGAAGGCTACATTAATGATGGTCACCTTTAGGATTTGGACAAGGGAGGAAGAGGTGCACTGTTGGAATCTTTTAAATAAATTCATAGTACTTTAGAATTTATGAAAAATAAACCTCCTCACCTCAGCAGGCTATGGGCTATCCATGCTTTGAACCCTCTCACCTCCCCATCCTTCCCTGTACCTGTCCCCCATCACTAGGCTGGAGCCCTTCCAGACTTTTCTGTTCTTGTCATATGCCAGTGCCCCCCCCACCTTGGGGGTCTGTGCTTTCTATTTTTTTTCTGTCAAATCACTCATCCCCAGCTGCTTCTCATCTTCTAGGCCTGGGCATTACCTCCTCAAGGGACCTTCCCCCAGGACCAGGAGCCAGTCTATGAACAACCTCAGCATGACGGTGTCTAAACAAAGGCTTCCTCTTCTCCCCAGAAACCGTCTTCAACCCTATTTTCTCAAACCTCTCTTCCCAATCCCTTCATGGCATATGGGGGGGATTCCATGTTTTTCCAGTATGTTCTAATTTCAGAAAGACCGGTCTAGTTTAAAATTTCAATCTCAGATCCAATTTAAATGCTTACCCAACCTCATCTGCCCTCCACCCATGGGGATGGGAGTGGGGGAAGAAGAGTTAGGTCTTTCACACTTCTACCCTTGCCTCTCCCGGATCCCCTTTCTCCTGCAGTGGGATGGGTGGGAAGGAGGGAGATACAGGAGCATCCCTCTCTTCTCTATCTGTTGTCGTCCTCCCGTGGCTGCTGCTGCTTCTCTGGCTAAGGCTACCACTCATGTCCTGTGGGCAGGCATCTCCATGCTGACTCTCTGACTCCTGTATCTCATATGATTCTTCCTGGAGGTGAAACAGTAGGTAGCAGAACACCTGTGGGGATCTGGTTCTGTCTCTGCCTCTTCCACCACCACTTCGGATCCCATCTCTGCCAGTCTACTCCTAGTCTTTTGCTTTTGGGGTCTCCTTATCCAGTGGCCAGCCCTCTTGGTCAGAGCATTAGGAAAATAGTTCAAGTTACCTCTCACTGTCCACCTGACACACAGGAAACTAATGGTAGACACGCAGACTTCTCCATGGTCTCCTTCTCTCTGCCCCAGTGTGTCTACCCAGATCACATCAAACCTCCTCAGATAGGCATAGAGGAATGATCCAGATGTAAGTCTACCTTTACAGCAGATATTCAACCAAATAATGAGACACCCCCCAATTTCTCTTGGATTTTCCCTCCCTTGCTTTAGGGCTTAGGTTTGGGGAAGCACCCATTTTAGTCTAAGAGAGGAGAGGGGCGCCTGGGTGGTTCAGTGGGTTAAGGCCTCTGCCTTCGGCTCAGGTCGTAATCTCAGGGTCCTGGGATCGAGCCCCACCTCGGGCTCTCTGCTCAGCAGGAAGCCTGCTTCCCTCTGTCTCTGCCTGCCTCTCTGCCTACTTGTGATCTCTGTCTGTCAAATAAATAAATAAAATCTTTAAAAAAAAATCAGTACTTGCTAACACCATTGAGTGAAACTTTGATGAGGAATATGATATTTAGAGTCTCAAAATATCCCTCTACAAAGTAGTCATTAAACGAAAGGAAAAATATTAACTTTGCATTAGAGCAACCTGGCAGACCCAGTGTTCAAAATTAGTGTCACCAGTATTGGAACAAGCTGACGTAATGTGCCTTCTGGTATGATGTACTAAGACGGACACTCATCACATATGCTTTTCCACTACTCCTGTCAAAATGCATAACTTGAATCTAATCATGGGGAAACATTGGACAAACCCAAGTTGAAGGACACGCACCAAAATAACTGATTTGGACTCTTAAAAAATGCCCGTGTCAAGAAAGACCAAGATTAAAGGAGAACCAAGGGGACGTGACAGCTAAACACAACATAGGATCTTAGATTGGATCCTGGATGGGAAAAAAATTCTAAGAAAGATATTATTGAGACAATCAGCAAACTTTGAATAGAGGCTTTATATAAATGACTACATAGCACTATCAAATTTCCTCATTTAAAGAAATATTTTATTTATTTATTTGTTTATTTGAGAGAGAGTGACAGAGAGGGCACAAGCAGGGGGAACTGCACAGGGAGAGGAAGAAGCAGGCTCCCCACTGAACAGGGAGCCCAATGTGGAGCTCAATCCCAGGACCCTGAGATCATGACCTGAGCCGAAGGTAGACGCTTAACCAACTGAGCCACCCAGGCGCCCCAAAAACAAAATCTTTAAAGAAAAAGAAAAGAAACCACCTCATTCTTAAGATACATGCTGAAGGGGCGCCTGGGTGGCTCAGTGGGTTAAAGCCTCTGCCCTCTGCTCAGGTCATGGTCCCAGGGTCCTGGGATCGAGGCCCGCATCGGGCTCTCTGCTCAGCAGGGAGCCTGCTTCCTCCTCTCTCTCTGACTGCCTCTCTGCCTACTTGTGATCTCTCTCTCTGTCAAATAAATAAATAAAATCATTAAAAAAAAAAAAGATACATGCTGAAGGCTTTAGGGATCAATGATGTATACACCATTGCTGTTATACATGTTGATGTACACATATCAAGTATGATATGTCACTTAACCTCAAATGATTCAGAAAAAAAGAATGTGTAACACACATGTGTACATGTGCACACACAGAGAGGAACCAGTAATGTAAGTAAGGCACAGGGCAAACTACTGGTGAACTTGGGGATTCTGTGGATGATTTTTGCAACTTTTCTGTAAATTCAAAATTATTTCAAAATTGTAAGTCAAAAATTACCAGTGCCTCACCGCCACAGCTTCTGACCTGATGGTTTTGGGATGAGCCCCAGGCATCTGTGTTAACGTTAAGTTTCCGGGTTCTCCTGGTCAGCCGGGGTTGATACCCTAAGGAGGCACTGGCTCTGCACTTGTTTTGTGCTCTCTTTAAAATGTGGAGCCCTCCAAAATTAAAATAAAATAACAAAATAAAATAGAGCAATTCATTAAAAAAAAAAAAAAGTAAATAAATGAAATGTGGAATCCTCTAAGCCTGCATGCCCTGAGCCCCGGGCAAGATAAGTCCATCTGTTATTTGTTTACTTGGCAGTTATATGTTTTCCTTATTAAAGTATAAGCTTCCTGAGGACAAAGACCTGTCCTCGGACAGTGCCCGGCACAAACTGAGCATCGAATAAATATTAGCTGAATGAGCAAGTGAATGAGAAAATGGATGAGCTGGATGGTCCAGTCCTGAGGCTTAGGTGAGCCTGCTTGCAGAATATGCTGGAAAGGGGCAGGGGTTGGGGGGGTACCTCCAAGTAAGAGTTCATCACATTGGCAGTGTTAAAGCCTCCTTAACAGTTTAACCCTTGCTAACCCTTGAGCTGTGACTGGCAGGCTCTTATGCGCCTCTCTGCCATGCACAACTGCTGTTTCATTTCACTTCAAAATTGGAAGACAATCAAGGCTGTAATCAGTTTAAAGGTCAGGGAAAGTGCAGCGTGCCTATTTATTTCTGTTGTTTCTTATTCTTTTGAGTTGATTTGCTGTCGGTTGACAGATTGATTTGGCTTGCTGTGTAGCGGGGGAGAGCAGCCGGGCTGTGAGGGCTGTGATGTGTGTCTGTCTTCCAACCCGCAGTGCAACTGCAGAGTGAGAGCATTCCCATCTCAGCCACCTGCTGCTCGGTCCCTGGCAGCCTTTGCAGGGCTCCAGAAGGAGCTGTCCTTTCCAAACAAGGTGGGGTTCAGGAAATGCCCCAGTGGGAACTCATAGATAAATTTCCCATTTACAGTAAGACTGTGAAATGGGGGGGCGCCTGGGTGGCTCAGTGGTTTAAGCCTCTGCCTTCGGCTCAGGTCATGATCTCAGGATCCTGGGATCGAGCCCCACATCAGGCTCTCTGCTCAGCAGGGAGCCTGCTTCCCCCTCTCTCTCTGCCTGCCTCTCTGCCTACTTGTGATCTCTGTCTGTCAAATAAATAAATAAAATCTTTAAAAAAAAAAAAAAGACTGTGAAATGGCCTTCAGGTGAAACAGCCTGTTCTAAATACTGTCCCCAAAAGCAGTAGTCAGCTAAGAAGGAAGTCGGTACAGTGCAGTGGGGAAAGGACTGGGTTTTGAGAAATGCGTGGGACCTGATGTACTTAACTTCATTAAGCCTCAGTTGTCCCATGTAAAAACTGGACTAATGATAGAACCTGCCTCCTATGGTGGTTGTTAAAGAGATGATCTTTAGAACAAGTCCTGGCACATTGTTCTAACAAATGCTGGTTATTGTCATGATTATTATTATTAAAATATCTGTGTGCTTTTAAACAACCTTGTTGCTTTCCTCCACTAAACTCTAAGTTCCATGGGGTTCCATGAGGGGACTGTGCTTGTCTTCTTCAGCGTGATGCACCCCCCGAGCCTAGCACAGGGCCTGGCACAGAGCATGCAGTCTTCATGTACATGGTGAATGGAACTGTGGGCTTCATTTTATAGATGAATTAGTAGAGGCCCAAAGAGGTCGAGGGACTTGCCCAAGGTCACACAGCCAGAAGAGGGCCCAGGTGTTCCCTTTTACTGTCCAATGTTCTGACATACTGGGGAGAGACACAGAGAGAGAAAATGCTCCCTTGGTTTCTGCTATCAGACCCAAACCTCTCAGGAATCCTACCGAACACGACACGCAGCTTGTCCTATTTCTTATGACCTAGGCCTTGGGTTCTTGCTGTTTTTGTTGACTGGAGTCCCTAAGTAGGGGCTGCGTTGCTAGGAACAGGGTATAACATGCCCACCGAAGGAAATTTTTCCCTTCAAGTGTCACTGAGCTGAATCATTTTCTTACACTGGGGCACTACCAGGTTATTCCTGTTTTAAACCTTGTGAATTTGGGTAATGTGAAAGTTTCGAAAATAAATCCCCCCCAGCCAAAGTGACACTGTAATTAGGCCCTGAAGCCCTCTGATAAAGCAATTAATGTTAAGCACATGCTAGTTCTCCTTTAGACTTGCGGTAAGGAAAAAAATGGAATGATTGCAAATAAAAATGGTTTTTCAACTTTATAAAAAAAAAAACCCACAAACTAATCTGTGTACAAATCCAACAAACAAACGTAATATATTTTTTTGAGTGGATGCCATTTTATCCATATTGTGTTCTGGTATTTATAGTATGAATAAATTTTGCCAGGTTCATTTCTTGGAGCAACCCTGGTGCAGACAGCAGGTCTGAGGGAGAATAGAGTCAGCTGTCAGGGTAGAGTCGTGGTCATATATAGCTCGTCTCACGTTACACTGAGTCAGAGGCCCTCCCAAACAGGATTTTCTTCTAGGACAGAAATGGTGTGAGGTTATCCTCGAGTCTCTATCCATCGGGACAGTTGCCGGAATTATTTTAAAATGTGTGTGACAAGAATTGCAGCCAATATAATTCCAAACAAGATGCCTAAGTCATTTTTGAGGTATTGTCACAAATCCCTTCTCGATTAATAGTGCATTTTTAGCTTTGTATACTCAGTAATTGTTTTCAAATGTGCCTTGTAATTGAATGGCCATATTTTATTTGGAAATCCAGTATGAGTAGGAAGAAAGAAGCCATAGAAATTGTTCCCACAATATCGGGTTACATTTTCCTGTGTGTGTATTCTTTATGTATATGTAAATACTCTTTAAATGACTTTATCACTTCTTGATGATATTTTAAAGAAAGGGATGGAGGAGGTTGACCTGTCAAAGGGAATCGATTATTTACTTTTGTTTGCTTACCTGTTTATTCCTGACCTCATCCCAAGAGTGCCTCGCAGTATCTTACAGAAATTTGTATAATATAACATTTTTATATAAATGTGGTAATTGGGTTGGGGAACAATTAAAAGTCAAGAAAATTTAAGCCACAAAATGCAGTAAGCAAAATACTTCAAGTCCTATACTTGCTAAAGATTTTTTAGAGACAAAACAAAGAAGGAAATAGGATCTGTTACGTAATTCACAGTGACTAGAAGAAAAAAAGACAAGCTAGTTGTGCAGGAAACAACTGGGCCCTTCCCTAACACATTATACAACGTGAATAATAACCTCGAAAATGTTCCTATAATAAGTAGAAATATGGCTCTGAGCTTCCTAGAAGCCACAACAATGAAGAAAATAGGATTATTGTATTGTTTGATTGTGTCTTCAAGAGAAAAACTTTCTTGGAAGCACATTTATTCCTGGAACTGAGATTTTTTTTCCTTTACTAAGAGAACACTGGGAAAAGACAAAGCCTCAGGTGAGGGTCAGGTAGAAACCAGAGAAATTTCTTTTTCTGACTTTAAATATAGTATTTTAAGTCTAGATTGCAGTGACCAATCTTAACTGTTAAGATTGAGTTTTAAGGATAGTCTCAAAATAAGTACCTCATCTTGGCCACACCACATGGGTATGACGTTAGGATACCCCTGGAACTTGGTTCTTAGAGCAGAGAAGGATGTCTGAAACTAAGAAGTAGCTGTAGTTTATTGGGCACATACCATGTGCCAGACACTGTACTAAGCGCTTTAAGTTTCCATGTACTCCTCACTGGATAGGGGAGCTTAGGAGATGGGGGAGGCTGAGTCCCTAGTCCAAAGGCTGCAAGATCTAGGAACATGTTTCTTTCTTTTTTTTTTTTTTTAAGATTTTATTTATTTATTTGACAGACAGAGATCACAAGTAGGCAGAGAGGCAGGCAGAGAGAGAGGAGAGAGGAGGAAGCAGGCTCCCTTCTGAGCATAGAGCCCGATGCGGGGCTCGATCCCAGGACCCCGAGATCATAACCTGAGCCGAAGGCAGAGGCTTTAACCCACTGAGCCACCCAGGCGCCCCTAGGAACGTGTTTCTGGGATACATTTCCATTAGAGCAGGAAGCCAGGGCTAAGTGAATAAGGATGAAGATGTTCTTTGTCCTTCCTTCCAAATACCCTGCCCAGCTATCGATGAGGAACAGGAAGGGTTCCACCACCAGAGAGGATAGCCTAGCTGGGTGCAGAGAACACTAGCTTGTGGCTCAGGAGGTGGATTCTGGCATTAGGTGTAGCCTGTTGTGGCTAACAAATACAATCTATCACATAACAATGATACATGTTAAAATAACCAGTCACTTATTTTCCGGAGGCAGTTACTATTGAGTGGGTCTACCCTTCGGGTTTCTTCTTCTATCTACAGATGTGGAACCGTATTATATACCCTGTACTGCAACATGTTTTTTTCCTTTACTTGGAAGGAAACTTTTCATGCCAAAAGTTATACTACCAATTCCAATGTGTTGGGGGAGGGCGGTTTCTATACCACTAGGAAGCGATTCTCTGACACCAGCTGAGTTGGAGAATTCAACTCAATTCTGACATGTATTGACCCAGAGATAGCATCAGACCCCACAGGTTAAGGGCTCTGTCGTGTAGGACCACCCCCACTTCAGACAGTCCCAAGCCCAGGTTTTTACCTGTGCTTCTGACTGACCAGCACAGCTTGGAGCTTCCCAATTCGTTGGGTTCAATTAATTTGCTGGGGCAGCTCTCAGAACTCAGGAAACTAATTTACTCACTAGATTATTGATTTATTACAGAGGATGTATTAAGGGAAATGAATCAGCAGCCAGATGGAGAGATAAAAGAGAGAGGGAGGTCCCCAACAAGGGAGCTTCTGTCCTCACAGAGTTTGGGGCTTGGCATGGTGGTACCTGGAATTGTTGCGGTATCCCCATCTGGAAGTCTCCGAACCCTGTCCTACGGGTTTGTATGGCTGCTTCTTTAGATAGGCGCATTTGATGAAATCATTGGCCACTGGTGATTGATTCAACCTCCAGCATCTTTCCCTTTCCTAGAGGTCAGGGGAAGGGGACTAAAAGTTCCTAAACTTTTAATAACATAGTTAGTTTTCCTGGCCACCAGCCATCCTTGGGTGGGTCTAAAAGCCACTTATTAACATAACAAAAGACACCTTTTGGTCTTCCTCCTCACTTGGGAAATTCCAAGAGTTTTTAGGAGCTCTATGCCAGAAATGCAGATGAAGACAAATACATATTTCTTAATATAATTCATAATATCACACATGCCTATATATATAGATCTGTCTCATTATTTTTTTGTGGCTCCATAAAAATGATAAACCTGTACCATACTTTTTTTTAAGCCAGTCCCTATAAATAGATATTTAGCTTGTATTATGAACAATGCTTCCGTGGACATTTTGGTAGATTTATTCTTGCTTTCTTATAGAAGTATTTTTATAGGATATAGTCATAGGAATGAAATTGCTGGTTCAAAGGACATGCATATATTAAGTTTAGACAGTGATCGCCACATTGTCATTCAAAACTGTTGCATCAATTTGCCCTTAAGGCCACCAACCCACTTTGGAACTTTTGACGGGTGATGTAATCTTTGTGTTTCATTTTCCCTACTTGTAACATGAGAATAATTATGCCTCAGGAATAATTTGAAATGAGGTCATCACTTTGGTAATACCATGGCTCTTTATTTATTTTTTTGATACCATGGCTCTTTAAGAAGAAATATATCAATAACACTAAGGTGTCACTTTCATCTTAATTTTTCCTCTTATATCTCCTCAAACCTTAGCTCCTTCTCCATTTGAACCTGCAAAAGAAATAAAACTTTGATTAAAAGAAACTAGTGACTCCATGCCGTGATATTACGTTCATCAGTTCTATTTTTAAGACTCACCAGCAAGTGGATATGTTTGGATGACATCAATTTTCATATGTATTTTTTTTTAAGATTTTTATTTATTTATTTGACAGACAGAGATCCCAAGTAGGCAGAGAGGCAGGCAGAGAGAGAGGAAGGGAAGCAGGCTCCCTGCTGAGCAGAGAGCCCAATGTGGGGCTTGATCCCAGGACCCCAGGATCATGACCTGAGCCGAAGGCAGAGGCTTAACCCACTGAGCCACCCAGGCTCCCCCATATGTATTTTTTCATTAAAAATTTGTAAAAGTCTGCACAGCTAGGACATGCCTTCTATTAAAATGCTCGAAGTTGTGGCACCTGGGTGGCTCAGTGGGTTAAAGCCTCTGCCCTTGGCTCAGGTCATGATCCCAGGGTCCTGGGATCGAGTCCCCCATCGGGCTCTCTGCTCAGTGGGGAGCCTGCTTCCTCCTCGCTCTCTGCCTGCCTGCCTCTCTGCCTACTTGTGATCTCTGTCTGTCAAATAAATAATTAATTAATTAATTTTTTTAAAAAAAGGAAGAAAGAAATGCTCAAAGATCCCCTACTGTTCTGCTGAAATTAAAAAGTAAAGTAACAGGGGCACCTGGGTGGCTCAGTGGTTAAAACCTCTCCCTTCGGCTCAGGTCATGATCTCAGGGTCCCGGGATCGAGTCCCTCATCAGGCTCTCTGCTCAGCAGGGAGCCTGCCTCCTCCTCCTCTCTCTCTCTGCCTGCCTCTCTGCCTACTTGTGATCTGTCTGTCAAATAAATAAAAAAAATTTTTTTAAAGAAAAAAAAATTCTTTAAAAAAAAAGGTAAAGTAACAGATGATTTCCTTTTTTTTATTTTTTAGATTATTTATTTATTTATTTGACAGACAGAGATCACAAGCAGGCAGAGAGAGGAGGAAGCAGGCTCCCCACTGAGCAGAGAGCCCAATGCAGGGCTCGATCCCAGGACCCTGGGATCACGACCTGAGCCAAGGGCAGAGGCTTTAACCCACTGAGCCACCCAGGCGCCCTGATTTCCTTTTTTTAAATGGTCCGCCCTGCAAGTTCAAGATCCCAAATTTAAGTATATGTAAATGGATTCCTCCAACTTCCGTAGCTTTGTTCCTTCATCTGATTATCCAGTATTATTCTTTGTAGTTCTATAGATGCAGAATGCCTTGGTAAGATCTAGATAAACCTACCAACTTCTGGAAGTCTCTTGAAACCAGATTGGATTAAGTTTCCCACTTATTAAGGGCTGTAACCCTGTGCAGGTTGCTTAATCTCTCTCTGACTCAGTTTGCATGGCAATAAAGTGGAAATACTGATATGAGGAACAACCCTATAAGGTTTGGGAGGATTAAATGAACTGGAATAGTGCCTGGCTCATAACAAGAAATGATCAATAAGTGATTCGCTGTAGATGGCTAATATATGTTGCTATTAAGAATATTGGCCTTGGGAAGGGGCACCTGCACCCCAATGTTTATAGCAGCAATGTCCACAATAGCCAAACTATGGTAAGAGCCCAGATGTCCATCGACAGACAAATGATTAAAGAAGATGTGGTATATATACATATAATGGAATATTATGCAGCAATCAAAAATGAAATCTTGCCATTTGCAATGATGTGGATGGAACTAGAAGGTATTACGCTAATTAAAATAAGTCAATCAGAGAAAGACAATTATCATATGATCTCACTGATATGTGGAATTTGAGAAACAAGGCAGAGGATCATAGGGAAGAGAGGACAAATTGAAACAAGATGAAACCAGAGAGGGAGACAAACCATAATAAACTCTTAATCTCAGGAAACAAACTGAGGGTTGCTGGAGTGGAGGGGGATGGGAGGGATGGGGTGGCTAGCTGATGGGCATTGGGAACGGCATGTGTTGTGGTGAGCACTGTACATTGTGTAGGACTGATGAATCACAGACCTGTTACCCCTGAAACAAATAATACATTATATGTTAATTTAAAAAAAGAGAGAGAATATTGGCTTTGGGGTGCCTGAGTGGCTCAGTCAGTTAAGCATCTGCCTTTGGTTCAGGTCATGATCCCAGAGTCCTGGGATGGAATCCCACCTGCTTCTCCCTCTG
The DNA here is from genome assembly GCF_002288905.1 of Enhydra lutris kenyoni. NCBI lineage: Eukaryota > Metazoa > Chordata > Mammalia > Carnivora > Mustelidae > Enhydra > Enhydra lutris. Next base: position 696,110 of record NW_019154129.1, on the reverse strand, counting down.
GCTCTGCCTTTCACTCTCTCTCTCTCTCTCTCTCTCTCTCTCTCATGAAGACATAAATAAAATGTTGTTTTTTTCTTGAAAAAGACTATTGGCCTTGGGGTCTGACAGAACCGTGTTCCTGCCCCTTACCATCAGTGAGGTCATGGGCCAGTTGCTCATCCTCTCAAGGCCCACATTTGCTCGTCTGTTATAACGGGGACAATTAGGGCCTATTGCAGAGGCCTCCTGTGAGGATCAAACACGATTAAATACCATTGTATGCTGTTAAACAGACCCCTGGCACAGAGCGAATGGACAATAACTGGTTGCTGGTTTTGGTAATACTTTTTAAACCATCAAGAAATATATATAAAATTTTTATTCCAGGTAATTTACCTGTAGCAGTGGCTCTCCATCCTGGCTGCAGATTAGCATCCCCTGGGGGGAAATTTGTAAGATGTGTCAGGCTAGGGGCCCGAGAAAATGATGACACAGGTTTATTCTTAGTAGAGAATGTGTTGTAACCACATCAGCAAAATCCTCATACTGTGGATTATGCAAGATCCCAGCAATAGGGATAGATTTTGGATTCAAAATCTTCCTTTGTGAGGCTCTTCTCACTAATGCAATTTCATTTGGATTAAAATTCAGGGGATCTGAGTTCCTGGTCCACCTCTGCAATTTACCTGGTTGATGGACTTTGCTTTCTCCTTAGAAAAATGGAAGGAGTAAACTAGGAAATCTCTATAAACAAGAAATCTAATAGGTGTTTGCTGTAGCGTCTCCTGCCCCCTGGGCAAGAGGTCTATGGCTGAGCAGATGCAAACCTTGGAAAACTTGCTGTTGTCTTGGTGGTGATCATTGGCCTTGGGAGTTTGGTCTCAAGACTGGAGGCAAGACCAGTAAGATGGTGAACATTCTGGGCATTTGCTGGGGGGAGAGTAGGGCGGGATGGTTGAGGGCCAGAGCATAACTGGGAGGTTTAGATGTTGAAGGGGGAAGACAAAAGGATGGATTGGGTATTTGGCCATTTAGGAGAGCTTGGGGGGAAAGCACAGGGATGTTTAAAGGAGATTTTTGTTTGGTCATATATTGGAGGAGTGGGAAGCGTATGTTGTAGACTGAGGGCCTTTCTTACCACCATATTTGGGTCTGTCACACTCAGCGGTGACTCTGAATGAAAGTTGAAGCTAACAAAGAGAGGGCAATGGGAACTCGCTCCTGCTGTGTGGCATCTTGGCCTGCAGGAGACATGTTGCCTATATCCTTAGCTGCCAGACCTTGCTGGTCTGCAAAGATCCGTGGTCCTCACGAAAACTCAATTTGTTGGATGCCTCCCATGAGCCAGACACCTTACAGATATTATTTTCTAATCTTCACAATAAATTCAACTAGTACAAACTATTTTTCCCCCTGTTTTTCAGGGGAGGAGAGTGTCTCAGAGGTTAAGTCACTCAGCTTTGGTCATATAGCTGAGGAAATTTAGAAGTTTCCACAACATCATACTGCCTTGATGTTCTCACAGCCTTCCTTTCAGTCAGTCCGTGGACTGGTAGGCTGAGGGAAAAGTCTGGAATTCATGTGTTCCAAAAGCTCGAAAGGCATTCAACACAGAAATGAAGGCCACACTATGAGAAGAAATGAAGGAGAGATGCCTGCTCCACCATGGCTGGAACCTTGAAAGCATTATGCAAAGTGCAAAGAATCAGACATCAAAAAGACCACATATTATGTGATTTCATTTATATGAAATGTCCAGGACAGGCAAATCCACAGAGACAGAAAGTAGATCAGTGGCTGCAAAGGGCTGGGGGAATGGAGGGGAATCACAAAAGGGTATGGGGTTTCGTTTTGGGCTGAGGAATAGTAAAATTGATTGTGGTGATGATTACACACATCTGTGACTCTACTGAAAACCATTGAGTTATGTGCTTTAAATGGGTGAATTGTGTGGTATGTGACTCATATTTCAGTAAAAGTGCTACAAAAAGAATTAAAATGAAGGCCCAGACCACCTCGTACCCAACAGGATGGATACTATCAAAAATCCCCCAAAAGGCGGCTTTTAACCCACTGGGTGGCTCAGCGGGTTAAAGCCTCTGCCTTCGGCTAATGTCATGATCCTAGGGTCCTGGGATCGAGCCTCACATCTGGCTGTCTGCTCCTCAGGGAGCCTGCTTCCTCTTCTCTCTCTCTGCCTGCCTCTCTGCCTACTTGTGATCTCTGTCAAATAAATAAATAAAATCTTTTTTAAAAAATCCCCCAAAAGATAATATGTGTTTGTGAGGATATGGAGAATTGGATCCTTATGCATTGTTGGTAGGAATGTAAAATGGTAAAATAGCCAAAGTGGTTCCTTAAAAAAACTTAAAAAGGAATCACCGTATGATTCAGCAATTCCACTTCTGGTGATGTACACAGAAGAACTGAAAGCAGAGTCTTGAAGGGATATTTGTACACCGAATTCGTAGCAGCATTCTTCACAACAGCCAAAAGGTGGAAGCACCCCAAGTGTCTATCAGTAAATGAATGGATAAGGAAAATGGGGTCTATACATACAGTGAAATAGCATTCCGCTTTGAAAGGGAAGTTCTGACACCTGCTATAACATGGATGAATCTTGACAGCATTGCACCGAGTGAAATAAGCCAGTCACAAAAAGACAAAGACTATATGACTCCACTTATAGGAGGTAGAGTAGTCAAATTCTAGAGACAGAAAGTAGAACAGTGGTTGCCAGGGGCTGAGCAGAGGGGAGAATGGGGAGTTTGTGTCTAATGGGCACAGGGTTTCAGTTTTTGCAAGATGAGAACAATTGTGGGTATGAATGGTCGTGATGGTTGCACAACAATATGGAGACACGGGGCGCCTGGGTGGCTAAGTGGGTTAAGCCTCTGCCCTCGGCTCAGGTCATGATCTCGGGGTCCTGGGATTGAGCTCCGCATCAGGCTCTCTGCTCAGCAGAAAGCCTGCTTCTCCCTCTCTCTCTGCCTGCCTCTCTGCCTACTTGTGATCTCTCTCTCTCTCTGTCAAATAAATAAATAAAATATTAAAAAAAATATGAAGACACTTATTACTACTGAACTATATGCCTAAAAATGATTAAGATGGTAAATTTTATGTATATTTTACCACATAAAAAACTGAGAGGAAAAAGGGACACCTGGGTGGCTCAGTGGGTTAAGCATCTGACTCTTGATTTTGCCTCAGGCCATGATCTCAGGGTCATAGGTCAAGACCCACCTTGGGCTCCTCACTCAGTGGGGAGTCTGCTTGAGATTCTCTCTCTCCCTCTGCCCATCCCCCTCCCCCCAAATCGATAAATGAATCTTTTAAAAAGGAGCTGAGAGGAAAAAATGAAGGCTCAGGTCCCAAATATCCTCATAGCTGATGCTCTTTCACCTCTTAATGTCACCTCTGCTTAATGTCACCTCCTTAGTGAGTCCCTCCTGACCATCCCTTGCTTCCCCACCCCTCTGTCCTGCTTGTCCCCATCCAACATGTTCTCTACAGAGCAATTCAAAAAGAGTTGACCGTTTCTAGACTTGTCTTACAACATGCTGTAGCTGGTGGGCATCAAGACCTTGGTGTGGGGCCCACCCCTTCTTTGCGGCCTCGCAGGAGTAAAGAAACAAATCACAGCTGCCCTTCAAGCTGTGACTAAGGATCTGGAGGAAACTGACTCCAGGATGGCTGGGCGCCATGTTTCCTGTGTGTGTTACAAGGGGCTGCATATACGTTGTAGTTAACTATACTAGTTCCTTTACAAATTGTCTTTGACTACATGATACATGTAACTTATAATTTTTCCAAGTGTTTAATTTTGAGTCACCCAAGATTTTTAAGATTTATTTTGTTTATTGTCTGTGTAACCATACAATATAAATTCGCTAATAGCAGGGACTTTTTTTTTTTTTTAAGATTTTATTTATTTATTTATTTGACAGAGAGATCACAAGCAGGCGAGAGAGAGGAGGAAGCAGGCTCCCCTAGAGAGCAGAGAGCCCGATGCGGGGCTCGATCCCAGGACCCTGAGATCACGACCTGAGCCGAAGGCAGCGGCTTAACCCACTGAGCCACCCAGGCGCCCCAATAGCAGGGACTTTTTATTTTTCCTTCCTGTTTTGTTCACTGCTCTATCCCTAGCACCTAGAACGGTGCCCAGCACATGGTAGATGCTCAAGGAATATTTGTTGATTAATGAATGAATCTGTGTCTCATAATCCCTTTCCGAAATTATCTAGCTTGGTAAGCACTCCCAAGGACAAGTAAATGAAACTGTTTCCAAGCAAGCAAGCAACTGCACGCAGACAAAGGGAAGGTATAGGCTTACACATAATATATAAAGGGACAAAGAGAAAAGTCTAATAGAATATAACCCTAAAATGTTAATAGTGATAATTTTTTACATTTTTTTTTTGTTTTCGTAATCTCTACACACCCAACATGGGGTTCAAACGCACAACCCTGAAATCAAGAGTCACATGGTTTTCCGACTGAGCCAACCAGACACCCTGGTATGGTGATTATTTCTAAGTGGTAGTAATGCTGGAGATTGATGGGTTGATTGATTTCTGCCTGGGTTTTTTTTCCCCCTAAAATAGAAATACAGGCGATTATTTTCCTTTTTTGATTATTTATGTCTTCTAAAATAATAACACAGGTTTTCATATTCACTGTGTGCTTACTATGAGGTAAACACTTTTCGAAGTGTTTCCTTAATAGGGACTCTGTCCTCACAGCAGCCCTGTGGAGCAGGTACTACTGTGGTCTCCGTTTTATAGATGAAGAAACTGAGGCACAAAGAGGTTGAGCAGTGTACCGAGGGCCCCACAGCAAAGAAGTAGCAAAGCCACGCAGCTTCTTGGACTCTGGCAGATTCCAGAGTCCTTCCTCTTCCCCGCTTCGTTATGCTGCAATGCACAGATGTTATTTATGGAGTTCAAATGCTCGGGAGAAATCTGTTGGTGTTTGGTTTCATACAAAGTCCATCAGGATCCAACCTCTGATTAAGTCGCTAAGGGCAAGAAGCACATGTCCCTCTATGCCTGTTAGCCTGGTTTAAAGGGCAGTGGTCCCACCTGCGTAATTGTCCCGCCTTCTCCCTCTGAGCGCCAGTCCAGTCCAGTTGACGCATGGTATTCGCCCTTAGGATCTAAATTTAGGATCCGAGTAGCTAAAGTGTCTTGCCAATTTCCAGATTCAACTCTCATTAGTCCAGGACATGGAAAATTTTCAAGGTAAAGAGCTATGGAAGCTAGATGTTAAGAAGGGCAAGCTGATTCCTTTTAAACTAATTTAAAAACTGTCCCCTTATCGAAGTAATACATTCTCATGGTGAAAATACAGAAAAGCATCAAGATATCAGAAAAAGCTACTCACCAATGTTGTTACCAATACTTTGGCATATAAAAAAACTTAAAAAAAAAAAAGATGTTATTTATTTATTTGATGGAGAGAGCCAGAAAGCACAGGGGGGAAGGGGGGCAGGTAGAGGGGTGGGGGGAGGGCAGAGGGAGAGGAAGAAGCAGGCTCCCCACTGAGCAGGGAGACCCATGCCATGCGGGGCTCAATCCCAAGCCCCTAGGATTGTGAATTGAGCTGAACAGACAGACACCTAACTAACCGAGCCACTCAGGTGCCCCTAGAAAAACTTTTTAAAAAGTGCCTTATTTTGTCCCATCCGAGTAGGAGGGAGGTAGCAGAAGCTGAGTCTTATGTAATAACCTCCCATTGCCATGTGCATCGGAGTTGCCCTCATTTGGTTTTCATGGATTCTAGAGACTAGTCTCTTAAGAGGTTTCAAAGTGACATTTGAAGCTGTCCAGAGAGAGCAGCTGGCTAATTATGGCAAAAAAAAAAAAAAAAAAAAAAAAAAAAAGACTCCAGGGCTTGGAGTCCCAAGATATACCTTCAAACCCTGCTTGGAAGCTTCCTAGCTGTGTGTCTTTGAGCAAGGCACTTAACCTTTCTGATCTTCCATCTTCTAACTGTGAAATGAAATTAACACCCCTCTAAAAGTCCAGCTGAGAGGTCATTTGAATTAAAAGACTTGAGCTCACACTTACCTGCAGATTCTTGGGGCGCCTGGGTGGCTCAGTGGGTTAAGCCGCTGCCTTCGGCTCAGGTCATGATCTCGGGGTCCTGGGATCGAGCCCCGCATCGGGCTCTCTGCTCAGCAGGGAGCCTGCTTCCTCCTCTCTCTCTGCCTGCCTCTCTGCCTGCTTGTGATCTCTCTCTGTCAAATAAATAAAAAAATAAATCTTTAAAAAAAAAAAATAAAAGACTTGAGCTCACACTTACCTGCAGATTCTCACTGGCTCTGTAACCTTGAGCAAGTTACTGAACCTCTCTATGGTTTAGTTTCTTCATCTGTACGATGGAAATAATAAAAGTACTTCCCTCACTGGATCCCAAAGGGACCTCTATGAGACAGTGGGTGTAACATGCTTACTCCAATGCCTCATACATGTTAGGTGCTCAGTAATGATCAGTGATTACTGTAAACCATACAACTTTTGAAGCTTATTAGAGCTGTTTGCCCACTGTGGATTGTGAAATCAATTAGTGGGTTGCCACAGCATTTAAAAAAAATAAAAGAGTAGGGGCTCCTGGGTGGATCGGTCGGTTGACTGTCTGATTCTTGATTTTGGCTCAGGACCTGAGTGAGATCTAGCCCCATGGGGGGCTCTGAGCTCAGCATGGAGTCTGCCTAGGATTCTCTCCCCTTCTCCCTCTGCCCTTCCCCTGTTTGTGCTCTCTATCTCTCTCTAAAATAAATGCATAAAATCTTTAAAAAATAAAAGAGTAGATTTAGAGAATATTAGTATGCATTGCTTATAGTAAGGGATGTTCATTTGTGAAAGTTTAGTTTCAGGTGTGTGTGTTTGCCTACTATAAAAGCAATGTAGGGGTGCCTGGGTGGCTCAGTGGGTTAAAGCCTCTGCCTTCGGCTCAGGTCATGATCCCAGGGTCCTGGGATCGAGCCCCACATTGGGCTCTCTGTTCAGCAGGGAGCCTGCTTCCCTTCCTCTCTCTGCCTGCCTCTCTGTCTACTTATAATCTCTGTCTGTCAAATAAATAAATAAAATCTAAAAAAAATAAAATAAAAGCAATGTACACTGTTTTTCTTGTTGTTGGTGGCAGTTTGCAAATATGAAAACCACTGGATTAGATCAAATAAACTCAGGTCGTCCGATCTTAGATTTAACCTGAATTTGCCATATCTTTGCTAACAGAAGTGTGTATCTTTGTCTTACAAAAGCAGGGTAGATCTAGAAAACAGCCATATAAAATGGACTTCGGCATCTTCTGTAAAAATGTTGTTAGGGTCAAACTCCAACGAATCCTTTTACAAAAATAAATCCTCATAAGAGAAATGTTATCCAGCACACGGTGCCAGGAAAAATGTTGCTTCCCTTGTGGAAATGGTTTGCTTCTTCCCTAACTTTCCCTGTTTACCTTGTCTGCCAGGAACCTCAGAGTTCAATTTAAAGCTCTTGTGTGATGACTTATTGGCTCTTCGGGCTACCGTATCTAAATTCATTTCTCTTCGGACTTGGTTTTCTTTCTTTTTTTTTTTCTTTCTATTTTTATTACTATACTTTGTCGTGAATTATCTCAAAACATTTTGGGGAGAAAGCAAGATATAAATACATTCAGAAAGAAAAGAGGCATCTGCCTTGTTTACAACACAGAGGTTTAGAATCTCACACGAAATCGTGTATATAGAAGAACACAAACCCTGGGAAGCCTGGTCCAGGGGGAGTTGTCATTAGGCTGTATCTGACTCTTACAGAGGTGTGAGTTGTATCAGCCTCGGAGGAGAGGAGAATACTGCTGGCCTTTGTTTTCATGGAATTTTTAAAAGTAACTTTCTTCTTAACTGATTATAAAAGTACTAATTGCAAAAAAAAAGAAGGAATAATTGCCCTTTGTGGAAAATTGAACAAAAAAGCTGGTCATTGTAAGCCTCACCACCCAAAGATGACCACTATTTTTTTTTTCAAAGATTTTATTTATTTATTTGACAGGAGTCACAAGTAAGCAGAGAGGCAGGCAGAGAGAGAGGGGGAAGCAGGCTCCACACCAAGCAGAGAGTCCGATGCAGGGCTCGATCCCAGCAGCCTGGGATCATGACCCGAGCCGAAGGCAGAAGCTTTAATCCACTGAGCCGCCCAGGCACCCCAGAGATGACCACTATCGAGAGGTCCTCTTTCTTTCTTAAAAACAGCTTTATTGAGATATAATTCATATGTCATACAATTCAAAGTGTACAAGACAGTGGCTTTTAGTATTTTTACAGAATTTGCAACCATGACTGCGATCAATTTTAGCATCTTTTCATCATGTCACAAGAGACCCTTAATCATGACTGCCAAGAGCCCCCTTCCTCCCAGCCCCAGACAACCACTAATCTACTTCCTGTCTCTGTAGAGTTGCCCTCGTGACTGGTTTATTTCACTCAGCACAATGTTTTCAAGATCCATCCATGTCATAGCATTTATCTATATTTCATTTCTTTTTATGGCTCGTATTAGTTAGCTTAGGCTGCCTTAACAACATACCGCAGACTAGCCGGCTTGAACAACAGACATTTTCCCATGGCACTGGAGGCAGGCAGTTGGAGATCAGGATGCCGATGACGCAGGCAGGGTCTGGTGAGAGCTCTTCTACAGGCTTGCGGACGCTGCCTCCCAGCTGTTGCCTCGCACAGTGGAGGGAGAGCTCTGTATCTCTTCCTCTCCTTAGGACATACCAGTTCTATGAGATTAGGGCTCCACCCTTATGACCTCATTAACTTTAATCACCTCCTTAAAGGCCCTATTTCCAATACAGTCACTTGAGGGGGGGATCACCATCAGCTTATAACATGGCTGAGTAACATTCCATGGTATGGATATATCACATCTCATTCATCTCTTCGTCGGTTGATGGACATTTGACTCATTTCCATTTGGGGGCTACCATGAACATTTCATGCACCGGTTTTGTGTGAACACGCAATTTCATTTCTTTTGGGTATAGATGTAAGAGTGGAATTGCCAGGTCATATGGTAACCCTAGATTCAACTGTTTGAGGAACTGCCAGACTGTATTCAGAGTGGCTAAACCATTTTACATTCCCACCAGCAATGGATGAGAGTTCCAGTTTTTGCACATCCTTGCCAACACTCTTTATTATCTGTCTGTTGGATTCTAGCCATCCTAGTGAGTGTGAAGTGGTATCCCGTTGTGGTTCGATTTATGTTTCCCCGATGCCTAATGATGTTGAGCATCTTTTCATGTGCTTATTGGCCATTTGTGTGTCTTTTTTGGAGAAATGCCTATTCAGATCCTTTGCCTTTTAAAACTGGATTATCATTTTATTGTTGAACTGTAAGAGTTCCTTGTATATTCTAGACACGTTTCCTTTTAGACACATACTTTGCAGTTTTGTGGGCTGTCTTTTCATTTCTTGGTGTCTTGAAGCACAAGAGTTTTCAATTTTGATGACATACATGTATCTTTTCATTTGTTGCTTCTGCCCTTGGCATCATATCTAGAAAACCATGGCCCAATCCGAGATCGTGGAGATTTATTTATTTTTTTTTCTAAGAGTTGCTTGATTCAAGTTGTTTCCTTTAAGTCTTTGACCCATTTTGAGTTGATTTTTGCATATGGCCTAAGGGAAGGGTCCAACTCCATCCTTTCCCATGTGGCTGTGCCGGCACCCAGCAACACTTGTTAAACAGACTCTTCTTTCCCCATCGAAGTGATCTTGGCACCTCTATTGAAAATTGGTTGAACATGAATGTAAGGGTTTCTGGACTTTCAATTCTTTCTGTTGATCTATATGTCTATTCTTATGCTAAGACCACATAGTCTTCATTGCCATAGCTTTATAATAAGTTTTTACTTCATGAAATTCGAATATTCTTTATTTTTTCAATACTGTTTTTGGCAATTATGGGAGCTGTGTATCTCCAGTTGTCATCTTTATTGTCAATGTTTTTGAAAATGCAACTTTAATTTTACGTCAGTGAAATCAAACTCCATAACAATTATTTTCATGTGTCCCTAACTCTACATTGTGAACATCCTTCTATATTGTAAATTTACTTTACATATGCTTAGCACATAATTTAGTTATTTTCCTACCAGACACTTGTTTCTGAACTTCACCATTGTAAATATTGACCCTATGGCTGCCTTGATTCCTAAAACAGTGTAATATTTGTGAAGCTATTGAAGATATTCTTACATATTGAAAACATCAATCTTTTCATTCAAACATTGAGATGATTTCCCTAAAAGCAGTAGAAGAGGCACAAATAAGAGTCAAATCTTACATGTGCAACTTAAAAAATCCTCTAACCTTTCTGAGTCTCGATGTTCTCACCTGAAAAATTCAGATAATAATAATAGAGTTTTTGTGAAGATTAAAGGAATGTAGGAATATAAAGTCTAGCACACATATGACTCAATAAATAGTACTTATAGTTATTTTTTATGTTTTTATTTTTTAAGTAGACTCCATGCCCTGTGTGGAGCCCAACATGAGGCTTGAACTCACCACCCTGAGATCAAGAGTCAGATGCTTAACCGACTGAGCCACCTCGGTGCTCCTACATAATAATAATAATTATTATTATTATTGTTTTCATCATTGTTGTTATTGTTGCTAGCTATATTAAAAGTTTCAGAATGTAGCTGAAATGGAGGTGATAGGCTGACATTCATGTCTTTCCTATCAGCCTGGAAATTGCAATCATAATGAAGACCTGAGGGGCGCCCAGCTGGCTCAGTTGGTGGGACAAGCAACTCTTGATCTTGGGGTTTTGAGTTTGAGTTCCACACTGGGTGTAGAGATGACTTTAAAAAATTTAAGAAGAGTATATTTTTTAAAAAAAATAAAGAGTAGACATCAAATATTTCCTACATCAGCCAAAGACCAGTGTTTTAAATATCATGCACCAAATAGATGTCTTCATTCCTAAATCTTTGTATGTATTTCAGATTAGTTTCTTAGAATCATTTCTCAGCAACAGCCATGAGATGGTGTGATTCCATTTGTGTAGCTATGGAAGATATTGTTTACATATTAAAAACACTTTTCTTTTAATTAAAACATGGATTAGCTCCAAGAGAGCAATGGCTCTGTCTGGCATGTCACCATTTTAGGTCCAGCATCAACCAACACACAGTAGATGCTGACAAAAGAATGCAAAAAAGGAAAGCAGCAGGCCGCCAATATATTTTGTGGCTTTGGATTACTTTGAAGAGGCAGCAGGGGTTAAAGGGGTTTAGCCCAGGAAAGCAGGCACACAGCAGTTTGAACCACAATGAGAACTACCATTTATTTATTTTTTTTAAGATTTTATTTATTTATTTGTGAGGGAGCAAGAATGAGAGAGATCACAGAGGGAGAGGAAGAGGGAAAAGCTGACTCATCGCTGAGCAGGGAGCCCAATGCGGGGCTTGATCCCAGGACCCGGAAATCACAACCTAAGCCAAAAGGCAGAAGGTTAACCTACTGAACCACCCAGACGCCCCAAGAACTACCCTTTATGATTATGCACCTGCTGCATTTGTTTTGTCGGTCATTCTTCTGGTGGATTTTTGTATGTAACCTCAGTTAATATATTTAAATATTAAGATTACCTGTGTAGTAAGATCCATGGAGAATCCAGTGCTATAGGCAAGGAAACAGAAGCTTCAAAAGGCTTAATGACTGGGCCTAAGGTGTGCTGGTAGTAAGTGCTGAGCCCAAATGCAAACATTTACTTCTCTGATACTAAAGTCTGGGTATTTTTTTCCCAGGAAAGATGTGTGTCCTTTTGTGTCCTAGAGGCTGAGAGAGAGGGTGGTTGGGGCTTACAGAAGGAAGCTAGCTAGCGTACGATTTCTTAATTAGGTCAACAAAGATTGATTGAGAACCTGCCCTGGGGGTGGACTGGACACTTCCAAGTGCTGGGGAGACAATGGAGACCATACACCAGCACTTTGCTCTCCTGGAAACCCCAAATCTGGTGGGGGAAGCAGACACTATTCCAGTAATCACACAAGTACTTGATTATAGACTGTGAGGACTGCTTCAGAAAAGTTCAGGGTGCCACCAGAGATTAGCTGGGGAATTTGACTAGGTTCCTGCAAGGCTGAGATCAGAAGTAAACTAGGAATTAGCTAGATGTGAGGGCCACGGAGGGCTTTCCAGGATGAGAAAAATCCTATGTAAGGACCTTGAGCCTGGAAGGGGACCGAAAGAAGGCCTGTGTGGCAAAAGCAGTATGCAGGGTGATGGGGCGGCGGGGAGAGAGCAGTGGCCTCACAGACCCTATTAAAGACTATGGCCTTGATCCTGAGGGCAGCAGGGAGCCTTTAAAGAGTTTTAGCTGAGCAGTGGCAGTATCAGATGGGCTATCCAGAAAGACGGATGTGGCCACAAGTGGGAGACAAATTAGGTGACCAGTTGGCAGTGGGAATGGACGGAAGTAGATGCATTTAGGAGACATTTATGGGTTAAGAATGACATAGGTGTTATGAGTAATCCTTTCCAAAATGCAGTTTTGTTTGGAGGTAAATATGTTTCTCACCAGTATCCGCATTCAGAAACATTCACATTTTCTTTTCCGTATTCTTCCTACTAGGAAGAACCCTGTGGCTGAAACTCTTGGTTTGTGAATTCCCAACCCCTTTCTGAACATTGATAAGTTTGGTTTCTTAGTCCTTGGAGTTTCTTGACTTGAGCCCTGTCTGCTCTGGGTTCTGGACCAAGCACTAAGATTATGAGTGAATACCACCCCAGTCGCTCAGGACAGATCGAAATGATTTCTCAATTAGTTATTAAATTGTTACACTTGTAAAGGAACTGCTTAAAAATAAACTGGAGGATTTGTTTCCTTTTCGCTTAAAGGCAACATTTAATATACGAGCTTCTACCAGTTTGAACTGGATGAGACTGTTTATACCCAGGCTAATTCAAAATGCTTGGGATGTTTCTAAAGGTTCAGTCTTGGCGGCAGCAGCTGAGAACGCAGAGATAAATAAAAAAGTCACAAGACGCGGCTGATGGGGTTCGTCTGTTCATTCACACCCATGACTCACTGGGCTTTTGGAGACACTGAATTTTGAAGGCAGCCTAGTGGATGGTGGTGGGGTAATCGGCTGTGCTGAAACTCCAGTCTTGATGCAATTCAGCTAAATGGACCTACCCTCAGAAACAGATGTGGAGAGAAAATGCTTATACAGATATAGATATACGAATAGCACATAAAGCTTACCCACGAGACTTAAAGAAAATGCATTTAAATATCTGTTCGAAAATAGCATATTTTCCAGTTTTTCTACAGACACCCTGTTACTTGTATGATTAAGAAATAGTTTCATTGAGGGAATCCTGGGTGCTCAGTTGGTTGGGTGTCTGCCTTTGGCTCAGGTCATGATCCTGGGGTCCTGGGTTGGAGCCCTGCACTAGGCTCCCTGCTCAGCAGAGAGTCTGCTTCTTCTTCTCCCTCTGCTGCTCCCTCTTCCCGCCACCGCTTGTATGTGCTCTCTTAAATAAATAAATAAAAGATTTTTTTAAAAAAGAAGCAATGTCATTGAGGGGTGCCGGCTGGCTTGGTCAGTAGAACAGGCAACTCTTGATCTCGCGTTGTGAGTTGGGTGTAGAGATTACTCAAAAATCAGCTTTTAAACATCTTTTTAAAAAAAGAATTTTGCGGCACCTGGGTGGTTCAGGCAGTTAAGCATTTGCCTTTGGCTCAGGTCATAATCCCAGGGTCCTGGAATCGAGCCCCACATCAAGCTCCCTGTTCAGCGGGGAGCCGGCTTCTCCCTCTCCCTCTGGTACTTCCCCTGCTTGTGCTCTCTCTCTCTTTCTCTGTCAAATAAAAAAATAAAATCTCACCCCCAAAAAAGAATTTTATTGAGCACCGGTTATGTGCCAGGCAATAGGTCATCTCATCTGATCCTTCGTGCCCCTGAGAGGAAGCTATTATTATCCCGGAAGGAGCTGAGGCTTCCAAGGCCTTCAGAGACTTGCTCAGGTCACCCAGTTGGTAAATGATGGTAGGATTCTGGTTCCAGAAGGTGTGATCTGAGCAACTACACTCTGCTCCCATGCCTCTGTCACTGGTTTTGCCTTGGTGGTTCCCTTCTCCCATCGGGGCCTCACTTATAAAAAACAAGCCTTTTATTAAATATCTCCCTTTCTAGGACTCCAGATCCTTTTCAGGGTCAAAATTTGATAATCCCCATGTTTCAGTCTCAATATAACCAACGCTGTCGCTTCCAGCACCAAATGTCCCCACTTAAAACACTGCCTCCAAGGAGACTTCACTGAGTTTACTTAAGTAACACTGTTTAGAAGTCAGCAATAAGTCTTAATTATTGCACATTCAAGACTGTTAAATTCTCCCCAGTGCCTTGTGGCTTCCAAGGCTCAACTTTCCTTAAAATGATGCAGCACAGCATCTGACACGGTCAAGAAAGGGAGATAAACTTAATCAGACTACTGACCTTTACCCCTTGAATGTCAACATACATTTCTTTTTAGACAAAAAGGCTTCCACCATTTATTCCCCCACTGGGGGAGACATGGAGTTATATTTGTTGATTTTTTTTTTCACACTTTTTCTGTGTTCTTCCAATTTTCTATTATGCCTGTGTTTTGTTTTTATAGTGGAAGAATACCCTGATTTTTAAAAGTCAGTCCAGTAAAGCAGAAGAGAAATAAAATCTTGGTAATATATATTGTATATCCCATGCCTTCTTAGTTGGAAAGTATGGAAGTTGACTATAAACTCCATTGGATGATTCTCGGTCAGGATCAGGGACCCCAATTCTTACTTTGTAGTGCTATGACTTGATGGTGTAGACCATGGATTTTTCTTTTTTTTAAAGATTTTATTTGTTTATTTGACAGAGAGAGATCACAAGTAGACAGAGAGGCAGGTGGAGAGAGAGAGAGAGAGAGAGAGGGAAGCAGGCTCCCTGCTGAGCAGAGAGCCCGATGTGGGACTCGATCTGAGGACCCTGAGATCTGACCTGAGCCGAAGGCAGCAGCTTAACCCACTGAGCCACCCAGGCGCCCCAAGACCATGGATTTTGAACTCAGATAGACCAGGTTTAGAATCTTGGCGTGACCATTTACTTAGCTTTATGACTCTGGGCAAGTGGCTTAGTGTGTCTGAGTCTTAGTTTTCTCATTATTAAAATGGAAATAATGATTACATCTACCTCCCAGAGTGGCCGGGGAGATTGAATGAGATGATAAATGAGCATAATGCCCCGCATTCCATTAATGCAAGTTTCTTGATTAATTATGTGATATTGTTAATATTCTGTCGCAAGTTCCCCACCCTAGGGACTGGTGAGGTACCTAAGACTTCTGGCCCTGGCTCTGAATTAAAAGGCCCTCAGATCTTTATTCTCTTCCTCCCCATTTTCCAATTTAGTTTAGTTTAGTTTAGTTTGTCATTGAAGTGAAACTCACAGGCAGTAGGATATACTAGTCCTCAGTGGACTTCTATGTGTGTATACCCTGGCATAACCACCACCCAGATCAAGATAAAGACATGTCCAGCCCCTCTGTGGGCTCTCTCATGCCCCTCTCCAGTTGGCGGCCCCCAACCCCAAGGCAAACTCTATTATGACTCCTAAAACCATAGAAGAGTTTTGCTTATTCTCAAACTTCGTATAAATGGGAAACACAGGGTGAACTCCTTTGTGACTGCTGAGCATTAAGTCTGGAAGATTCAGCCAGATTGTTGAGCATAACAGTCGTTTGCTCTTTTTCACTGATGCATAGTATTCTTTCTAATGAATCTTATTACAGCTTGTATATCCATTCACTTTACTGATGAACACTTGAGTTTTACCCAGTTTTTGGCTGTTATGAAAAATACTGCTATTATGAATGTCTTTGTATATGTTTTCTGGCTCACTTCAGTTAGACTACCTGGGAGTGGAATTGATGGTCTGGGAGTATATATATAATATTTAATTTTAGAGGATACTGCCAAGTCCTTTTCTAAAGTGGTTGCACCATTTCCCATTCGCACCGGTGGTGCCTGAGCTTTCCAGTTGCTCTGCGTCCCTGCTAACCCTTGGTATGCTGAGTCTCTTTCATTGTAACCATCCGGGTGGGTGGATGTGCGCTAGCTATCTTGTCATGCCTTTAATTTCCATGACGTCTAACGATGTTGCACACTGTTTAATGGGATCATCCGCCGTTGGGACACACCGTTGCGTTCCTCAATTCAGTTATACTCTTAGGTTATCTGATAGCTGCGTTTGCCAGAATGAGGTTTACAGAATGAGCACACATGTTCTGGGAGAGGTTGCAGAGGTTCTCCTGGGACCAACATGGCAGAGTTTGGGGCACACACAAGCCACCTACGGCTGGTTTCTGCTAACTTTCAATTCTTAACTGTTTGATAGTGAACTTGCAAGAGAAATAACTTGCAGTTGAGTGACATGCTATGAATTTTTAAAAATGCTAAGTGAACTCTCTAGCAGCATTTCAGCTGGTATTTCTACAGTCCATGTAGGAGAAAAGAAGTCACATTAGTTGAGTATCCACTACGTGTCAGACCTGACACTAGGCACTTTATTTTTTTTTTAAAGATTTTATTTATTTATTTGACAGACAGAGATCACAAGTAGGCAGAGAGGAAGGCAGAGAGAGAGGAGGAAGCAGGCTCCCCGCTGAGCAGAGAGCCCGATGTGGGATTCGATCCCAGGACACTGGGATCATGACCTGAGCTGAAGGCAGAGGCTTTAACCCGCTGAGCCACCCAGGAGCCCCGACACTAGGCACTTTAAATACATTATCCTCTTGGAGCACCTGGGTGGTGAAACTGGTTAGCTGTCGCACTTTTGGTTTCAGCTCAGGTAGTGATCTCAGGGTCGTGAGATCAAGCCCTGCGTGGGGTTCTACGCTGAGCACGTGTGTGCTCAAGACTCGCTTTCCCTTGCCCTCTGCACCTTCCCCAACTCGTGCACCCGTGGGCGCACTCTCTTTTTCTCTCTCTGAAATAGATAAATAAATCTTTAGAAAAATGTTTTTTTTCTAGGGGCGCCTGTGTGGCTCAGTGGGTTAAAGCCTCTGCCTTCAGCTCGGGTCATGATCCCAGGGTCCTGGGATGGAGCCCCACATCAGGCTCTCTGCTCAGCAGGGAGCCTGCTTCCTCCTCTCTCTCTCTGCCTGCCTCTCTGCCTGCTTGTGATCTCTATCTGTCAAATAAATAAATAAAATCTTTAAAAAAAATTTTTTTTCTAAAGATTTTATTTATTTACTTGAGAGAGACAGCACAAATGGGGGAGAGGGGTTGAAGGAGAGGGAGAAATAGGCTGGATCCCAGGACCTGGAGTCCATGACCTGAGCTAAAGGCTGATGCTTACCCAACTGAGCCACCCAGGCGGCCCCCACCAAAATATTTTTTTAAAGATTTTATTTATTTATTTGAGAGAGAGAGAGCGTTAAAGAGAGCATGAGAGGGGAGAAGGTCAGAGAGAGAAACAGACTCCCCATGGAGCTGGGAGCCCGATGCAGGACTCGATCCCAGGACTCCCAGATCATGACCTGAGCCTAAGGCAGTTGCTTAACCAACTGAGCCACTCAGATACCCATGAAAAAAAAACCCCATTTTAATGACATACTTTGGAAGACCCCAACCAGGAGTAAATGTAAAACAGGAGTCATTTGTTCTCCAAAAAAATTTTTTTAGAAAGGGAGGTGGGAAAAAAGGGGCAGAGTAGAATGAGTGAAAGAAACTGGTTTCCACTTTTACCCTTTAGAAACATCATCCTGTTTGGCTTCCAGACCAACAGACAGAGCCTTGGTGTCCCCCTTGGAGACAATGTTAACTTTTGGTATTGAGCAATTTAAAATCTGCATCGTCAAAATTTACAGAAAATGTGCTTCACTGTATTCCACTTGACATTTCTACCTATTCATTCAACCTTGGCAAAAGCGTCACTTTGTTTTAGTGGTTTCATATGTTTTACCAAGTTTATAAATTGTCAGACACCTCTTCATTCCCCAATGATTGAATCATTCCCAATCATTGTTGGGCCTTTAGGTTGTCCCCAAGCTGTTTTTGTGGCAAGACAATGCGGTAGTGAACACCTTTGTCTGCGAGTCTCGTTGTGGCATCTTTGAGAATGGAAATCTTCATCTACTGGTGAGAGACACTGTGAGACCATGACCTTGCAGGGGTTAAGAGCACGAATGCAGGAGCCAGAGAGCCCATGGTGTGACCACGGGCAAGCCACGTAACCTGTGGGCCTCGGTCTCCCTGTCTGTCAGACTGGGGAGAATCATGGCACTTACCTCACCATCACTTCATATGTGTGAAGGGCTCGATCAGTGCCACAGAAGTGTCTGCTTGTATTATTTACCTCGAATCCTAGAAACTGGGGGGCTAATTGGATAACAAATTAATACTTTTTAAGTTTTCTTGGGGCACCTGGGTGGCTCAGTCGTTAAGTGTCTGCCTTCAGCTCAGGTCATGATTTTTCCCTGTGCTGCGCATCTCTTGGCTCTTGTAATTCCC
The DNA here is from genome assembly GCF_002288905.1 of Enhydra lutris kenyoni. Lineage (NCBI taxonomy): Eukaryota > Metazoa > Chordata > Mammalia > Carnivora > Mustelidae > Enhydra > Enhydra lutris. The sequence continues at coordinate 677,592 of NW_019154129.1, read as the reverse complement.
TGTTTATTTTTCTGCTTCCCACTCTGGACTGTGAGCTCCTGGAGATCCAAGACTATGCCCTAAAAATAATAATAGGTCATATTTACCGAGTGCCTAACTCAGGCTCGGACTCCATGTCAAGCACTGGGCAGGCCTTGTCTTACTTGCTCCCCAGCACCATCTCACACCTGGGCCCTCGGGAGACAGGTGCTGAGTGCTGGCGGAGTGATAGAGTGCGCTTTCCCAAACCTGTCACATCAAAGGGATCACTCAAAGCACAGAGGTGGGGGATATTGAGTCCCAGGATTCACTCCTGGGATCTGATTCTCAAGGTCTAGAGCAGCCCAGGGATCTGTCCCAGGTGATCCTTCATTCTGAGGCCACATCTGGGCAACCCGAGTGAGAGGCTGGATGACCCCTTGGTCCCTGAATTTCTTGTGTCTCAAGCCTTAGGCAGTTTCTCCCAACTGTCCGGAATTCTCAGCCTGGTCACTGACTGGAAGAGGAGAGGAGGATGACTGAGAGGAGGAAAACCCTAGCAAGTCTCATTAGTATGCAGAGCCTTTCTTGTCACACTGCCTTTAATTGAAGCTGAAGGGCTGGCTCCTGTCTCTGGGATTTTCCACTCTCCAGCCCTTCCGGAACTGGCTGTGCACCAGCCTGCTGAGGGGGACAAGGACGGTGCAGGGGCACGGAGGCATCTGTCTGTTAGTGTTGGAGGCCAACCATGATGATGTCTCTAAACTAAAATGGAAACCAGGTTCTTTCATTCAGTCATCGCTACCTTCTCCTCCCCTGCTGCCTCCTTCCAAGCTCCCTCTTTTACCCACCTGTGGACCGACCTGTGCAAGGCTCTGTTCTGCCAAAATGAGGAAGAAAACCACCAAGGGGAGACTTTTATCTGTTTCTTAACTTTTAATCCCTGCACATGGTTCCCATGGTTAAAAGACAGTACTCATCTCCCTGCCTTATCTCTGGCTATGAGCATTCACTGGGGGTCTTGGAACCTGTCCCCCAAGGATAAGGGAGGACTACTGTGTAGGATGGACAGAAGGACATAACCAGCATCATCCCTTTTCCACCCTCTGCTACAGCAATCACTTTGAACTCTTAGCTGTTTATCTCTGAATAGTTATGATTTTCGGTATGATAGATATGATTTTAGACAGTATCTGATTTCCTGCTATGACAGATGAGGACGAGTTCACTTATACCCCATCTCCACCCTCCCAAAGCAGTTAAATTGTTCTTTTCTGTTCATTAGTTGGCTTTGTAATTTCAAGTAATATACCATTTTTATTTCTTGTTACCTGTTTTTTGGGGGTGGGGGAAATATTCATACAATAGTGACCACAAAGCACATATAACTCTGGGGCAAACACTCACGTATAACTACCATCCCAGTTAAGGAAATAGAATACTGTCAACACCTTTAAAGCTTCTCCCCCAGTGAAGCCACTTATCCTGACTTTTGGGCTAATTGTTCTCTTGCCTTTTTTTTTTTAAGATTTTATTTTTAGGGGCGCCTGGGTGGCTCAGTGGGTTAAGCCTCTGCCTTCGGCTCAGGTCATGATCCCAGGGTCCTGGGATCGAGCCCCGCATCGGGCTCTTTGCTCAGCAGGGAGCCCGCTTCCCCCTCTCTCTCTGCCTGCCTCCCTGCCTACATGTGATCTCTCTTTCTGTCCAAAAAATAATAATAAAATCTTAATACATTAAATGTTAATAAAATTTTTTTAAAAAAGATTTTATTTTTAAGTAATTTCTACACCCACCATGGGGCTTGAATTTACAACCCTGAGATCAAGAGTCACGTGTTCTACTGAGCCAGCCAGACGCCCCTGTTCTCTTGCCTCTTTTAGAGTTTTTCTCATCTTTAGAGGCACTCCTCGGTATTTAGATCTGCTGTAAATAGAATCGCACTATATGTATTACACTGCGCCTTCCACCTTTCCTTTGATGTGGGTGAGCTCATCTAAGGCAACAGGTGTGGCTGTGGTTTATTCATGTTCCCTGTGGTATACTCGCCGTTCAAGCAGACCACGATTTATTTATCCAGGCAATTACTGATTGACATTTGAGTTCTTTGAAGCTTCCTGCTATCCCGGACATCTTAATCCACGTGGCACAGACGTGTGTGCAAGAATTTCCCCAGGGGACGGCAAGAGGAGAGCAGTCGTCGCTGCATTGTGGGGAGTGTGCATACTCAGTGTCACTGGATAATGCCACCTCCCCAGGGTGGGGTCACCAGTGGAGAGGCCCCACTCCAGCAACTCTGACCTGACTGGCTGGGGTGGGCATTGAGGACGTTCAAATATCCCCAGGTGATTCCATCCTGGGGCTCCACATCCATCTTTATTTCCAGTCCATCAACTCTAGATAGTGTTTGATTTTTCAGTTCGGAGGAGCGGTCCTAGCATCACTCTCTGCTCTCCTTTCTCAAGACGCTTGTGTAATAATTGGAAAGAGATAATAAGGGCTTTTTCCCCAGGCAAAGTCGAAGTATATGGGTGGCTAAGAGAGGTTATCAAGGCATGGGCAGGAATTGGTTGATACGGGGACAGAGGGGAGCAGGTGAATTCTTCCTTCAGGCAGGGCTGAGGAACAACAGAAAACCCAAAGTCTGAATTCTTCCCAGCAGACTTCCTTTCCTCTCTGGCTATTGGGAGCCTCCAGCGACTGTCTGCCAACTGTGGGCCAGAGAGGTCATCAAACTGCTTCCATTTTGAGACATGGAGGGGAACTCTAGGCTCTTCTGAATTGTAAGGGTCTTTATGGTCTTTTTTTTTTTTTTTTTTAAGGGACTCCAACCCCAGTTTGGGTTTCTCAACACTGACTGAGCATTAGCAACACAGGGGAACTTTGAATACTGTTAAATACCCGGGCCTCAGACCAATTACATCAGAATGTCTAGGGTGAGACCCAGGCACTAATAGGCTTCAGCCGCGGCCCAGGTGATTCTTAAAAGCAACCAAGGTGGAGAACCAGCAGCAGTGGGTCAAACTCTGATGTATCCATCATCCCCTGGGGGGGGGGCTTGTTGACAACACGAACTGGCTGGGCTCCACTGCTGCTGATTCTTTAGGTGTGTGTGGAGCTGTGGATTTGCACTTCTTTTTTTTTTTTTTTAAGGATTTTATTTAACAGAGAGAGAGAGAGAGATCACAAGTAGGCAGAGAGGCAGGCAGCAGAGAGAGAGGGGGAAGCAGGCTCCCCACTGAGCAGAGAGTCTGATGCAGGGCTCGATCCCAGGACCCTGAGATCATGACCGGAGCCGAAGGCAGAGGCTTTAACCCACTGAGCCACCCAGGCGCCCCTGGATTTGCACTTCTAACAGCTTCCCAGTGATACTGGGAACGGTGCTGCTCCCCCTGACCCTGCCTAGAGCACCATCTTGCCCCTGAGGTTTTCCCGCATACCTCCCTGTCTGGACCCAGAGCAGGCCTGTACTGAGCTGTTCCATCAGGTGGAGCAGACCGCCTCCCAGCTCTGATGAGGCTGATAGCTTAAAATCGAATGTGGAAATTGACAAGGCCTACAAGTTGGGAATCTGCCATCCCCACTCAGTTGCTCAGCTTTCCCATCCGGATCACATCACGGATCAGCAGGATCCTGGGAAAGCACCGGCAGAGGCGTAGAGCATCCTTGGCTCTGAAGGACCATTGTCATCAGTAGGATCTAGAGGCACATGGGATATTCACGGTGGTTACTTGGACAGCTTTCATATGTATATGAAACAAAAAAAGGTGTATACACTCAAAACAATTCTTTTTTTTTTTAAGATTTTATTTATTTGACACATAGAGAAAGATCACAAGCAGGCAGAGAGGCAGGCAGAGGGGGGAGGGGGAAGCAGGCTCCCTGCTGAGCAGAGAGCCAGATGCAGGGCTCGATCCCAGGACCCTGAGACCATGACCTGAGCCAAAGGCAGAGGCTTCACCCGCTGAGCCACCCAGGTGCCCCACTCAAAACAATTCTTTAAAATTTCCAGTGACCACAGGTTCTAAGTATTAAAAATACTTTTTCTAGTTTGAGTTAAGTTATTAGTAATTCACAAAGCCAAATAAATACACTTTAACTTTTGATAATTATTAAACACAGAAAACACGGGAAGGAGACTCTGGTGGACTGATTGCCTCCTTGTTTGCCACCTGGGGATTTTTTACACACTTACCAATGCCAGGACCAGGAGAGGTAGGAAAGGGGATCAGTATAAACCCCACCAACCGCAAGTCCACAATGTCCACAGCTGAGGACTTGGAGGGTGACTCTCTTTGAATAAACCATGACCAAATACCCTTAGAAAGCCCCAGTTTGAGGACTGCTGTGCTAGCCTGGGCTGCTGAAAGCTTTTCAGTCCACATCCAACAGGAAGTAACTGTGTTGCCCGTGATGGTGTCCCCACCTCAGTCCATGCTTGGGTCTGGTTGGATCAAAACCTGTGCCCTACATGCTAACAACACGCTTTCTGCTAGAACACCGCTCCCCATGTGTGATCAGAGCCCGTGACCTTACTCAGAAGAACCTTCAGGCATTAATGTCCAGGACAAGCACTTGGAACACTAGAAACAAAAACTTTTTAAAAACAAGAGGGTCTTTCTTGGGGGCGCCTGGGTGACTCAGCTGGTTAAGCAACCAACTCTTGATTTCAGCTTAGGTCATGATCTTGAGGTCCTGAGATCAAGCCCTGCTTTGGGCTCCGTGCTCAGCACGGAAGCTGCTTGAGATTCCGGATTTTCTCTCTCTCTCTACCTGTACCCCCCAACTTGCGCAAGTGCATGCTCTCCCTCAAATAAATAAATAAAACCTTAAAAAAATTTTTTTAAATGAGGGTCTTTCTAAAAGGACTCCTCCTCCCCCCACCGTAGAGGACTGGTTTCCCTATTTTTCTAGGGAAGGGGCTTTTCCCTATTGGGACAATTTCCCTTACAAGTTGTGCTGTCCTGTGTTCTGCCAACTTTCCTGTTTGGCCGATGCAGGAAATCCCCCAGATCACATTCTTTTCCAGACCATGAAAGACTAGAAAAGATTCCCTTCTGACCTTGCATTCACCCCAGTGTTATCCTGAGTTTTTAATTTTGGGTGGGTGGGGGAGCAAGGTGAGTGGTGACAGATTGGACTGAGTCAAGAGCCTGGAATCTGTCATCATCTTCAGTAAAACTTCCTTTCTTCAGTTTCCCTGACCCGCAAAGAACACTTTTGACCTTCTACTGAACTAAATTAAGAATAGCTTGATGGACTTTGAAGGCATTATGCTAAGTGAAATAAGTCAGGTAAAGAAAGACAAATACTGTATGATCTCATTTATATGGGGAATCTAAACAAACAAACAAAAAAACAAACCCCAAACTCACAGGAAAAGAGATCAGACTTGTGGTTACCAGGGACGATATAAACCTTCAGTTACATGATAAATCAGCACTAGGGCTCTAATATACAACATAATGACTGCAGCTAACGCTCCTGAATGATACATAGGAAAGTTGTGAAGAGAGTAGATCCCAAGCGTTCTCATCACAAGATTTTCTTGTTATTGGATCTGTGTGAGAAGATGGGGGGTCAGTGAACCCCACTGGAGTAAACATTTGACCATATATGTAAATCAAACCATCTTGCTATCTGCCTTAAAATTATACAGCAGTGTATGTCGATTATTTTTCAATAAAACTGGGGGACAAAAAGAATAGCCATAAACATCACGTGGTTTTGAAGCTTTCGATTCCGTCCTTGGAACATAATGGCCCTGCGTTCTTCCCCGGTGGGTCCGTGGCCCCAGAACCAGAGCGGGTGCTCAGTGAGTTCCGATGTCGTGGACCTCCACACATCAGAGTTTGCTGTTTGCAAAATCACAAGTCTGTCTGGGTATGTAAATTGATTCTGACTTTCTCTTTCATTTCTTTGTAGTGAAATGCAAAATGGAGGACGATGAGGAAATTGCACCTACAACTCCACCACCTTAACTACTGGGGGATCTTTTCCCTTTGGAGCTTCAAGGACCCTACGTGAGGAAAATGTACAAATTATGCTTCCTCTCTGTTGATTTTTTTTTTAACGACTAGATTTAGTACATGTGAATACAGAACCTTTTCTGCACAAGCTAGGATTTGTTGCAAACATGCCTTACTGCATACAGTTTATCCTAGGAGAGTACGAATCCTAACTTTCTGCATTATCTCCAAATTTTATTCTTTTATCCATTATTATTTCTTCAGTGCTTCCAGTATATTCTTCTACACCAACCGCCGTTAAAATGTACAACAAACTCTAGATCCAAGAGACGCTGAAGTGTTTTAGTTTCCAGTTTACCACTTCTGGCTGCCTTGGCAAAGATTGGTACTTAAATTCGAGTCCCAAACCTCTGCCGTGGGCTTTAGGTTTATCTGGTGAGTATTCTCTTCATAAAAAAGACGTATTGCCTACAACCACTTGCAGAGGAGACTGACTTTTATCTCTGACTGCAAATCCAACCAGTTGAAGACACCCAGACAGTAACAGACAAAGGACTTTGGTTGTCAAGCCCCCAGAGTACTATAGAAAGTTCCTCTTTGGTGGCTAAGCTAACTTATTACCCTCATTTGTTCTGTGGTTTGCTGTGAACCAGGATTCCCCCGTTCAAAATGCCACAGACTGAGCCTCCAGGCAAATCCAAAAGCTTCGTAGTTATTCTGGGTGGTTTTGACAAGCTACCACACATCTTAAGTAAATAGGAAAGCCTTTATTTTTGTGTTAAGAACAGCATTTTGAAAATAAAACCTATCTGCCCATGCTTTACAACCTTTAAATTTGTCATGTTTATATACAGTCATTTATGGTACACATTGATTGTCTTGAAGTTTCTTTAACGATTTTTTTTAATAAGTATGCAACAGTCAGCCAGGGGAGGATAAAGGTACATTATAAAACACACATTAACACATTTAATAAATATATATTATCTATCAAAAACGAGCCTTAGCTCTTTATCAATTAATAAAAAGCACCTGCTCAGAACTCTTGTAAGCTGGTGTAATCATTGCATCATTGGATTATAAAAGCCACAACACTCCCCTTCAGTTTAGGGTTCAACTCAGCACTGGCCGACCTAGAAGACCACCCCAAGTTTACCCTTGTTTGGTGGGCCCAGACAGAGTCTGTGCTAAAAGCACGGGATCCCCACATTTTCCCAGTTTGTCAATTCTCTGAGCTGATTCCCTCACTGCCCACCCTCCACATCCAGTGGAGGAAACCAGGATAGAATGACCATTTTTTATTAAAAGGGGGGGGACAAGTGTGGCTGTTATAGTCCCAGAGTGATTTTAATAACCGGACACAGAAAGATTTGTGCTTACAATTAGGTATTTTAATCACAGATGCTCTCCTTCTGGTCATTTTCCCTCGACAAGTGTTGTTTCCATAAACAGAGGTGCCACTGGATTTTGTATTTAAAGTTTGCTCCGTGGGGCCAGCTGGCAGCCAGTCTCTTGGCAAAGAGGTCTCTTTGTACCCTTCAGGTGGAGTCATTAGGAAAATACCCGTTCTCTGCTCTCTGCCCTCATTCCCCACCTCTGCCCCATTGGGAGGGCATCCACCCCACTCTCAACCTTAAAGCCAAAATAAAACAAAATCCAGAAGCGCAATAACGTATCAGAGAATTAAAAAGAAAGAGGGAGAAAAGGTCTCATTAAGTGAGGTCTCCCATGGCGCAAAGCTGGTTCTGTTTTTACGTTGATGAAACGTTTCCCCCTTGTAGCCATTTATGCTGTGCTCACCTTATAGGCCACCAAGAACTGAGAGAGAAAACGATCGGGTGAATTGCTCCCTTCTGCAAGGGGGGGAGGGGGGCTCTTGCAGACGGAATCACTGATGGGATCAGAGAGCTCCAAAGGACTCCAGAGAGCAGGGGTAAGCAACCATTTCCTGGCACGAGAATGTGTATTGCTATCGTTTTTCACCAGACTGGACCGAGGTGTTTGGAGATTTCTGTATTTTCACAATCCTGGGTCTGCATGCAACCACCACCCCCATCCCCACCCCGGGTCCTGGCTTATTTCCCTCCCTCTCCTCCCCAATATTCCCAGTTTCCAGTCCACCAATGACGCTCCTCAAGAGAGGATTGGAATCTGATTCTCTAGAAGCAAGCACATGCTCTGGGCAGGGGTGGGCTGTTTCCCAAAGGTCAGGTAGGGGTGGCATTCTGGTGCCATGCTTTTTCTTCCTCATGCGTGGCAACACAAGGAAATGCACTAGCTGGATGGAAAACTTGAAGGAGGGCCACGGAGGGAAGGCCAAATTGGCTTCGTTTACCCCATCGCTCTGCAAGGTTGCAGTGGGGAAGGGGACTGTGGCAAGGACAGGACACAGCAGAGACTAGGGCCTTGAGAAAAATCGGAAGGTTTATTAAAACAGCTCAGACATATTGGCTTATGAAGAGGTCAGTCTCCCACCGCCCCCCCAAACACTAACCTTTTTCATTTTCTTTAAAGGTTAAAGGCTTAAGGGTTGTTTTATAGAAAAAGCAATATAATCATTAGCGTATATGCCAAAGGACTCACCCTCATTTATACATTTCATGCCGTCAAGTTAAAACTCTTTGCTTTGTGTCACTGCTAGTGATTATGCTGGCCAAACAGTGCAGAGAACATGGGGCTTTTAATGGCCGAGATGTTGGAAATGCCAAATAACAAAGGAATGACTTGCTTAGGACAGATGGAAACCATGACAGAAACAATGGGCTTTGAAGAGAACCATTTGCATGGAACTTACAGAAAACCAAGTCAAAACATGTCCCACATACCCTCCAAAAGCAGCAAGAACCTCTCGAGTGCTCCAGCCTTCCCTGGAACTTGCACTCCGTCAACGTCTAACACCTGAGAACTCACTGCATGCTAGGCAGCAGAGTGTCCCCTCTCCCCTGGGATGCCCTGCCATGTGACATCATCACAGACAATCGCTGTGGCACCTGCCTTCTGGCCTGCCAACGGGGGTGGGGGAGGGCTGTCAGCTGACAGCCCATCTGAGCTTTGGAAATGAACATGGAAATAAAACTGGGAAAGGGTGCGGGGTTCGGGGAGCACTGGCAAGAGCAGGAGGAGGGAGAGCTCATCAAGGGAAAGAGACTGCTGCCCCAAGCGGGAATATCGCTCTGGCTCCAAGGAGGGAGGCGGGCATGCTTTTCTGCTGTAGACCTGCAGCAGGAGGCCCAGAGAGGGAACAGTGGTGGGTCACCACTTTTTAAATGTGACAGTCACTTCACCTCCCAGATAGCCTTCTCTTCGTTGGCACAGGCTGGGGTCCCTCCCCCACTACTGCTGTAAAGCTCATGCTGTGATTTGGCTGGGCCTTACCCCAGGATCACACCCACAACTCCGTAACTGCTCCTGACCCCCCTGAAATGTGCAAACCAACAGGCAAGCTGATGGAGAAGTCCCATTAGTCCTCTCAATGAAACAGTTATCTCAAAAAAGGCCACCTGAGGTCCAGCACTTGCTGCGGAGGGGCGATGGTGTGGGGAGCTCCACAGTCAACCAACACCAGCCCGGCCCACCGACTGTGAATGTGGTTCTGTTCTACCCCCGGAGGATGAAACAGTCTTCCCAGCCACATTTTTGAGTGAGCCTAATACTATTTGCAATTAGCTTTGCTTTAGTTTGCAGGGATTGAGGTTGGTTTGGTATTACGCGTGTGTGTGTGTGTGTGTGTGTGTGTGTGTGTGTGTGTGTGTGGCAGGGGACGGAGGGCAGTCGGTGTTAGCTTTTAGGTTCAGCAGTGTTCACATTTACACAAAATCCCCTTGTGTAGGATTTCTAGATCTCCCGGCTGTGAGGCAGCCTTGTTCGGCTACTGTTACTGATTTCTCCCTCAAGAAAGACACAGCCAGGGAATAAAATCGGTAAGAGAGATTCTTATTCTCTGGAACTTAAAAGTCTTTCACCAGAGGTGTCTTCCAGTGTAACTTGGCGGAGCAGTTGGGATCTGGAAACAAGGATAACATACTAAGAACTCTGTGCTTTGCAAAGTCAACATCAGAAACCAATTCGTTAACAATGTGCCAAAGATAAGTTATCTTGCTTTTTTCTAAGGGGCTGAATAATTCCCAAGAAAAGCGGCAACCCGGTGTGTGTGACGCAGCTCTATTCTAGGGGAAGCTGGGTCCTCTTTTCTATAATCATACATCCCGAATGACTGTCTCCTCACTCAGAAACCCACTTGGCTTTTCTCTAAGTCCACGGTGTTTTTATACCCACTGGCCTCGAAGAGCCTAGGAGAGCTTAAGAGTGACTGACGGGGGTTCTAACATTATTTATTACAACACACAGGCAGAATGCTTTCGAGTCAGGCTTTTTCTTGGCACCCGACAATAAAACAGCCCAAGGGATGGCAGGGGGTTTTCAGAAAGCAAATCTGTGAGTCTGTTTGTCTTTGAGCCTGTTCCAAACCAGTGCAAACCAATGCCTCGCATACCATTCAAAAGGCCAGGAAAACCCAAATTCCCTCCAGAGATCAAAGACCATCCCCGACTTACATTAAAAAAAGGAAAAGAAAAGAAAAAAAAAGCTCAGGTTGAGTTATGGAATTGGCACATGATAGAGGAATGGAAGTCCAATTTACACATGTAAACTGGCTTTATGCATTGTTTCTGAGGAAGCATGTAGCTATGTTTGGAAATTAAATGTGGGGATGACAGTGTGTCTTTGGATTGCTGGAGAAACAAAATGATGTAATTGCACGGAGGCAAAATGTAAACAATGACAATTCTGCTGAAGGTCTGTTTGGCATCAGATAGTAAAACCTGTTTTTGTTCTCGCAGGGGGAGAAATGATAATTGCTTCGGTTTCTTAAGACATCTTTTAAGGAGTGGAGGTAGGGGAACCCGGTATCCAGCTGGGGCACAGAGATGGGGTGGGGGGACAGACGGGGGTACACTAGGCTGGATGTCAGCAAAATCTGCTGGGGGGGGTTTCACAACTCTGGGCTTTTCCTAAAAGTCACCTCCCAGGGAGCACAGGTGGGCATCTTGTGCAATAATGAAAGCCAGACTCATGGGGTACAAGAGCCCTAAGAAACAGGGACTCTCTTGAAGGAACCCACACAGATGGTTCACTAAGTATAGGTGCATCTTCCGTGCATGGAGAACGGGGGTAGAGAGGGGAAGAGAAATGGAAGCACTGCATGCATTCTAGCTGTAAGGGGTGTCCACGTGGGCCAGTGTGTGCAGGCCCGTACGCAGCCTCCACGGAGCAGGATGCCCCCGTCGAAGCTGCCCCCAACACTGATCGCTCTTGGGCCTCCGGCCAAAACATCACCTCTTGATACTTACAGTCCCTCCATTGAGCACAACGGCCATCTCAGTGGGCTGATACACGTTGCTTCTGAACGGAGCGCTCGGTCTGTTTCCCAAGCTGCCGTTGCGAAATCCCGCTGTTCGGAGGGCTGAGGGAGGTAGGAAGCAGCGACACAACACCAAAACAAAAAACAACCCACGATTTTGTTTTCTTCTCCTGCATCAACACCATGCTCCCAGCACACATCCACCCCCCCACCACCCCCACCAAGCCCTTGCCACCCCTCCCCATTGTCACAAGCCAGATTCAAAACAAAAGTCACAAAGGGGCTTTGTTCTCTGGCTCTCTTGGAGGATGACCCATCTCAGTGGGGTTGGGAAGTTTGTAGAATCCAGGGAGCAGGCTGCTGGGGTGGGGGGCAGGGTGGAGCCTCTATCCCACCCCCTCCAGCCCCTGCAGGCCATGGGGGACAGCCCTCAGAGGTCTCCTCTCTCACCACAGTGTCATTCATGTCAAGTTCAACATCACACCATTCAACACCGGTCACTGTTTCTGGATACACAGAGGTAGACAACCCTAAGAGTGTGCACATCAAGTATATGACAGAGGCGGTCTTCGTGGGAAAGTGACAGGGAAGGGAACACAGGGGCTCCAACCCTCTGGGACAGGGTATTTCTAAACAGGAAAAAAGGGACAGCTGTAGCAAAGATGGCAAAATATGTCAGCACTTCTTAACCTGAGAGAGGTGGGTAAATGGCGTTCCTATTTGCTGTGTACTTTTAGAGACCTAAATTTCCTTTTTTGTAGAGAAAACCCAAACTACACAAGAAGACATGGAGGAAACAAACACATATTGCTAAGTCAAAGAAGCCAGTCTGTAAAAGCTATATACTGTGTGTTTCCAACTGTGACATTCTGAAAAGGCAAAAGTACAGAGAATGTCGAAAGACTAATGATTGCGGGGGGCAGTGGTGGTGGTGAAGGAACAGGTAGAGCACAGGGCACTTTTAGGGCAGAGAAATTATGCTTTACGAGACTGTGCAAGCAAAAGAGTGAGCTCTAAAATGTAAATTGTGGACTTTAGTTAATAATAATGGATCAATACTGATTCCTCAACAGTAACAAATGCACCACTAATGCAAGCTGTTAATAATAGGGGCATGTGGGAACTCCTTGTAATTCCTGCTCAGTTTTTCTGTAAAACTAAAATTGCTCTAAAAAAACAGTCTATTAAAAACCAATGCAGAATGTAGGAGCACTATGAAAACAAAAGTCCATCTCCGTTGTAACACGGACTACATTATTTTCATTCTCGTTGAAGGCACTAATCGTGCTTTGCCAAGAAAAGCCCACTTAAAGTCTCCAAAGAGGGGGGCTTGGGTGGCTCAGTCGGTTCAGCCTCCAACTCCTGATTTCAGTCAGGTCATGATCTCAGGGTCAGCTCAGGTCAGATCGCAGGGTCACAGGATTGAGCCCCACCCTGGAGCCCCCGAGTGCAGCCCCGCATAGCATCAGGCTCTGCGCTCAGCAGGGAGTCTGCTTTATACCATAATAGGTACTTTCATTATTTCCACTTTACACAAGGCACAGAGAGATTAAGTTACTAACCCAAGGTCACACAGTTGGAAGGAGGCAGAACCAGCATCCAAAACCCAGGCAGAGAATCTGTGTTCTTAACCATCCCACATTGCTGGCTTCAAATACTGTTTTCAACCATCACACTTAGAAGCAACCTGAATTTAAGCGACATTAGAGAGAGGCAGCTCAGCCCAAGCTGGGCCCAAGAAACTGAGGCACAGTGGGGAGCGAATGTCTCTGGCCACAGGTAAACCTCTCTGGCTCTAGCAGCTCTATCCAAGCCTTCAAGTAGCTGGTTATGCATGAGCTGAGCAAGGAGATACCTCTCCCACGAAGTAGAGAAGGGGGAGCCAGGGAGGGGCACCAGGGGGCAGAGGAGGTAGTTCCTGGGCTCTTACTAGTCTCAGTCCCTAGAGGGGGAATGCCGAATAGCACTCTTTCCTTATAATGCACAGACCCGGCCAGCTGTGTTGGGAGAATCTGACCCCAACACATTTTCCTCAAAGAAACAAAGGCTCGACTCTACCAGCCATCTGTGGGTGCCTTGGCCCCAAGTGTTGCTATGACCACCTTCTACCCTGGCCTGAGGTCAGCATGTGACTTCAATCTGGCCAATTAGGTCCATTCAGAGCCAATTCTGGGATTTTTGCTGGGAAACGATCCTCTTTTCCACTGGGACTCTGTCTAAGCCTAGAGTTGTGGGCTGCCCAGGTACTAACAGAGCCAAGAGATGGAGAAAGATCAAATCTAGTCATCACCCGAGACTCCTTGATCTAATGATTCCTGTAGCCTGATCCCCAGTACATTTGTTCTTGTGTTTTGTTTTGGTTTAAGCCAGTTCAAATCAGATTTTTTTATTACTTGCCACTGCAAGTGTCACACCTAACCCCGCACTCTGACCTGGGTCAGCTGTGAAAGGCGAGCAGGGCTCATAAGAGCTTCCCTACAGGAATCTAAGTTTATAGGTTGAATGCCAGCCTACTCCTATCCAGACCCTGCCGGTGAGGCTACATGGGCCCTCCCTCAAAGCTGACTCAGGGCCACGCACCAGAAAGCGAAGAGTCCAAGTTTAAATAGCCCTTGGTCCCTAAGGAGATCTGAGAGCCCAAATCCCCTAAAAGAAAGAGCACTTTTTTCTTTATTGCTCCTTTGAAAGGTGAACATTTAATATGCCTCATTAACGCTTTCCAAGATGTGATCTGAGGTGCTACATCCTTCGTGCATTTTCAACTTTCATCACATACCTCATGCCTTGCTGATACTTATTAATAAGCAGGAGGCTGATAAAGTGCTCTGTATACCTGGGATCTCATTCGGGAGAAGGAAACCTGGAAGCAGAGGACACTGGGGCTTGACTGAGCCACAGGCCACCTGGGGAATGTCCTTCCCATCTCTTGAAGACGTCAAGATTGACTCTCAAGGGAAGAGGGCCCAAAAGGCTGGCTGGCTAAAGCGCAAAAGAAAGAGGGCCAACTGTAACTCCTGGGCAAGGCCCCTACTGGGGCCTGGTTCCCGAAAATACAAGCTGGCTGAGGTCAGCACCAAAAATGACAACAGTTGTTCTCACAGTGGCAAGGGAACACGCCCAGAGGTTCCCCAGCCAGCAAAGCAAGGGTTTCTAGAACAAGGGCAATCCTAGCCAGCACTCTAATTTAGCTCATGTGAGCTTTCTGACGGAATTGGCTTTGCCTGGGGCCCACCCTGCCTGGTCCCATGTGAATTTTGGTGGACATACATTTGGGATGATCCAAAACAGGGCTATTAAAACAAAGTCTGATAACATCCAAGGTGAGTGAAGAAGTGGGGCGCTCATACAGTTACTGGGGGGGGAGGGTGCAGAAAATTAGTTTAAATTTTAGGGGGCCATCTGGCAGTATATATCAAGATTTAAAGGTACAGACTCTTTTATGCATGTCTAGAAGGTGGTGGTTTGTTTGTTTTTTTGGTCTTGCAAGAAGTTAATTGATTAAGGGCACAAAGATCAATGTTCACTGCAACATTACTTATATGGAAAGTCAGAAACAAGTGGAAAATCCACCAGCTGAGGATCAGAAAAATAAATTACTGTTTCCAAGGAAAGCTCTGCATCATGGAAAGGATACTAGAGCTCTGCAGTCACTGACCTGGAAAGGCCTCCATCCATGATACAATATTGACTTAAGCAAACACACCACAGAACACCACTTAGATCAGTGGTTACATCTTCAAATCCTTTGGAAAGCTTAAGAAACCTGAACCCAAACAGACAGAACGAGGGGGCGGGCACTGGTAATTTTTTTTTTAGCTGCCCAAGTGTACAGCTAGGTTAAGAATCTGTCTACGGGACTGGTGTGTGTGTGTGTGTGTGTGTGTGTGTGTAAAAGAGGGAGGAAGAGGGAAGGAAGGAAGGAGACTGTGTGCTCACTGAGAGATGTTTGGCAAGATGGGAGCAAACAGCAGTAGCTGCTTTTGGATAACGGGAGTTTGAGCAATTTTTGTTATTTTTACTTACTGAAACTTCTAGATGATTATTCTAGTTTTTGTCACCAAAATGGAATGATAAGACTGGTTTTATTTTGGAAAAGAAAGAGGGGACAGAAAGACGACTTTCTAGGCTTTGGAATGTGTCAGAATGTGAAATAGATGGGGGTGGGGAGCACCTCTAGGACCCCCCCATCACCCAGTGTGCCAGCCCTGGTACTGCTGGTTCTCACCTGGGTCCCAGATACCTTTGATCGCTGGATCTTATGTGGATAGGAAGGACTGGCTGCATTTTCACAAGAAAAAAAATGCATGTAGTGGAAAACCAACCCCCCCCCCCCCCCCCTCTTAGAGTGTGAGCTTAAACACGTTGCCTGACAGCCCTGGAACTCAGTTTCCCGCTCTGTAAAATGGGACTGATAAACCCTGCTTTCTCAAGCCACAAAGTCGTCCTGGTAAACCAGCCAGTGAGCTCAGGATCACTAAAGTGCTTTGAAGAGAGATGAGTAATTCTGTGGTAGACTAATCAAGCACTGGGGCTCCGGAAACCGCCTGCATGGGCTCAGACCCCGGCCCTCCCTGCCTCTTAGGCAAGACGCATGGACCTTCTGTGTCTCGGTTTTCTGTCTGCAAAATGGAATTCAATGGGTTATTGTAGGGATTAAATGAGATTAGCCACTAAAATGCTCAGAATGGTAACTGGTCCGTGGTAAGCACCTACTAAAGGTTAGCCATCCTTACTCGTGAAGACCCTAATACTTGGGTCATTCTAGCATTCCCGTTTCACTGCAAGTAAACTAGACCTTCAGGTTCAATACCACTGATTCTTAGCCTTCTGGGGTCCACAGACAGCTTTGAGAATCTGACAAAGTGATAAACAAAAATCCCCCAATTTATGTACAAAGGTGCACATTCATTCCAGAAGCTGCCACTACCTCTCAGGTCCAAGGGGAGTTCATGGGTCTCATAAAAAGGATCCTGTTCCGGGGGCAGCCTGGAAGGGGTGGCTCCACCAGACCCCGGAAACCAGCCGGGCTCCTGACCTCTGCTCAGGACACGTTCTCTGGAGGGCCTTCGGGGCTCCCAGTGATGACCCCCATCTTGACCCCCGCCTTGCCCTGGCAACACGAGCCAACACTCATTCCTGCTACATCCTTTGACAAACATGGGCTTGCTGGCCTGGGGCTTCCTACTAAGACTGAAACAGCTCCGTTAAAGACCACACCAGGGTTTCTAGCCCTATCCGCGGGTGGAGCCGTTGGTGTTCCCTCCTGTGGGTCTGGTCCAGCGCAGAGGAAAGTGGGCAGGTGGGGAGGGCTCTGGGTGACCTTCAAGGATCTGATGGCTGAACGTGCTTACCCCTGCCTGCAGGGCACAGGCAGGATGCACTCAGCAGTCACCCCACAAGCTTGACTCTGCAGTCATGACCCACCAGGGAACATTGCCCAGCTGCCTGGGTGAGCAGCACTGCAAAGGGGACCTTGGCCATCTGGAATGAGCCACCTCCCAGCTATGTCTTTGGCAAGGTATGGAACCTCTCAGAGTCTCCATTTATTCATCTGTAAGATGGGGATAATAATAGGGCAGCCTCCCTGGGTGCAGCAAGGGAGGTCAAGGACTTAGAATAGCACCTGGCACACAGTTAATGCTCAGTAAGCAATGACTGTACTAAGTAATCAGCACCACACGGCTACGGCTGCTGCTGTCAATTTAGCCATTATTATTATCATTATAGCCCCTGATCAATCCCCAGGCAACTGAGAAAAGGCAATTTTATTGAATCTCAAGTGCTGGGAACCTACCCGACTCACTTGAAGGAACGACTCAACAGATATTTCAGAGGCGGGGGCTCCAAGTGCCCGCACCACATTCTCCAGGCTCAGCTCTGAACCCCACTGCAGGGGGTGATGCATGGGCCTGGGGACCCAGACAGCCTCCACCTCTTGTGCCCCCAAACCTCTCAGAAGCCAGCAGTACTTATCTGGCCAGAGTAATGGGGGAAGTGGCAATGAGAGTGGGAGACAGAGGACATACGGATGACAAGGGGCGACGGAGGCGAATGCTGCAGGCTCCTGATTTGGAAGGTCAAGACTGAGGCTCGTTCTACATGCACTCCTGTCAGGACTGAGCCCCAGCTGCCCACATCAGTAACGGGCTCATTGATGTACTTGTCTGGTTGTTTCTGTCTTCCTGGTCTGGTTATCCCTCCCCTCTCCCTTGCAGGGAACACCTCCTGGGGAGGGCAGCTACACCCAAGTCTCAGGCTCTGCTTTCAGGGGAACCCAGCCAAGACACACATCCAGGAGGCCATGTCCTGGGGGAGACCCTCAGGATGCTACTTCTCACAACAGCTCTAGAAGTACATACTCTCATTAGTCTATCTTACAGATGGGAAAACTGATGCTCAGGAAGGTAAAGCAATCTGCTCAAAGCCACACATCTAGGGAGTGCAGAGGGCAGGACTTGAATCCAGGCACCTGACTCCAGGGACCCATTCATACACTCCTGAATGCTGGAGGTGGGGAGGAGACACAAGTAATCGTCCCCAGTATCCCCTGCACCCATCTAGCTCCTGGACTACAAGCTCAAACACTTCCAGGTAGCCAGGGAATTAATGTTAATATGTTCTAGCGGCTGAGTTCTAGCAAGAGGGAGTGGTGGGGAGTGTGGTAAACACAAAACAAATCCCCATCTAAAGGAACAGCCACTTGGGCTGCTTTCATAATTTAGCTATTGTAAATAACAATTTACAATATTTGTTTACAATAGCTAAATTATGAAACCCCTGCAGTAATCACAGGGTTGTATATATCCCTTTGAATTAGTGTTCATTTTCTTTGGGTAAATAGCCAGGAGTGCAATCCAATTACTGGATCATAGGGTAGCTCTATTTTTAATTTTTTAAAAAAGATCTTATTTATTTGAGAGGGAGCAGGGAGAGGGGCAGAGGGAGAGGGAGAAGCAGACTCCCCGCTGAGCAAGGAGCCCCACTCAGGACTCGATCCCAGGACCCTGACATCAGAGCCCGAGCTGAAGGCAGACACTCAACTGACTGAGCCACCCAGGCACTTCTATTTTTGATTTTTTGAGGAACCTCCATACTGTCTTCTGCAGTAGCAGCTCAAATGTCCATCAGCAGACGAATGGATAAAGGTGCGGTTTATATCTATATCTATATCTATATCTATATCTGTATCTATATAATGGAATATTATTCAGCCATGAAAAAGAACAATGAACAGTCAGAGAAAGACAAATACCATTTCAGTCATATATGGAATTTAAGAAACAAAACAAACAAAGAAACAAAGGCGGGGGGGGTGGCGGGAGACCAACCAAAAAAGAGATTCTTTTTTTTTTTTTTTTTTTTTTAAAGATTTTATCTATCCATTTGACAGAGAGAGCACAAGCAGGCAGAGAGGCAGGCAGCGAGAGAGGAGGAAGCAGGCTCCCCTAGAGAGCAGAGAGCCCGATGCAGGGCTCGATCCCAGGACTCTGAGATCACGACCTGAGCCGAAGGCAGCAGCTTAACCCACTGAGCCACCCAGGTGCCCCAAAAAAGAGATTCTTAACTATAGAGAACAGATGGTTACCAGAGAGGGGGTTGGAGGTTGGGGGGTTGGGTGAAACAGGTGAAGGGGATCAAGAATCCAACTGCCCTGATGAGCGGTGAGTTATGTATGGAGCTGCTGAATCACTACATTGTACCCCCGAAACTAAGACAACGCTGTGTGTTAACTACCCTGGAATTAAAATGAAAACAAAGGAGCAGCCCCGACTCCTGAGAGATGGAACCTTCCAGCGCACACTGGTTCAGATCAGCTCCAGACAATCTTTGCCAGGTGGGAATGCCAAGCCAGCATTGCCAGAGCTGACTTTTCAGAAGAAGTGAGAAACCCAGATTTTGATATTAAATTCTTTGGCAATGGACAGGGAAAAAAATGCTAAATAAGAACCCATTCCTGGGCCAGTTAAAGTACCGGGCCCAATGTCTGTGGTTCCCATCAGCCAGGACTGGCCCCGGGGCCACCCATCCCCACTAGGGAGGAAGGAGGGAGTCCTTTTGGGGGAAGCGGTCCCAGAGCCTCACCCCGCGGCATGGCGACCCCTTTACCTGCATTGTGTTCATCCATCGAGAAGGCCTTGTTCTCCATGTAGGGGCGTGGCAGCTGCACGTCCTCCTCGAACGCCGTCTCCCGCATCCGCGGCTGCGAGGTGTCGAAGTAGTTGGGCGTGTTCTCCTGCGGGGCTGGCAAGATGGCGCAGTGGATCTCCGGAATGGCGTGGAAGATGACGAAGACCCAGCCGCTGGCCACCAGGGTGATGGCCAGGGTGGGGTCACCCCAGGCATCTCCCCGCCGCAGCTCGGCGTTGCCGAACAGGTACATGGTCATCCAGGCCACCCAGATGAGCACGGACAGGAAGGCTGTGACCAGGATGCACGCCCCATTCTGCTTCCACTTCTTGAACTTGCCGCATAGCGTGAAGAGCGCCAGCCCCAGGGCGGCCACGAGCAGCACCATGTCGTAGATGAGGGCCATTACAAAGTCCATGGGCTCGTAGGCACAGGCCGGCTTGGCGTCACGCAGCACGGTCAGCACGAGCCACTCGATGGCGATGATGGCCTGCACCAGCATCAGACACAGCGCCACGCCCACCAGCTGCCAGCCCGAGGGACTCTTGCCGTGGCGCACCAACCTCCGCACGCGCCACGCCTGGCTCAGCAGGCAGGAGAAGCAGAGAGCGAAGAGGACGCCCCAGAGGAACCGGCGGACCGAGCAGATGGTCTCGTCCTCCCGGATGATGAAGGCGAAGGTCAGCCCGAAGAGGCCCAGGGTCCCCAGAAGGAAGAGGAAGTGGAGGCCCACGGGGTCCTTTTTCTCCTTGTCCTTGATGAATGGCAGCCGCACCAACAGGATGAGCATCAGGAGCAGCGTGATCAGGGCGCCTGCCCCAGCCACCGCCTCCACCACGATGCCCCAGATGGTGTCCAGGTCGCACAGGGACACGTACTGAGGGAGGAGATCCAGTCCACAGCCCCGGGAAGTGCTGGCGTTCTCAGAAGCCCCGGAGGCAATCACGAAGAGCAAGAGGAAGGCCAGCACCTGGTGGGTTTTCATCTTTCTCTCTGACACCGGACAGGTTCCAGAACATTAAGGACGGGGGGAGATGTTTGGAGGGAGAAAAAGACCAGTTCACTGTAAGATTCCCACTTTCCTGACTTCTTTAAGACCCACCTCATTTCCAACCTGCTGGCCCATGAGGCACCTTTGACAGGTCAGAAAAAGGCACCCCTTTCTCCAGACAGCACAGACCCTGGTTGGGGGTGGGGAAGGTACAGGACCCTAATTTAAGCTCCCATCTGCAGCCTTGATCTGGCACAGTGAACAATCATGAATCATCATCGCTAGCGGCTGGAGAAGAGGGTGAATCTCTCTCTGTATACTCTTTTGTATTCTTTGATTTTTGTATTCTGTGCTATGTCTGACCTCTTCAAAAATAAGGGAATGAAAACAAAACTTTGAAGAGACAGCCATGAGACCAGCGCTGTGCTAAGAATGGTATGCACTGCCTTTTTGCAGTCTCTCAATGGTAACGGCTTAATATTTACCCATGACTCACTCTAAGCCAGGCACTGGGCACATCCAGTCCTTACACTGGTGACAAAACAGGGTCTCCAGGAGGTTAGGACACTTGCCCAAGGTCATACCACCCAGCTCCTAGAAGCATGCCCTCATTTCAAACAGTGTATCCAGAATGAACTGCCGTCCTGGGTTCCACCTTTACCTCACCCCTACCTCCCCCAAAGATCTCCAAAGAACCCACCCTCACTGCACCCCTGTCTGTACCTCCCAGGGTGCCTGAGGATTCCCCTCGGCACTCTTTTGGGTCCCCATGAAAGCTGAACTCCACACAGCAGCCATGGCAAATGGCCTTAACCCAATTCCCATCTTGTCTCTCCTGCTTCCTCTGCCTAAACGCTCCCAACCCATGGCTTGGAAAATGTTCCTCACCCCCACCTAATGTTGCCCTTTCCGACCTCGGCCAAGGTCACAGTGCCATTCCTCTTCACCAGAGCCTCTTGTTCTAGTTCCTTTTTTGCTCCAATAGTCTTTTTTTCCCCTCCTTGTCTGTTCACTTTGTTTCTCCCTTTTCCTTCTTCTTGCTCTTTTCCCTGTCTTTCTCCACTGCAAGGTGCAGGAGGGCAGGGACACTGTCTATTCATTGGGGTAGACCAGGGCTTCTCAACCTTGGTATCATTGACATTTTGGGTCTGACTGCTCTTGGCCGTGCGGGCTGTCCTCTGTACTGTAGGATATTCAGCAGTACCCATGGCCTCTATCCACTAGATGCCCGTAGCACACCTACTCTCCCCCAACCCAAAAATCTTTTGACATTGCCAAATGTCCCCTGTGGGGGTGGGCATGCAAAATTGCCAGGATGACCCCACTGGTGTGGACTCAAGCACTAGCACCCAGTGCTGGCACAAAGGTGATGCTTAGTGGATGTTGAATGAATGAGAGGCTCCTTCACCGGGACTCTTTCCCGGGCCCCACCTGCCACCAGCTCTTGCTTCTCAACGGAGCGTGGCCTTCAGAAAGCTCCGGCCTACACAGCTCTGCTCTGAGCCTGTCTCCAGGCAGCTCAGGCTGGACCCACTGCCTTCGCTGCCCCATGTGTGAGGTTGTAACCAGCTGGGTCCAGGCAGCTCCCGCTCCTCCCTGGGGCTTCCTTAAGTAAATGCAGTATCGACCACCTCTCTCTCCCCCTCTCTGTTCCTTTCAGGGATTCCATGAGCAGCTCTGATCCTGTCTTGGCTGTGAAGCCATTGATTGGGATAAATTATTGATGCCACCAAATGAGAAGGGGTCTGGTGCTATAGGGATCGTCACCTTTGCCTCTTGATGAGAGAAGCAGGTTCAGGGCAGAAGGCATCTGGCAAGAGATGCTTCTAAAACACGCATCCCAGCATTGCATGCAAGCAGATTCGGGGTGAGGGTGCACCCCAGATGTGGCAGTCAGACTCATGGTCTAGCCACTATTCATCCAGCCAATAAACTTGCTTTTTTTTTTTTTTTTAGATTAAGCCAGTTTGAGCTGGGTTTGTGTTGCTCGCCAACAAGGAAGTGTTATGACTCCTCCCACGTCATGTGGCCCCCTTCTTCCAGGAAGTCCTCCCTACCCAATGTCTAGGCATGTGGATGCCACCAGTGGCAGCCAGGAGCTTTAGTGGAATCCACTTGTCTCTCGTGGATCATTATCATTGTTAAGGATGCCCAGGAGGTGTCTGGGATGATCAGGAGGGCTCCTCACAGCCCCACAGGATGAAGCGGAGCCTGGCTCATCTAGGATTTCCGGGGAGAGTCAGAATTGCCCTCCAGAGATTTCTGCTGCTGCCAGAGTGACAATGGCAATAACTAAGTCACAGCGCTCACCACACTGCAGGCACAGCTTCATGCACGGCACACGTACAAATGCCTTATAATCTGCACAATGAACTACGAGCCTGGTACTACTACTATCTCCGTTTTATAGGAAGTAAAACATGAAGGTCAGCTGGCTTGTTGGAGGTCACACAGCTAGAAAGTGGTGGAGTGAGGCGACAAACAATTGTACTATTGTTACTTGGGCTCTTACTACAGACCAGGGCTCTAGAAATGTCACCTGGTGAATGAACCCTTGCTGGCCAGTCTCTCCTGCCCCCCCCCAATATACTCTACACCAGTCCTGATTTTGTCTTTGTAACATATGCCACAATTTTCAAATATTTTATTACCTTTGGGTCCACTCCCTGCTCTCCCGTGTCCAGGGCTGTGTCTGTCTTGCTCTGCACTGACCTGCTAGCAGCTGCCGAACCAATGAATTGGTAAGAGTAGTCTCAACCCTCATGATACTCCTGAAGGACAGGTGTTCTCATTGCTCTCTTACAGAGGAAAGAACTGACGGCCTGAAAGGTTCAAGTCCGAGTCTGATCCTCAGATGGCCAACAGCAGCAGGGTCACCAGGGAGCTCGCTGGAAGTGCAGACTCTCGGGGGGGTTGGGCCTAGCCCCCTCTGTTCTAACAAGCCCACCAGGCAAGCTCCAAATGCGCTCAGACCCTTGGGCACACAGAAGCGTGAGAAGCTCGGACCCGTGCAGCCGGGGAAGCCAGGAGCCGTGGCCGCAGTACGCTCTGCCTCGCCAACTCTGCCAGGGACCAAGCAGGTGGCTCCCACTTGTCAGGTAAGCCCCAGCCTCCGCATCAGCCCCTTGGTGCTTCCTCCCACCAACGGAGCAGTTCTCCAGGAATCCCAAAGGGAACAATGCCAGATTAGAGGTTTCAAGTCAGCCGCAGGCAAGGCTGATCGGCACAGGATAAATATATGGCAACAAACCCAGGAGATGTAGGCGTGCGGCTCCTCAAAAGGAGGAATGAGCAAATGTGAACAAACGCACAAGCCTCGGCTCACATACTAATTACCTTTGCGGCCAGGCAGGCTCCCAGAAATGTGACTCATTCAGAGGCTCTTAAATATACTATCTCTGTCTCTGTCTCTGTCTCTCTCTCACTCTTTCTGTCCACAACCCCCACCCGCAGAGGGACCAGAAGCCTCCGGCAGGTGGTGAACAGTACGCTCCATTTCTGCACGAGCTGGGGCCTGCAGAGGCTGGAAAGAATGCAGGCAAGATTCCTTGTGAGAGGACAGTGCTGCCTGCCTGAAGGCCACAGGCCGGGTTAGCCCTCCCAGCCCAGCTCCTCACCAAGCAGGGCGAACTTCCGAGAGAGATCTTCCGGTTTCAAGTTCTGCCCCTGCCACCTGCTAGTACCCTGTGACCCTGGACAAACTGATTTAACCTTTCTTGCCTCAGGTTCCTCCTCTGCAAACTAGGGGTGTGTTCACAGGACCCATCCTGTGGGATCGTTGTGCTTAAAATAATGAGGTTTCAGGACAGTAGTTGACACAGGGTAAGCACTTACATAAACTGTCTGTTAAATAAATAAAAATGATTGGCAACTATTCTCTCCTCAGAGGTTATGAACTTTGCTGACTGCTTTTCCAGGAGGAGCAGTTGCCATGGAGATGGGGTGGGAAGGGGGCTCACCCAGGTGTTTGTCCGCTATTGGTTTTCAGCCTCCCCCATCACGCCAGGAGAAGAGGATCCCTGAGGTGGTGTGAATAGGAGATGCCTTTGGTGGGAGTCTGCCCTGGGAACCTCTAAACTCACCTGATCCCCAAACCAGGAGCTCTAAGTGGAGGCCTCACTGTGAAGGTGGTTTTCCCACGGGAAACCCAGGCCAATCTAGGAGCCCTCACACACACACACAGGGTCTCCCTGTCAAGAAGTCAGGGTGAGGACCCCATTCTCTTGGGAACTAGTGTCCCCATCTACCCACTACCCACATGATATGGGGAGGGGGATGCTAGAACATGGAAGGGAAAGAAAAAAATGAGCAGGTGGGGAGGGGGCCTTCCTACGTCTGGGCATAGTCAATAGCCTGGCACAGAATTTACACTTTCATCAGTCTCCTCTAGAGTGAAGCCAGACCTAACTATGTGACATGGGGCATTAGTTAACCTCTCTGACCCTCAGTCTCTTCCTCTATAAAAGACAAAATGATAGCGCCGCCTTCACAAAGCCAGTGAGAAAAGTACATGAAAAATACTCTCTGCAAGGTGCTTGTCCCACAGGGAATACAGGATCCCTGCTTATTAAAAAGACAATCATGATTTCATCGTCCTTCCTCTTGGGAAAATGAGAGGTGGGACCGCTTTGCCAGAGGCTTACTGGAATTCACAGGCCAAGCTGGGACTAGAACTCTTTTCCCCCAACTCCTGACCCGAGGCCTTTCCACTGCACCTCTGGTTTGAGGCCTCACCCCTCACCCCATGACTGGCAGAAGGCCAGGATGAGGCTGTGGAGCCAGTCTCCCCATACACCCCAGCATCACACTCTGTCCCAGCCTACTCCCCTTAAAGCCAATGGTGCATTTCCTGATCTGCAAGATTAAACTGTTACAAGGTTTCCTGACATTAAGCTCTTTCCCAGACCCACAATCTCACCCTCTAATATCTTTTCCAAGTTACACCATCTCATAATCTTCATTTCCTAATGCTGCCCAGACCACCAGCCTATTTGGGGGCCCTTGAATTTAATAACCCTCCTGGGTTAGTAAACAGGGTTGCCAGAACACAAGCTCCATGATCCATGAATATGCAAAGCAGCTCCAATCCTGTAAATAAAAGCAATCATTTAAATGCAAATTGCATCCTTGGCTGTCCGTTCAGGGGTGGATGGTTCCTCTTGGGCTGTAATTCCAAGAAGAAAATGTGACTAACTCAGAACCCCTAGGAAGCTCTGCGTGAAGGGCTTATGGGGCCAAGGGCCCTGGGTGGGGGCCACTTAAGGCGGACAAGAACTGCCTCAAAGTGGAGAGTGAATTTTAAAACCTGAGCCGCTCCTCAAGTGGGCTCTTAGGACAGAGCAGGGTTTAAGCGGTCCCCGCAGGCCAGACGGAGTCCCTCAGAGTCTCCAGGAGCCTCGCCATCCCCAGAGGCAGAATGAAAGGGGAGCTGCTTTCCATCTGTGAGTTGAGGTCAGGGGAGCTTTTAAAAATCAGATCCCTTGGCTTCCCACTCAAAACTCTCCAAGGGTTCACTGGCCCAAGGAGAATAAAACCTGTACTCCTTTCCACGGCCCCAAAGATGGTGGTCTGGCTGGTCCCTACCATCCCCTCTCCCACCCACCCCCTCCACATCTGCCTCCGAGCTCCAGTCACAATGGCCTTTGTTCAGTTCTAAACTCATTCCCACCTCCAAGCTTTTGCATTTGCAGTGCCCTCTGTCTGCACAGCAGTCCCCCAAGAGACCCAAGTGGCCCACCCAGAGGTGGAACCTCCATCTTGCCAGGCTCCACAAAAATGTCACCCCTGAGAATGGTCTTCCCTACATACACAAACCCTCATTGCTTTGATATCCTCCTGTTTTACTTTCCTAGCAGCCCTTACCCCAATTAGAAGTTCCATCTACTATTTATTTACTTATTTAGCTATTTATTTGTTCACCCACCTGGCTAGTGCCCTGAGAGCAGAGGCTTGTCCATACTCTACTCTGTAGTGTCCCAGCCCCAGTTCTGAAGCTGGTCCATTTACTGAAAGAACAAATAAACCGATAAGCGTTTGAAGCTTCTCTTTCTAACAAGACTGCTTGTCTTGCTGCCTGCCTCAAATGGCGACTCCTCTCCCCTTCCATTTTTCTCCTTCTCAACTCAGCTGACCCCTTTTCAGACTTAGAGCAGGGAACAGATAGAAAACCCTTCACTCCACAGCCTAGATACAAAACTGGCCTCGTGGAGAGCTCCCAACCAACAGATGATGATTTGCATTCTATTTACATGCTATTTGCATGCAGCTTCACTCCAAGACGGAATCCACCGAGAGCCCCCACCCCACCGAGGAAACTTCTGAATCAAGGTTCCTTGGCTGAAGTTCCCCGGCTTTTGTGCCAGATCCTTCTCTCACTTTTCCCTCACTTCTCTTGTCTTTTCGAGGACCCCCAGTTCCTCCTGGGCTCCGCTCAAGTGCCCCCCATCCTGGCGCAGTTGGGCAGCCAATGTGGCGCGTGGGCCGGGGCCCCAGACAGGGACGCCGCAGCCCGCCACACTCCAGGGGCCTTTGTCCGCGCTCCAAGGAGCCGCCCCCTTAGCGAATGGGGGACGAGTGGGGGGCGGGGGGAGGCTGGTTGGGCCTGGGTGTGACAGAGCGAGAGCCAGGGGACGAACTCGTGAGCTGCGCTGGGGCCGTCCTCTGTGGCAAGGTCGGCGCCCGACTCCCGGGATGGCTAGCTAGCTCCCCCGGTCCCAGGCCGGTGAGGGCGGTACGGATCCCGGGATGTGCGGAGCTGGGAGCCCGTGTCCCTCAAAGGCAGTGAACGCACAAGACTAGTCCTCAGCCCCAATCTGGTCGGAATAGGAACGTCAGCCCCCGCCATTGTATGCAGCCGACCCCCGTCTGTCCCTCAGCCCCAGGTCTCAGCTCTGCCTCTTTTCCGCCCCCGCAGTGTCCCCCCGCCCCTTGTCCCGTAGTGCGCAGGCACCGCGGGTTGCAAGCCTGGCCCCTAGCCCCTGCGGCAGGTGCGGCAGGTCACCCCCAAAGCCCAGTCCTTATAACCGCAACTCGGTCTGCCCTGCGGTCAGCCCCCACCGCCTGGGCACGCGCCCCCCGGACCTACCCGCGGCTTCCCTCCCACGACGAGTCACTCGGGTACGGCTGGGTTCCCTCACACTACTCCCAGTTGTTCTTCACCTGCGGTCGCCCCCAGACCCTCCTCAGAGACTTGGATCTCCACCTGGTCCGGGAATAGGGCACCCTCTCCTCTCCCACCTCGGGCATAAAGGTCTGCAGCCCTCCCCTCCCCCCGCCCTGCCCTCGGCGGGACTGGGGTTCCCCCCTCCCCGACCCCCCATCTTCCTCAACAGACTAACCCGCCGGGAGGGCCTTAGAAGGGCACAAGAAGCACACTCCCCAATTCTCCCGAGTCCGCGGCGGGAAAAGTTTCTGGGGTCTTAGCAGCTCCCTCTACCCCATCCGCGCGGCTCGCACTCACCGACCGCCGCGGCCTCGCAGCGCCGACGCTCCTGCTGGTTCTCGGCCTCAAGTCACATCGCTGCAGCGCTGCCGCGGCCCCCGCCCCGCGCGCGCCCGCCCGCCCGCCGGTCCTGTCTCACTGCATCGCCCTCGCGAACCGCTGCCGCGCGAGGCGCCCCCTGGCCCGGCCCGCGCTGCTGCAGACGCGGCGGCCCGGCCCTCTAGCCTTCCCCGCCCCCTCCGACCCCGCCCCCAGGGGCATCCAGCTCCGCCCCCGGCCCCTGCCCAGCAGGAGGTTCCTAGCTGAGCCCGGGGCGGACCGCTTTGCCTCTCTCCACTCCACCGGTGCAAGCCCCTACCTAGCTCCTTGCTGGGACAGCTGAGACCGCCCCTTTCCAGGGTCCCAAATTTGGAGACACTCCTTCCGCATCCACAGTCCACCCATAAGCACTCCACACGCACCGGACGTATTCCCAAATTGATTCATTTGCAGGAACACACACACAGAGGGATACTCCCACCAGTGTCCTAGCACAGGGGATTTTTTCCGCTCAGGACAACTCTCCAACGTGGGTTCACAAACAGTAACTTCCCCTCAACCAACAAGCACCAGGTCCTGGACCTAGAGAGGACCGCGCCGCGCGTGCCGAAGTATACAACTAGGCACACGCGCACGGCTTGGTGTCCTCTAGCCGGTGTCTGCCTGGGCACACTCCATTCCCCTCACCCCGCCCCAACTTGTCCTTTTCCCTTTGCGCACACTGCTCAGCGCTTGAGTCCTTGACTACCCCAAACATACACGTTCACAAGGTGCACCCCTCCCATAGGTCCTTACGCAGGATCTCCACCACCAATGCTGCACGCATCACCCACGTACACACACGTCCACCCCTCTCCCCGGCGACATACACCCAGCGGTCCAGGAGGCCACTGGCTCCGTAGACGCTCAGGGCACAGTAGGGGTGCACGCCCACGGGACGGCCGCAGCACCGGCTTGAAGGAGGGGTCTCAGACAGCCTCGCTCCTCAACACTGAGTCTGGCTTCTGGTCGACCTGGCTGTGTGAGATCAGCATTGCCCAGAAGGGGCCTGGGGGGCTACGGTCCAGCACACCCATGGGGTTGGTTCCCTCGGTGACTTTCAGACTTTCAAGCTTCTCCAAACCCAGAACTTTGAGGACCCACCACTCTGGTTTCTCAGAGTGAGATCACCTCCCTCCCACCCATCTCGGTCCTACAAGACCTGAGAGCGAGGTGACCCCAGCTCCCTACCTCCCTGCGATGGGGTGGGGATAAGGAGGCAGGAAGGTGGGCTGCAGAACACGAATGATATTCCCTTCTGGAGGTAGTTGTATACCCTGATCTTTGAAGACCACAGACCTTTCAGATTGTTTTCTTCATTTCCCTCGAGCCTCCGGCCTCTCAGTTCCCGCGCACACAAGCCGATATTCTCCTGGTCAGGCCTCGAACACACCTCCCGGAACACCTTTTATTATTTTTAAGGAAAAATGGAAGGGAAAAGCAGAACAATTTTCCTATTTTATTTGCCGACGTATCCTCAACGACTAGAACAATGCCTGGCATACAGTAGGCGATCACTAAGTATTTACCGTAAGACACACCCCCGCCCTCCGCCCTCAGCGGTCCCGCCGGGCTGCGTAATTGGAAAGTGGATAGGCATTGCCACCTGGTGGTACCTAGTGGAACTGACGCCGAGATCCTTTCCTGGGAAAACGTGGGCAAGCTCACCTAAGACTCAATTTCTTGCAAAATGCAAAATGGAGATAACTTTAGTAGTACATGCCTTTGGGGTTGTTGTGAAGATTAAACACATAACAAATGTACAGTGATTTATGTAGAGTCTGGCACGTGGAGATAGATATATATATATTCCCCTTTCAGACTTATTTTATAGAAGGATCCTCAACGGGATGATCAGTTTAGCTTTGGGTGATGTTACTTTGGGAAGCGAAGAAGGAAAATATAGGCGGCTACTGAGTGGCAGGTGCATACCACCCACCTCCTCTGCCTTGTTCAAAGAGTCATGGAGAATCACCACCACCACCACCACCATTATCATCATTATAAGGTATGTAGTGCTACTGTGTGCTAGATGCTGTTCTAAGAGCTTTATATTTTTAATATATTTAATCCTCCCAGTAGTCCTCTAGACCAGATATTATTATTCACCCCATGTTACGGATGGGGACACTGAGGCACAGAGGAGCTAATTAATGGTTCACAGTCATACCGTTGACAGAGCTGGAATTCAACCCTGGCTGTTTCTTTCATTCGGTGGCTAAACTGGTATAATTTGCTGCAAGGTCAGATATCTTCTGACATCACAGATGAGCCTCATTTCCTCAGAGTTTCTCTCTAGCCCTGGAGACGATAGCTCTAGGCTGTGTAGCTGCGGAGCTGCGTCAGGCTCTCAAATGTTCAGTCCTCTTTGGGTAAATGAAAACCAGAGGCTTCCCTGGCGCTGTTACTCACCCTAAAAATGACAAGAGCACTGCCCCCGGATTTCCACTCACAAATGTCACTGTGTGTAATTAGGTGTTTGTGTGGCTCTTTGTTTAGTGTCTGTCTTTCCAGCTAGACTGTAACTCAGTGCTTTCCCAATGAGAACTTTCTACAATTGGAGGAAGTGTTCTTTTTTTTTTTTCTTTAAGGTTTCTTTATTTATGTATTATAGATAGAGCACATGCAGGGAGGTGAGGTGGGGGGAGGGGCAGAGGGGGAGGGAGAGGGAGAGGTGAAGAATCTCCAACCAACTCCCTCTACCACTTGTGGGGCTCCCGGTAGGCTTGATCTCACCACCCTGAGATCATGACCTGAGCTGCAAAATAGAGTCAGATGCTTAACTGACTGAGCCACCCAGGCGCCCCAGTGATGGACGTGTTCTGCATCTGTGCTGTCGGTTATGGTAGCCACTAGCAGCATGAGGCTATTGAGCACTTTATTTTTTTATTTTTTTAAGATTTTATATTTTATATTTTTAAGATTTTATGTTTTTCTTAAGATTTAAGATTTTTATAATTTTTTAAGATTTCATATTTTGGGGGCGCCTGGGTGGCTCAGTGGGTTAAAGCCTCTGCCTTCGGCTCAGGTCGTGATCTCAGGGTTCTGGGATCGAGCCCCGCATGGGGCTCTCTGCTCAGCAGGGAGCCTGCTTCCTCCTCTCTCTCTCTCTGCCTGCCTCTCTGCCTACTTGTGATCTCTGTCTGTCAAATAAATAAATAAAATCTTTAAAAAAAAAGATTTCATATTTTGTATAGTAAGATTTTTGAGATTATTTGTCAAAGAAAGAGAGAGGGAGCACAAGCAAGGCTAGTGCCAGGCAGAGGGAGAAGCCAGTAAGCAAGGAGCCCGATGCAGGACTCAATCCCAGGACCCTTGGGATCATGACCTGAGCCAAAGGCAGACGCTTAACTGACTGAGCCACTCAGACATCCCTATTGAGCACTTTCTATGTAATTAGGATGACTGTGGAACTGAAATGTCAGTTTTTAATTAAATTAAATTTTAAATTAAATACAATTTTAAGAAATATTTATTGTAGAGGAAAAGAGAACACAAGTAGGAGGGCCAGAGGGAGAGGAAGAGAGACTCTCAGATAGACTCTGCATTGAGTGCGGAACCCAACTCTGGGTTCCATCTCACAACCCTGAGATCATGACAGCCAAAACCAAGAGTCTGACACATAACTGACTGTGCCACCCAGTGACCCTGAAATTAAATTAAATTTTAAATTAAATTAATTAAAGTTCCTAATTAAATTTAAATAGCCTCATGTGGCTAGTGGCTACTGTAAAGACAGTGTAGCTCTAAGCTCAATGGTAAGAGGAGTCATGTCTGTTGTTCACCCTTGTCTTCCTTGCCCAGACCAGGGCATGGCTCATCAGATACTTGTTGACTAAATGAATAAGTAAATTCCAGCCTTGTTTTTCCCTTTTAGAGTATGTCTATTCTGCATCCAAGCCTGTCAGAATCCTCTCTTCTCTGCAAAGTAGATCATCTTCCAGATGAATGTGGGGTTCAGGGCTCTGGAGTCGCCAAAGTCCATTTCCACAGATTGTGTTGCTTTAACTGCAGAACGTTCTGAGGTAGGTGTCTGTGCCTTGCTATGACAAAACCAGAGCTTGGAAAGGTTGAGTGGCTTCTCCAAATAGTCACAGCTAGTAAATGGCTGAGGCAGGATACAAACCTGCCCTTCCCAATCCCATGCCCTTCTGGAAACATCAACCTAACTCTAAGTGGGAATGAATTTGAACAGTGGGCGTTCAAGCATTTGATAAGATGATATTTCAGTACTTCTCTAATTGCCTCGAGCAGGCAACTGCCTGGATATTGAACCCTGATGGTGTCATTAATATTTTCCTTGGGTGTCTACTAAATGCCAGGGTCAGTGCCTCATTCTTTGTGGTTCATAGACACGAGGTGGGTCCTGCTCTCAGCAGAGTGTGAGAGGTGGTTAGCACAGGGTGTGTGGGAGAGCCTGGGAGTCCTGGGAGTCCTTGCTGGGCAAGGCTGAGAGGAGGCTGAGGTTCCCCAGAGACTCTAACAGTTGACTTTCTCTCTGGGTGGGAATGGGAGATACTTCAGTCCACTGATATCTCCAGATACATCTTTGGAGGGAGTTGCTAGGAATAAACAAATGTGGATACACCCATTGCTATCACTCCATTATTTTGTGCCTGTGATGGACATCACTAATTGATTGTCATGCTGCTTTTAATGCGTTTGACCTATAACTCATGCCACTCATTTTAGAAGATTCAGTCACTCTTGCAAAGGGCACATGGTTTTTTTCTAGATTCTCCAACAGGGTACATCATAGATGTTCACAAATCATAGTGTGCTACAATCACTGTGTGGTAGCCACCTGTTTTTCCTTCCCTGCATTAGCTCCCACCGGTCCTTCATTTTCTGTGGTCCATAAAACTGCTTGGAGTAGTCTCATGGTGACCTCTGGGGTCCCCTGTGAGGCCACCATGGGGATAATTTCCCAATGCCCCCAAAACTGTCAGTTAGGAAAAATTCAAGTGACGGGACCAAAAAAAAGCCCAAACAATAGGGATTTTTGTTATCATACAAAAGTAAGTTAGGACATAGGTGATCTCACCATTGGTTCATGTTCAACAATGTTAACAAGGGCCCAGACTCTTTCCAGTCTTCTACTCTGGCATCTTCAACTTGGTTGGCACCTCATGGTCACAAAATGGTTGCCATAGCACCAAGCATCAAGTCTTCACTAGTCTCCTAATGTAGAAAAGAAGATGTTCAGGGAAGGGAGCTCTCCTCCTGATCTTCATGGTAACCAGGAGGGAAATGATTCCTAGAACTACCTCCTCTCCCTCTCTCTTCCCAGCTGTAGACTTCCTCTTACATTTTGTTCGTGAGAACCAGGTTACCTAGCCTCCCTAGTGCAAGGGAGTCTGGGAAGCAAGCACTCGGCACAGGGAGACTCAGTAAAGAAGGATGGTGAGGGAAAGGTGGTTGAGATAGGAACTTCAATGTCTGCCCCTGTGCGCCTTTTCCAAGTAGGGAGCAGGGCCTGGGCTGCAGCATGTGTTTTCAGTCTCAGCTAGCCACACAGGAAAGGGGCTGCAAACTTCCTCCTACTCTCACCACTGCAATTCAGAGGAAGCAAAGCCAGTCCCGGGGCTGGAAGGGAAATAGGTGGCCCTCCCCTCTTCTCCTCTCTCTTTAGTTTCTCCTAAAAGCAACTTTATCTCCACAAAAGCAACTCTCTTCTCTCAAGAAAAGATTTCTGCTTCACCGTTTCCCTGCTGGAAGCTGCCTTGCCGTATACCCAAAACAAAGGATTTGTTTGCTCCTAAAGGCAAACTAGCCACAAATGCTGTACGATCTCACTTATATGTGGAATCTTAAACAAACAAACAAACAAAAAACCAACAACAGCAACAGCGCCAAAAAAACCCAAAAAGCAAACTATAGAAAAAGAGGTCAGGTTTGTGGTTATCAGAAGCAGGGAGTGGGGGAGGGGGAGTTGGGAGAAAGTGGTCTAAAGGTACAAACTTCCAGTTGTAATATATATTAGTGTTGGGGATGTAACATATAGCATGATGATTATAGTTAACACTGCTGAATGGTGTATTTGAAAGTTGCTAAGAGAGTAGACCCTGGAAGTCCTCATCACAAAGAAGAAAACATTTTTTTCTCTTTTTTCCCCTTGCATCTATATGAGATGGTGAATGTTAACTAAACTTTCTAGGGTCATCATTCCACAAGCTATGCAAGTCAAGTCATTATGCCATATAACTTACGCATGCCCAGTGCTGAATATCAATTGTAACTCCTTAAAACTGAAAAAAAATCATCATAAAATGCAAATTTTAAAATATCGCGAAGAACTGTTTGAATTTTTGCAGTTCTAGGTGAGTCCTTTACAGGCTCCTCTGAACCTCCCCAGTGAAGGTTTCAGAAACTTTAGGACCATTTGTCTTTACTCCATTATTAAACTCGGAGCAGTGTGGACTCCTAGGTTAAGAGAGAAGCTGTGGAGGGTAGGGGGATTTGGGGGGAGAGGAGAGCTGCACCTGCCACAGAGCCTGGGCTCTAACCACTGCCTGATCTTGCCTCCTCCCCTCTGGCAGAAATCTCAGGTCACTTTCCTTTAGTCCATGCTGAATGCACACTGTCATGTGCATACAAATCACCTGGAGCTCTTGTCAAAAAGCAAATTTTGGTTCAGAGTGTCTTGCTGGAGGCAGGTGTGTGGGAGGATTCTTCCTTGTAATATCCTCCCAGGTGGCTGCTGTCACAGGGCTGCGCTTTGAGCAGCCAGGGTTTAGCCCAGTTGTTCTCAACCCCAGCTACACATTAGAATCATCTGAGTCATGAAGCACAACAGGTGCCTGGGTGCCAGTGGTGAGAACCACCAGGGATGGAGCCCAGGGATCAGTAGGAAGGCTTTAGTGTCCACCTGGACAATTGCTAAACTAGGTGGAGGGAGACCTTCGAACTCTGTGTCTAAGAGCAGGAGTTGGGAAAACTGGGCACTGAGTCTCCGGAATGCTGTGCAACCTTGGAAAAGTCGCTCAGTCTGTGTCTCTGCATCTGTGCAGAGGGGTGGAGGCAATCATAACAGCCTGTACCAATTAGAGTTGAGTGAGTAGTAACAATGTGTCTCAAAGGCTTTGCCTCATGCCTGGACAGAGTCAATGCCCAGTACAGGGCCGGTGGTAGTGTTTTAATTTAAAAGACTGGAGGAGATTTGGGTGAAGAGAGCAAATCTGATCCCTGCCTTCTCTTCCTCATTATTCCTTTGGTGAATGCAAACTGGGTGAAAACATGACAATATTCCTGTTTCTCTCTGCTCTCTCCCTCTCCTCAGTGTACTGAGTAGTTCTCAAAGTGTGGCTCAGGGAACCTCTCAGAGGGTCTACAAGATCAAAACTATTTTTATAACAGTCCTAAGATTTTATTTGCCCTTTTCACCATCATTCCCTCTAAGCATACAGTGGAATTTTCCAGTGGCTTCAAGACATGCGGTATCACAAGTAGCTGGATTCTGCTATAAATGTGGTACCCAGGTGCCTTTTATTAAGTAGACATTACAGAGATTTTCAAAAGTGTAAAATATCTTTGCTTGCTTACTAAGTGCATTTTGTTTTGGAAAGCACAGTTGCTTTTCATAGAAAAGATTTTATGTTACCAGGTAATGTAATGAGTTTATTGTTACTTTTAGATGAATGAGTAAGTATTTTCAAAACTATTTTTTTTACATTTTAATTTATAATACAGTAAACAATGGTAGGTACAACCCACCTAAAAAAAAGCCCCTTGAAGTCTTCTATCAATTTTAAGAGTGTGAAGAGGTTCTGAGACCATTAAGTCTGAGGACCACAGATCAAGGCACAGCTATCTAGAACCATCTCTCCAAAAAACATAGCAAACAACTCCATAGTAGTTATGGTGTGCCAGGCACAGTTCTAGATACTATATGTTCTAGATACTATGTGTGTGACTATATATAAATATGACTATATATAAATAAATATCTAGTATCTAGATACTATATTTAGATACCTTATGAATATCTAGATACTAGATATCTAGATATTGATAGATCAATATCTAGATATTGATCTAGATACTAGATATATATAAATATGTACATATTTATATATAGTCACACACATAGTATCTAGATACTATAGTATCTAGATATTGATCTAGATACTGTATGTGTGATTATCTGTCAAGTATGTATATATGTATGTATGTATATACACTTGATCCTTGTGACAATCCTATGAGGTATACTATATCCCCATTTTATTTGTTTATTTTTATTTATTTATTTTAACAGTTTATTGATTTATTTTGGAGGAGGACAGAGGCAGAGGGAGAGAGAATCTCAAGCAGACTCTACACTGAATGAGGAGCCCAGTGTGGGGCTCGATCTCACGACCCTGAGTCCATGACCTGAACCGAAACCAAGAGTTGGACGCTTAATGACTGCACCACCCAGGTGCCCCTCCCTATTTTATTTTATTTAAAAGTTATTCTTCTAACTTGACTGAGGTATAGTTGGTGAATAAAACTGTATATATTTAAGGTGTACAACATGATCGTCTGACATATGTACATACCATGAAATGATTACCACAATCAAGCTAATTAACACATCCATCACCTTTCATTGTTTTGTTTTGCTTTTTGTTCTTCTGTGGTCAAAACACTTAAGATCTATTCTCTGAGGAAATTTCAAGCCTGCATTATAGTATTATTAACTACGGTCCACATGCTGTGCATTAGATCTTCAGAACTTATTCTGATAACTGAGAATTTCCCTTTGACCAACGTTTCCCTATGATCCCCACCCCCCAGCCTCTGGGAACCACTAATCTACTCCCCACTTTTTTTTTTTTTTTTTTTAGGATTTATTTATTTATTTGAGAGAGAGAGCAGGGGGAGGGGCAGAAGAAGGAGAGAGAGAATCTCAAGCAGAGTCTGTGTTGAGCTCAGAGACGACACAGGGCTCGATCCTATGACCCTGGGACCATGACCTGAGTTGAAATCAAGAGTTGGATGCTCAACTGACCGAGACACGCAGGCGCCCCTACCTACCTGTCTGTGTCTATGAATTCAGGTTTTTTGTTAGATTCATCATATAAGTGAAATCATGCAGTTTTTGTCTTTCTGTAGCTGGCGTATTTCACCTAGCGATGTCCTCTAGGTTCATCCATGTTGTCACGAATGGCAGGATTTCCTAGTTTTTTTTTTTTCAGGCTGAATAATATTCCTTTGTATATATATACACCACACTTTCTTTGTCCATTCATCTGTCAATGGACACTTAGGTTGTTTTTATGTCTTGGCTATTGTGGAGGGCCCTGCAGGGAATTTGGGGATGTGGAAGAGGCTCCTCCAGAGCTCGTCCCTGCCTGTTGAGTTTCGTCCAGTCCCACTGTTGGGGTGAGGAATCCCTCCCCTTCCCCATCCTCCAACCCCCTCCACGTACTTGCTGAGAGCTTGGCTCAGCCAACTGTGAAAGATTGTACCAGACAGGCGAGGCTGAGGTGGGGATGGAAGCCTGAGGTGACATGGGTTACGTAAGGGCCCCTGAGACAGAGGACAGTTATGTAATGGGGAAGGCAGGCACCGATGGTGAAGTGTCAGGACAAGGAAAGAAACCAGGAATTGGGGGAGGAGACAGAAAAGGACAGAGCACCGGAGAAGTGTCTATCATCAGCCAGAGCAGCTGCCATGCAAGAGAAAACTAGAAAAGGTCAAGGGTGGGGCTTCTTCTGTCCTGTGACCTCCTTAGTACCCCTGCCCTGGGAGACTCCAACTTATCTCCTGGCCCCGTTGGGTATAAATGATTCCAGAAGTCCCCCCCCAATATCTTTTAACCAAATACCTCTACTGCTTAATTAATCAGAGCTAGTCTCTGTTGCTTCCAAACAAGAATCTTGAGTGATAGAGGCCTTTCCTACTCAAATACTGTAATACATGGGGTCTGGAAACCTCCAGGAACCTAGAGGATGGGCTCAATAGACACATGTTGAATGAATAAGTAAACAATGGATATTTATTCATATTCTTGTAATGGTTTTTACTGTTATACTTTTTCTATCTGAAGGTCACTTTGGTGGGCAAGTAGCCCAGTGAGTTACTTACCTGTCTATTCTCTGTGGCCAACAGGAAAACGGACCTACTATCATAGTCATTTAGTCAGTCAACAAACACTACCAAGGTGCCTTGCTGAGTGCCAAGGATGCAACGGAAAACAGGATGTTAGAGCTATTCACCCAGTATTTCCATCTTGCCGCCTTCTGGATGTGTGGTAGGATTGCACCATCAGGCTCTTTGCAGGTGGAAAGGTTCTATGACCTCTACTGACCAGTGAGTTGTGGTGGGAATAACTAGTGTCACTTCCTGGAAAATGATTTCATGGTTGGCACAAGACCTTCCAGCGCTTTCTTTTCTCTGGCACCATGCAGAATGGTGGCTGCCCTGCCAGCCTTGGGATCCTTCTGGGGATCTGGATGCCTGGGTAACCATGGTGAGCTGATACCCATGAGGTCCATTTGTAAGAACAAGAAATAAACTTTGCTCTTTTATGCAACTGAGGACTGAAGGTTGTTTCTGTAGCATAGCCTGGCCTTCCACGACTGATTAAACGGTACCAGTCTTCTAGGAGCTTCCAGTCTGGTAGAGAAGATGGACATGTGCTTATTTCTGTCTGTCTCTCTAGATCCACTCTCTGCCTTGCTCTTTGAGCCAGGAAGCTGAGCTCTGTGGATGGCCTCAGTGGGCTGCCTGTCCTTGAGCTTCTATTTGGGTTTGGCCAACGGAAGCCCTGGCCGAAAACTGAAGGGAAAGAGGAGACTGAGGTCTTAGTATTCATTCCTTTGGCTCCCTCCTTATGCCTTGGGCTGGCTGTGGTTTGTGTGGCACAGCCATTTCTACATGGAACTCTCTCCTTTGGGTTCTAGTAACCACTCCTTCCTCATGACCTGTCAGATGTGGGCTAGGAACCCCAGATGACAGCACTATCCTATATAGATGGCCCCCCAACCCATACCTTTGTTTCTGGCTCCTTTGTAAACAGATCCTTATAGTAGATTAAAGACCTGGAGTGTATGATGCTCAGGAAGACAAGTTGGAGAAAGATAAGTACCGTGTGATATCATTTATATTGGCACCTAAAAAAGCCAAACTCATAAAAACAGAGATTAAAATGGTGGTTACCAGGGGATGGGGGCAGGAGGGATGGGACAGATGATGTGTAAGGGTACAGACTTGCAACGAGCAGGAAATAAGTCCTAGAGATCTAATACACAGGGTAGTGAATATAGACAACAGTATTGCATTACAATCAGCAAACTTGCCAAGAGACTAGAACTCAATTATTCCAACCACTGAAAAGGAACGGTAATTAGGCAACGTGATAGAGGTGCTAATTATCACTACAATGGCAATCATTTGACAACATATTAATGTATCAAATTAACTTGCTGTACACCTTGTATTTATACAATGTTGTATGTCAGATGCATTTCTTTTTTTTTTTTTTCAAAGATTTTATTTATTTATTTGACAGACAGAGATCACAAGTAGGCAGAGAGACAGGCAGAGGGAGAGAGGGAAGCAGGCTCCCTGCCAAGCAAAGAGCCTGATATGGGGCTCGATCCCAGAACTCTGGGATCATGACCTGAGTCAAAGGCAGAGGCTTTAACCCACTGAGCCACCCAGGTGCCCGTCAGATGCATTTCAAGTGAAATTAAAAACAAACAAACAAACAAACAAACGGTCAGCTCTAAATTCTGACTATCCTCCCATCAAGAAGTGAAATCTATTTCCCTTCCCCTGGAATCAGGGCCAGGCTTGCATCTGTTTGACCCATAGAATGTGGTGGAAGTAATGCTGTATAACTTCCAAGGCAGGGCCTTTTGGGACTGGAAGCTTCTGCTTCCACATGCTTGGGATACTTCTCTGGAACCCGGCTGTCATGCTGTGAGAACCCCAGGTCACACGGAGAGGCTCCATGTTGGCGAACTGAGGTGCTCTGGTTGACAGCCCCTGCAGAACATGCAGCTAACAGCCATGAGAGTGCACCACCTGGACATCCAGCCCAGCCCAGCCCAGCCCAGCCCAGCCCCATTTTCCATACTGTCTTATTTCTAGTGTGTCATCTCTTCTGCTGGGGCTCTGACTCATACTACCATGAATAGATAATTATAAGAGATTTACCTACTCAGAAAGAGGTAGCATGGGGCCCCCAGGTGCTCAAGGAAGGTTCTTATCTCTGACTTGGGAGGTCAGAGCAGGTTTCACAGAGGCGGTGACACTAAAGCTGACCCCTGGAGGCTGAGTGTGGTCAGCAGTACAAAGATCAGGAAAATGGGGCTGTGGGTGTAGGGAACCACATGGGCAGAGGCCTGGGGGCACTGGAGTTGCTGAACGAAGTTCGTGGCGGCTGGAAGAGAGCAGGGGGTGGTCCTAGAGGAGGGCAGAAGGGTGGAAAGGGCTGGTACTCTGTGCCCTGTGGGAGGGGTTGTAGGTCTGTGCTGAGGGCAGTGGGATCCCCCAAAGTTTGCAGGAGGGCTACCTGATCTGATGCCTATTCTGTGAGTTCCACTCCAACTGCTAGGAGGGAGATTGTCTCAGTCCACACAGACTGCTATAGCAAAATGCCACAGATTGAGTAGCTAATAAACCACAGACATTTATTTCTCATAGTTCCGGGGCTGGAAGTCCAAGGTCAGGGGGCCAACACAGCTGGGTTCCTGGTGAGGATTCTCTTCCTGGCTTATGGAGAGCTGCCTTCCTGCTGTATCCTTACTTTGCAGACAGAGGGAGCTCTGGGGTGTCTCCTTCTTCTTATAAGGGCTCTAATCTCATCTTTGGGCAGCGCTGTCAGGACCTCAACTAACCCTAATCACTTCCCAAAGGCCCCACCTTCTGATACCATCCCATTTTGGGGTAGGGTTTTAGTGTGTGGATTTGGGGAGGACACCAACATTCAGTCCATGACTGAGCTGGTCTGGGGACCAACTTACCTGTGGTTCGAGAGAGAACAGGGAACTGATGTGTCAGGATTTTAGCAAATCTCACCTGGTCAGTCTCGCCTGACAGAGAAGACCAACATGGCTTGCATAGGGACCGAGGAAGTCCTGGGTAGATGAAGGCCCCCCACCCCTTTACTTCCTTTCTTTGCTTTTCTTTGTAATATAGGTAATGGTACAACAGCTCCTCCCATTTTGAAACTAATCTATGCATGTTGTAGAAAATCCAGAAAATATTATACATTTTATTTTATTTTTGAAGATTTTATTACTTTATGAGAGAGAGAGAGAGAGAACACACACACAAGCAGAGGGAACAGCAGAGGGAGAGGACTAGCAGGCTCCCTGTTGAGCAGGGAACCCCTAATGGGGCTTTATCCCCAGGACCCTGAGATCATGACCCAAGCTGAAGACAGATGCTTAACCAACTGAGCCATCTTGGCGCCCAAATATTATAAATTTTAAACAAAACAAGTTCAACCTAATCCTGCCACTCAGAAAGACTCCATTTTTTTTCTATCTCTCACACACAGTATTTTATCTATATATGTCTATCCTTGAAATAATTTGTGTATGGTTTTGAGTTCTAATTTTAAAAATTTATGCTGTGTTCTGAGTATCATGGCACATGGCTAGATATTATCTGAAAACACTCCGGTGAGTGCATCCTATTCAGTTACCAGGCCAGACAGACAGCCGGACAAGGTGTTCTTTCCCCGACTTTATTGAGATAGAACTGACATGTAACACTGTGCAAGTTTAAGGTGCACAAGTGATGATTTCATATATGTATATGCTGCAAAGTGTTTACCACGTCCTTTATCTCACATAATTACCAGTTTTGTTGTCATGGTTATGGTGCGAACATTTAAGATCTACTCTCCTAACTTCGAGGTAGACATATTATAGTATAAACAGTAGTCACTGTGCTTTACATTAAATCCCCAGAATCTATTCATTTTATAACTGAAAGTTTGTGTCCTCTGATCAAGATCTCCCCTTATTCCCCTCCTCCCCACCCCTAGCAACCACGACTCTACTCCCTGGTACTAGGAGTTTGGCTTTTTTTAGATTTCACATATATATCCTATGAGATCAAACCGTATTTGTCTTTCTGTGTCTGGCTTATTTTACTTTGCATAATGCTCTCCAGTTTCATCCACGTTAATGCAGAAGGCAGGATTTCCTCTTTTTGTGGCTTAATAATATTCTATTATATATGTATACCATGTTTTCTTTATCCTTTCATCCATCAACAAACACATAGGTTGTTTCCATGTCTTGGCTATTGTGAATAATGCTGCAGTGAACATGGGACTAGATACGTCTGAGAGATTCTTTTCGTTTCCCTCATTTATATACTCAGAAATGGGATTGCTGGATCATATGTAGATCTATTTTTAATTTTTTAAGGAACCTCCTCCTTACTGATTTTTTTTTATAGCGACTGCTCTAATTTACATTCCTACCAACACTACACAAGCATACCCTTTCCTCCACACCCTTGCCAATACCTAATTATCTCTTGACAACACTTCCTTAAAACAAGTTTTACAAATTAACTTTTATGAAAACTAATTTATTATAGGTGTGGAATTCTACCTCCCTGGATCTCTGATTATGTAACTCCTTCTTATCATTGTGCAGTTAGATTATTTGCAAATTTTCCCTGCTTATCAACAGTCTTTCAAGGAAAGCACTATTGGTGTTTCAAAAGTTACTTC
This sequence comes from Enhydra lutris kenyoni, assembly GCF_002288905.1. NCBI lineage: Eukaryota > Metazoa > Chordata > Mammalia > Carnivora > Mustelidae > Enhydra > Enhydra lutris. Next base: position 634,986 of record NW_019154129.1, on the reverse strand, counting down.
TTTGAGCTCAATTTTTGAAAGTAGGTTTTTTATCTTATTTTTTTATAGATTTTCTTTATTTATTTGACAGAGAGAGACAGCAAGAGAGGGAACATAAGCAGTGGGAGTGGGAGAGGGAGAAGCAGGCTTACCGCCAAGCAGGGAGCCCAATGTGGGGCTTGATCCCAGAACCCTGGGGTCATGACCTGAGCTGAAAGCAGACGCTTAAGGAATGAGCCACCCAGGCACTCCAAAAGCAGGTTTTCTACATTGAGGTGTATGAAGATTTGTAAGGCTTATGATCCAGAAAGTTTGTAACAATGTACCCTCTTCTTTTTTTTTTTTAAAGATTTTATTTATTTATTTAACAGAGAGAGAGAGAGAGAGAGAGATCACAAGTAGGCAGAGCAGCAGGCAGAGAGGAAGGGAAGCAGGCTCCCTGCTGAGCAGAGAGCCTGATGTGGGGCTCGATCCCAGGACCCTGAGACCATGACCTGAGCCGAAGGCAGAGGCTTAACCCACTGAGCCACCCAGGCGCCCCCAATGTACCCTCTTTAAAACAGTTACTGGGGGCGCCAGGTTGGCTCAGCCAGTTAAGCATTCAAGCTTGGCTTTGACTCAGGTCCTGATCTCAGGGTTATGAGACAGAGCCCCGCATCAGGCTCCATATCAGGATTCTTTCCCTCTTCCTTTCCCTCCCTCTCTTCTTAATTAGTTAATTAATTAATGAGATCTAAAAAATACTTTTTTTCTTTTTTATTTTATTTATTTATTTTTTTAAAATATTTTATTTATTTATTTGACAGACAGAGAGAGATCACAAGTAGTAGGCAGAGAGGCAGGCAGAGAGAGAGGGGGGAAGCAGGCTCCCTGCTGAGTAGAGAGCCCCATGCAGGGCTCGATCCCAGGACCTGAGATCATGACCTGAGCCGAAGGCAGAGGGTTAACCCACTGAGCCACCCAGGCGCCCCCAAAATACTTTTTTTTAAATAAAATGTTCATCTGGTTCAAAAACATCGATGCAAAGAGGTATGCAGTGTAAAATCCCTTCCCTTCCTACCGGGGGCTGCGGAGAGTTTTTCCAGGTGTTCCTGGGACAGGACAGGTGTCCCTCTGGTGGATGCTGCAGCCGGAGGCTTGGGGAGAGAAAAAGGCATCTCTTTTTTTCGGGATACTTGACTCCACACTGGCGACCGAACTTTGCCAGGGGGCGGGGAGGCCCTCAGCGACCACCTCAGTTCCCCTCACCCCCTCAACTTGGGTTGAGCTCAGTCTCCCTGTGAGGAGGGAACAGAAGGTAAGCTGAGGACAAAGCACGAGAAGAAACTGCCCCCCACCCCAGATGGGATATATGGGACATTCCTCACTCTTTCCTGGCTGCTGTAAAGCTAAGGAAAGGAAAAACAAACAGTTAACTTACAGAGATCACAATTCTGCAAGACAGGAGTCTCCACTGCACCAACCCTCCCCTATATTCCAAGACCCCATCACCCACCTTGGTGGCGGGGCGGGGGGGTGGGGGTGGGGGCTCTGTCCTCTGTCTCTGCTACTGTTGGTGGTTCTTGGAATGTGGG